>NW_017729017.1:12162200-12162735 GCF_001723915.1 Gavialis gangeticus | reverse complement strand
GGAAACTTGAGGGGTGTGGAGCACAAACTCAGATGATTCCCTCTCCTTCCCCAGAATTTCCCTTGCTATGGCACTCAGATCCAGCTCCAGCTCTTCCTCTGGCACTAGAAGGCCTAGCATGGGAAGTGAAATGGGGGTGGAGGAGACTGTCATGCTGGTGCTGCTGCTTGTTGTCGTGGTGGGGGAGGGGGTGGGATGCTGGTACTCTTAGAGGGGATGCAGACCCAGGCACAGGCAGTGGCACTGCTCCCCTCTCAGGGATTACAGGTCTCCCTTGACCCCCTCTTCTGCCCCTCCCTGAAGGCTTGCCAACTGCCATTCTGGCATGCTTCATTTTGTGTTTCATAGTGTGTTTGCCTCGGTGTGCTTGAAAATCTGTGTGATCTGCTGTATTGTAATCTGATTTATGTAATATATGTAGATAAGATAATTGTATGTATGAGTATTTATGTAATGTATGTATTTATTTGTGTATTTCTTTAATAAATAAAATACAGTTTCATAGTTTCAAGGGTCGGAAGGGACCTGAGCAGAT
>NW_017729017.1:12160681-12162064 GCF_001723915.1 Gavialis gangeticus | reverse complement strand
ATAAATTGAAAGGAATGAATGAATATAATAATAAAATAAATGGGTATAGAAAGCAAAAGGTACTGATGGATCCAACTTGCTAGGAACAGGCTAGGAAGTAGGAAATGATAGTCTTTGCTATCTGACGCTGCTGAGCTGCTAGAAGACACAGCTCAGTAACTGACTCCAAGGCAGAAAGCAGCTCAGTTCAAACAATGCTGCTTTTTATGCTGTTTTTCCATCCCCCCGCCAGAGCACTGGGATTGGAAGAGGCCTCAAGGAAGGATCATAGTCACTTGCCAGCTACAGTCAATATCAGAGCAGTCTTTCCCCCACCTTCCACCCTTCTCTCTTTACTTTCTTTTCCCTTGCAAGCAAGGCCAGCTTTGAAACTCAAAACATTTCAAAACTTTCAAAACAGGTGAGGGAGACTCCTTACTCTCCATCAATGCAGACCTCATGAAGGAACACCTTGAGAGGCTGGATACCTTCAAGCCAGCTGGTCCTGACAGTTTACACCTGAGGGTACTCAAGGAGCTGGCAAGCATCATAGCTCAGCCCCTGGCATGGATCTTCAAGAACTCCTGGTGCTCTGGTGTAGTGCCCAAAGACTGGAAGAAGGCCAATGTGGTGCCTTTTCTTCAAGAAAGGGAGGAAAGCGGATCAGGCAAACTACAGGTCCATCAGCCTGACCTCTATCCTGGGGAAGGTCTTGGAAAAGATTATCAAGGAGGCCATCCTTAGCAGACTGGCTGATGGCAACATCCTGAGGGATAGCCAGCATGGGTTTGTTGCTGATAGGTCTTGCTTGACCAATCTCATTTCCTTTTATGACCAGGTGACCTATCACCTGGACAAGGGAGAAGAGATTGATGTCATATATCCTGACTTTAAAAAAGCCTTCGATCTGGTATTCCATGATCATCTCTTGACAAAACTGGCTAACTGCGGCCTCAACCACACCACAATCCACTAGCTGGGGAATTGGCTCTGTGGTAGTACCCAGAGGGTGGTGGTTGATGGAAGTCAATCATCATGGTGCGCTGTGACCAGTGGGGTCCCTCAAGGCTCTGTCCTAGGGCCTATACTATTTAACATTTTCATTAATGATGTGGATATTGATGTTAGAAGTGGACTGCCAAGTTTGCCGATGACACCAAACTCTGGGGTAAAACATCCACACCTGAGGACAGGAGGGTGATCCAGGCAGACCTTGACAGGCTCAGGAAATAGGCGGATGAGAACCTGATGGTGTTTAACACAGAAAAATGCAAGGTTCTCCACTTTGGGAGGAAAAACCTGCAGGATGCTTACAGGCCTGGCAGTGCAACGCTGGTTAGCACTATGGACAATAGGGTCTTAGGGGTCATGACTGACCACAACATGAACATGAGCCTTCAGTGT
>NW_017729017.1:12151653-12155681 GCF_001723915.1 Gavialis gangeticus | reverse complement strand
CTGGCTTGCATCCATAGATGCTTCTCCAGCAAATCCCAGGATGTCATTCTCCCGTTGTACTCGGCCTTGGTGAGGCCACAGCTGGAGTACTGCATCCAGTTTTGGGCTCCACAATTTAAAAGGGATGTGGAGAAGCTTGAGAGAGTTCAGAGGAGAGCCATGCACATGATCAGAGGTCAGGAAAACAGACCTTATGATGAGACGCTGAGAGCCATGGGGCTCTTTAGCCTGGAAAAGCGCAGGCTCAGGGGTGATCTGGTGGCTAGCTATAAGTTTATCGGGGTGCTCACCAGGATCTGGGGGAACATTTGTTCACCAGAGCACCCCAAGAGATGACAAGGTTGAACAGTCCCAAACTCCTCCTTGACCATTTCAGGCTGGACATAAGGAACAACTTCTTTACTGTCCAAGCCCCCCAGGTTTGAAACAGACTGCTGCCAGAGGTGGTTCAAGCACCTACTTCAAATGCCTTCAAGAGACATTTGCATTCTTATCTTGCTGGGATCCTATGATCCCTGCTGACTTCCTGCCCCTGGGGCAGGGGGCTGGACTCAATGATCTTCTGAGGTCCCTTCCAGCCTTAGTGTCTGTGAATCTATGAATCTGTGACTGCCATCATTTCATTTCAAGGCTGTTTCAAAGCCTTTTGTTTTGTTCCGATTTCACTGTTTCGAGCTTGAAACAAGTCGAAACATCATCAAAATGAAACAGCCAACAAAATTTCACACAGCCCTACTGGCTACAGTCTCAGGATGTACACTCATGTATGCATGTACAGAGCCACATACCATCCTGGTCAGAATGCAGCCAACTATGTGTGCTCATGTTTCATGTGGACACTTAAGTGTCCATGAAAGAGGACTGCAAACTGTGTGCATGACAAAAACAGAAGATACATGGTTGGGTTAGAACTATTTGGGAGCACAAAGTGAAACAGGATTCTTTCCTGTGTCCTGATCTTGGGCTGTCATAAACGAACTCCAAGATCTCTGGCTGTCCTACATGCAGGCATAGGAGAACCCAATGAAAAACCGGGACTGTTTGGTCACTTGGGAATCAGACCTAATTGAGTATGTCTACCCCTCCAAGACTGGTTTAACTGCAGCACCTACAGACATACTCAAGATTGCCTTGCTCTATCTAGCTTGGCTACCAATAGCAGTGAAGGTGAAGCACCGTAAGTTGCAGTACAATCCCATCCACGACCCCGGTTGCTTGCTGCAATCTTTGCTGATGCATCTTTACTGTAGCTTTACTACTGAGCTGGCTAACTTGAAGTACTGAAATAGTCTGGGAAAATTTATCACTAGAATCATTCAGAACTCATTCTACAAAGGGAAAAAAATCTTTTTTTTCTGAAATGGATTTTTCATCTGAAATGAAAATATCCATTTAGTGTGAGGAAATGGCCATTCCAATTTTTTTTAATTGTTCCACAGTTACTCTTTTAAATGTAAGTTTTCATCAGAAATTGGTATTTTGAAATTCAACATTATTTTTCATTTTGTTTCAACTTCAAGTCTTGCTTTGTGCTCTAGGTTTAAAAGAAAACCAGATGAAGCAGTTTAAGTTAAAAAGTCAATTTAAAAGGTAGATTTGTATTCCATTTCAACTTAAAATGTTGCATTAATTTAATTTTTTTAAACCCTCCAAACTTTTAAGTCAACACTGAAATATTTTCCATTAAATTAAGCTCAAAACTTCTCACAAGTAAATGGAAAGTTCCCACCACAAAAATTAAGATATCTTTTTAATATTTCAAATGTTTCATTGGAAATATTTTGTTTTTTCAAGCAGCTTTGGTTAGCAGAGGCAGAGTAGAGCTTCCAGTAAAGATGAGTGGGAATATGCTGTGCATTTTATTTCTTCACATCTAATGTATCTAATTTGGCTAGCTATATTTTTGGGCCACTGCCATCTCCATAGTTTCTGAAGGCTTGAAAAAGGAAGGAGAAAAGGAGACAAAGGAAATTTAAAAAGAGAGAGAGCAAGCTAGGGGTGCATAGAAGGAGAGGAAAATAATGCATGAGGTATCTAAAATATTAATCTTCCCACATGTCAGCTCTGCTCCCCAAGGGAGCAGAAGAGAGCAAGCAACAATGAGACAGGTATTTCTGACAGTGTATGTCCAGGCAGTATCCTATTACCCAGCCAAATGATGTGTTCTGTATAAAAATCTTCATCACAATCTCCCCTCAAATCAAAGTGTCATTAAAAATCTAGACTGCATGCTTTGAACCTGAGGCCAAGGAAAGAAGTCCTTCTTTTTATTCCCATTGAAACACACCCGTAATGATACTTTCTATTACTGGAACATTGTCCACACTCCTAGGAAAGAGGCTCCCATAAAGCAATGTACTGAGACATAAAACAAAAGCTTGAAATGTGTTTTGGAGCTGAACCTCCATTTGCTGGACTTTAATAAAGCATAAATCCTCCAGTAGTTAGAGCAAGCAGGTTACAGAGGCAAACTGCTTCATTCAGGGAGAGGCATAAATGTTTGTGCTCCTAAGAAACCCAATGCCACCTTTATTTAACCGCTGCATGTGCCCTGGGATTGAGGAGGTGAAGGCAGGCAGTTGTCTCTAGGCATTTCTTTGGCACATGCACCAGAGGTCTTCTGCACTATCATGCCTGTGCGAAATTTCACCTGGTGCTTCGTTTTGAAGTTGTTTTGACGCATTTCAAGCTCAAAACAGTGAAACTGAAATGAAACAAAAGCCTTCAAAACAGCTTTGAAATGAAACAAGGGCACTTGAAATGTTTTGAAAGTTTCAAAATGTTTCAAGTTTTGAAGCTAGGCTTACTTAACTCCAGTGCTGGTCCAAGCTGGCAGCAGCTGCCTCCTGTCATCTGGCAGGCAAAGTGGAGGCCTGCCCACACCCCTGGGAAGGCTGCAGAGCTGTGCCAGACTCCTCCCGGGGCTGCGGGCCCCCAGAGTGCCTGCTGGATGACAGGAGGCTGCTGCTGCCAGCTTGGACCGGAGCTCAGCCTGCACCCAGCACTAGGAAGATCGGTGCTGCTGCTGGTCTCAGTCAGCAGCACCAGCCTCAGCACCAGCACCAGTGCCCTGTGATCCACCAGGCAGATCAGGGACCCTGGGAGAAGTCAGCAGAACCCTGCAGCCCTCCTGAGTGCAGATATCCAGGCTGGCCTGAGGGCAAAGAAAAAAGCATACTGGCAGTGGAAGCAGAGGGCAGGGACAAAGGAGGACTACACCTCCCTGACCAGAGCTTGTAGTGATTTGGCAAGGGAGGCTAAAGCAGCACTGGAGCTTAGATTACCTCCTGGGATTAAGGATAACAAAAAGTCCTTCTTCAAGTATATAGGTAGCAGGAAGAAGTCTTGGGGTAACATTGGACCCCTACGGGGCAGGGCAGGGCAGGGCAGGGCAGGGCAGCTGGTGACAGACATGTGAGAGAAGGCAGAACTCTTCAACAAGTTCTTTGCCTCCGTGTTCCTGTCTACTGACAATGGGGCGCTCTCAGGTAGAGAGGCCCAGGAAGGATGCAAGTCCCCCGACTGTTAGTTCAGACCTAGTTAAGGATTACCTGGAGGGCTTAGATGTATCCAAGTCGGGGGGCCTGGATGACCTTTATCCGCAGGTGCTGAGGGAACTGGCTGGTGTCATTGTGGAGCCATTGGCACGGCTGTTTGAGGACTCCTGGTGCTCAGGCCAAGTCCCTGAGGACTGGAAAAGGACCAGTGTGGTCCCTATTTTCAAGAAGGGGAGGAAGGAAGAGCCTGGCAACTACAGGCCAGTCAGCCTCACTTCTATCCTGGGGAAGATCTTTGACAAAATTATCAAGGGCCACATTTGTGAGAGCCCTGCAGGGTAAGTGATGTTGAGGGGTAACTAGCATGGGTTCATGCAAGGCCGATCCTGCCTGACTAACCTGGTCTCTTTCTATGACCAGCTAACAAAGAGCTTAGATGTGAAGAAGGAAGTCAATGTCATCTTCTTGGACTTCGAGAAGGCCTTCGACACAGTGTCCCACCCAATTCTGGTGGGCAAGCTGAGGGACTGC
>NW_017729017.1:12146417-12151482 GCF_001723915.1 Gavialis gangeticus | reverse complement strand
GACTCAATGATCTGTCTGGGTCCCTTCCAACTCATTGATTCTATGATTCTACGTGTTTTATATAAATCATATTAAATGAAACAAAGTTGAGGACCCCAACTTATAAATGTACAAAGCTGCTTCCTGAAAGAACCTCTGAAAGTACCTCAAATCTCTGGGTCCATTCCTGTGCCAAGGTTCTCCTGCATTCCCTCAACTTGCACTTCAGCTTATGGGAATCAAGAGTGTTTAGCACCCTGCAGGATTTAGGGCAAATCACCCATCTTTAAGTTTCATTTGGTCTCAACCCCTCTCCCATTACAATTATTTTGAATTTGAAATATTCTGTTTCACATACAAGATATTTCTCAGGCTCACATATGTCTGAGGTCAAGAAGCTATGATGGGCTACATGGCCACATGGACAAGATATTGCTTCTTGAGAGGTATTCTACCAATATGTTTTTCTCCACAGTATGAATATTCTCTACAATATAGCTTCCAAAGCAAAATCATATACATCACAGAAAATTTTAATTTGCATCAGAATTTTATTTTATTTTTCACTGAAGAAAACAAATATTTATTTAACCAAAACAAGGACTTTTTAAAAATAATAATAAAAATGGTTTTGGTTTATGTTTTATATTTTAAAAGAAAAATATTTGCAGAGGATTTAGAAAGAATGACATTTTCCAAATTCTGCACACACATCTCTCTCTTTCCCCTACTCCACACTGCACTCCCACCTCCTTGCCTAGTCAAAACGGCCTGCTTTGAACAGCCGTAGTCAGGAGCAGCTCTGAAGAGACCTCACTTTGCAGAGTGGCTGAGAACAGCTAATTGGGATACTGGGCAGAAGCAATTCTGAAGAGGTTTTTGCTTCACAATGTCTCTGGGAACAGCTTGAACAGACAGGTGACTAAAGAGAAGAAATGATAAAGAAACCTCTGCATAGCAGTGGGTGGGGAGAGAAAAAAGATCAGAGATGAAGAGAACTTAGTTCCACTGGGAATAGCTGACACAGAGAGATAGTCAAAAGCTGTTCTAAAAGGCCTAGATCAAAGACAACCCCACATCCTGAGGTGTCCTCTATATGCAAAAGAACCAGCATTTAGAAAGCCCAGATGACTTACTGAATATTCATAAGAACTTTAGAAATATACATAGATATTCCTACTTCATGAATACCTTTCTCAGATAGCACCTGGGTGTGAATCTTTTCACACTGCCGCCATTTAGCATCCCTGGGATAATGTTTCAGAAGACAGGTAGAAGATAGAAATGCAATAACCAGTGTTACACCACTGCACCTGTCCCATGGGCTGAGTCAATTCAGAACTCAAAAGTGGGCAGTCACAATGGTTAGTGTGAGAAACCTCCTCCATGCCAACTAAGGAAACTATTTCACCTGGACACTCAGGATGCTTTATCCTCCCCTAAATTGCCTCATTTAGTCTGATTATTTGGTGTACACATTACATATTATGGAAACTAGAGGTGGTAGTTTATAGATCATGTGGGTGTAAAGGAAGAGTTGGCCTTCCTGGAGGACTGCATTACTGGTTAGATATACTGCTTTTCTCCGCTTCCCCTTTGATCTCATTTTCCTCACAATTTTCACCATTAAAATAGCAACATTTTATCTCAATAGACTTTCATGGCAAGCTGTTTAATTTGTTCTTCATCTAGTAAGATTATTTTGTGGTTTGTAATACTTTGTGGCAACACTTATGGGGGGGAAATCAACTTAGTACTTGCCACAGCATTTGGTGGAAAATAAGAAGAGCTGCTTTTTACTCTGAAGACCTCACTGAGAACTTGCTGGATCCATCCTTGAGCATATGATAGAGACAACCTAAATGCTATAGGTCTTCAGTTAACTAACTGCTGAGATAGGCTCAGACCAACCCAGAATTTCTATGGTTATTCCTATTCCTCATGCTCTGAAAGTTCAGTCCAACCCAGATCAAAGCAACCATGCCATAATAGAAGCCATTTTAGAAGCAGTAATACCTCAGTCATAAGTCTAGCTCAGGAATGTTGTGTGCTGATGGCAGCAGCACATGCAGCAATGGCCGCAGGCCACCACAGGCAGGACCAGGCTGGCAGCAGTGGCAGATGTTACTCTTGTGCCCTCCCTAAGTTGGTGCCCAGGGCTGGTGCCACACTCATTCCCCCTTAGTCATGCTACTGATCTCAGTGTTTCAGCCATGCTGAGCGGGAGCAAGGCTGTACAGCAGGTGTAAGGTGAAGTAGGCATCTCCCACCTTCCCCACCAGATGCCCACCTGCATGTGAATGGCTTGGCTTTCTCAAGACAGTGTGAGCAGCCCAGCCCCCTCCTGCTGCACCACCCCACCCCACAGGAGCAGAGGCAGGAAGTAAAAATTGGAGAAGGGCAGAGGAGCCCATTGAACACAGTTGCCACAGCAGGAGCAACAGCAGAAGAGGGGTGGATGGCAATGGCAGCCATGCCAGAAACCCACAGGCCACATATTAACCTTCTGGGGGTGGATACATATAGCCTGCCAGTTGGACAGCCCTGGTTTATACCTTCAGATATTCACTGATAAAATGCAAATGCTGCATCTTCCATTTAGGAACCAACTGGGGGAAAGTCTGCTGGAGATGTAGTGCAGAGGAAGAGCTGTCAAACTCCTGATGGAGAAATTGCTTTGGAGCTCAGTAGTTCACACTGACGCTCGGAAAAGATTTTAACAGACTCTGAGCCTCAGGTAAGTACAAACCCTGTGGTAACTAAACTGACACCAAACATGCAGGATCTATGCAGCCCCTGCAGGATGGCAGACACAGAAAGCCAGCAGATGGTCTAATCTGGCTACTACCACAGCAAAAAGATTGGTCTTGAAGTCAAGGTTACAGAAATGTAAATTTAGTCCTTTTCTTTGCAACAGACTTCCTATGCCACATGGGTAAGACAGTTGGGGCTAGAACTTCGGCTTCTAACTTGCCTATATTCATTCTTCCAAAGAATTGAGTAAGAGCTCATGCTTCTTTTACAACATTTCTACTGTCATCATGGTGTCAACACCCACTATTTATAAAATAGTTTATGAGACAGAGTGCTAATCCAACACAACAGGAGACCTAGGTTCAAGACCTCTCTCAGCCTGAGGAAGCTGAAAACTTGATTTCTCACTACCTCCAACCAGCGTAGCTCACAGCCTACTGGTTTGGACTGCCTCCTGGGAGATAAGAGCTGTGAGTTTGAACTCCCTCAGAGTGACGAGGCATTTAATGGGACACTACTACTTCCTAGGTGAGTGCTTTAACCACTAGGCCTTAATATAGACAGTGGGTAGTACAGCCATCTTAAAAAAATCCTCCAGAATTGTATTCTATAAGGAGCCCAATACTCTTGGACACCGAACACAGGACATGGAATAGAAAGCAAAGCAGCAAATCAGGAAGGGGAAGGGGATCCAAGTAGAACTTGGGGAAGGCATGGTACTTAATCTGTGATCCATCTACCAAAAAGCACCCCACCCCCACCTGCCACATCCCTGCCAAAAAGCATCCCTAGGATTATACCAGTCTAACTAAGATCAGAATATGGCCTGTTTTAAAAATAAGTCTAAATTCAGTTTATACTAAGTTCCCTCTTCAGGACACTTTTCAGTACCAAAGTGGTGTAAAGCATCTTATGTTAGTAAAATTTTAGTTTCTATGTGATGTCAATAATACAGATAATTGCCTACTCTTTGTTCTGATCTGACTACCTGTTTCTCTCATGTCTAGCATATTTTTAGTCTTGCATATTTCTGAAACAGTTTTAAATTGCAGATCAATGTAATATAAATTTTCAATAGATACTGATTTTACTACATTAAAATAAATCTTAGAGCAATTATTCCCCAAATCTCTGACTTTTCTCCCAGTCCCCATATTTGTACCTCACATTCAATGGATTTTAGTATCTGATGATTCCAATACGTGGCTTTATTTCACCTTGGATATTTATTGCAGAGCATTTATTTGCATCCGTCTCCAAATATCATTTTATCTGGAGAAACTTAAATTTTAAATCATTTTGCATCCTCCTGTCAATGCCAGTGTTGTACTTACTCTGAGTGACGCCTGTCAATTCCACTGAATAACTCCCACAGCTCCTCAGAACTTAGGATTCCATCAGCAAAATAGTTTTTAAACTCTTCAAATGACAGCTTTCCATCATCTGCATTTAAATGAGAGAAGAATAATTATACATCTGTTGCAGTAGCATCACAGGCCTTGGTTCCACCCAGTAGAGTCTGTACTAGAAATGGGGGGTGATTGGGCATGGCCTGCATAAAAATTAGAGCTGAGAAATGTCAGTGAAACCACATCCCACCAGAATGTGTCATGCTGTTGAAATAAAAAAAAACTTGGCAAAACAGGAACAATTTGCCTGGAATTTCATTTCAGAACAACCAAGGAAAAGAATTCTTATAATGTTTCAGTCTGTTCAGAATGAAAGATCCTGAGTTTTCATTTTGGAATGACTCTCCATTTCGAATCTTTTAAATTTTGTGTTATAATGTTGTAACAATTTTAAGTCAGATTTTATGGAAGAAAATACTGGTATCCTACTTGATGCAATAAGATTTTTTTGCTTTCCCACGTGGAGAATTTTGGTGGGGTTTATTTAGATTTGGAAACAAGCCAGATTCTGCCATCTTGAAATCCTCTGTGAAACAGAACAGCCCTCCACTCTTGGCTCTGGGGGACACACAATATTTCAATGAATATTGGTCTGTTGCTACTCAAGGCAAAATCCAGATCAGCCTCTTAGGCACCTCCAACATAGACTTCAACATATCTAAATATTAAGTACTTATCCCCAGGAGAATGATTCAACAAAACAGGATTAGGGGCCAAGGCTCTCTATGCAGTCAGTGGAGAGGGATTCGGCATCTCTGGAGGGCAAGTTTGAAAGCCTGGGTGCAGAGTTCGGAAATGACAAATCTATACAAAAGGGGAGTTCCTGGTTTTGCAGTTTCCGAGTTTCATAGATTCATAGATATAGGGTCGGAAGGGACTTTGCAGATCTTCTAGTCTGACCCCCTGCCCTGGGCAGAAGAGAA
>NW_017729017.1:12139661-12146406 GCF_001723915.1 Gavialis gangeticus | reverse complement strand
ACGGTAGCATGGGGACCCTGGCACCATAGAGGGTGCAGCATTCAGGGTGCATTTGACCCCAGTCCCAGAGCAAGAGGGGACAGTGGGAAGCCCTGGAGTGAGAGGGGACTGTGAGAAGCCCCGGACCGAGAAGAGACAGTGGGAAGGCCCAGAGCGAGAGGGGACAGTGAGGAGCCCCGGAGCAAGAGGGGACTGTGAGGAGCCCCAGAGCAAGAGGGGGCACTGGGGAGCGAGAGGGGGCAGTGAGGAGCCCCGGAGCGAGAGGGGGCAGTGGGGAGCACCAGAAGTAAAGAAGAGGGCCAAGGCATAGGGCAAACCATGTCAGGTACCATCTGCGAGGCTTGGGCTGCAGTGTAGAGGAGGAAAACGAGCCACAGATAGCACCCCTTGACACCGGGCATATAAAGTGGGCAGCCTCCCGCTAATTACATCACTCAATCAATTAAGATCAAGGCATGGCAGGCGAATAAGCAGGCAGTTAGCCCAAGACAGGAAGGCAGAGCCACCAATAGAAAGGCTCCAGCAAGATACTCCTGTCACAATGGTGCATTGGCCAGGAAAGCTTTATACAGCAGCATGCACCATAAGACACTGGTTCGCCCGTGTAAAGAAGAGAGCCCTTGGGCCCGTGCAGAGGAAGGAGCAAGCAGTGGATCAATTACATCAAAAGGTGCAAGATCTACTGGACAAAGCCATAAGACAACAGACCCTGTTATCCGCCGTGATCGAAAGCACGCGACCCCAGTCAACGATGCAGGTAGGACTGTGCGGCTATGGAACCTGAGTCGACCCCAAGGTGGGGGATGAGCCTCCCCTCTTGTTGACAGAAGTAGTAATAGAGGGGAAAAGAGTCACGGCTATACTGGACTCGGGCTCAAAGCAGACGGTGGTGCGGAGCGACGTATGACCAACAAGGGAGAGGGGAAGAGGGGACCGCATGAGGATGCAGTGCTGGTGCGGGGATGCCCTCGTTTTTGACAGGGTGAGGGTCACTCTGCGAGTAGGCAACAAGACCCACCCAATGTTAGTGGGGGTCTCAGACCATTTACCCTACCCAGTAATACTGTGCTGCAACTGGCCCGAGTTGCTAGAAGAAATAGCTAATGTGTGGCGCAAAGAGACCACGGAGGGTTTTGTGGGTGAAACTAAGCAGTCTCCTCACGAGGAGAGAGTGGACCAAAGAGTGGACGTCGCCCGTTTGTGGGAAGATGAGCACTTTCAACTAGAACAGAGTTGAGAGTCGGATTTCCGGTAAGCGCTGCTGGAACACCTCGCTCAGAAGGACGACGAGCTATTGAGACCAGAATTAGTGAAAATAACTCCAAGGTTCAAGGCGGCCTCCTATACTGGATCAAGCAAGGGAAACCAAAAGGAGGGGAGGTCGCTCAGCTGTTGGTTCCATGGTGATATCGATGGGCCTTATTGAAAGTGGCTCATGAGCTCCCCATGGGCGGGCATTTGGGCTGGGACAAAACAGAGGCACACATCAGGGCAAGGTTTTTTTGGCCAGGACTGGTGCAGGAAGTCGCATGATATTGTGCTTCATGTCCCGACTGCCAAAAAGTGAATCCCAGGCCGCCCCCAAAGGCTCCTTTGATTTCAATGCCTCTAGTAGAGGTCCCCTTTGAGAGGGTAGCAGTGGACATCGTGGGGCCACTTCCCTGGAGTAGCAGAGGCAACCAATATATATTAGTGCTACTAGACTATGCGACTAGGTACCTGGAAGCAGTACCGATGCGGACGGTGTCTGCGCCGAAGGTAGTGAACGAGCTATTGAAGATCTTCTCCCGAGTAGGGCTTCTGAAGGAAATACTGATTGATCAAGGGACGAACTTTACATCCCTCATGTTCAAAGGAGTGAGTAAAGCCTTGGGGATCAAACGTCTGAAGACAGCCATATATCATCCACAAACGGATGGGCTCGTGGAATGTTTCAATCAGACACTGAAGCAAATGCTGAAAAAGTTTGTAGTTGAGAGCCCGCAGAATTGGGACAAAATGATGCCCCCTCTGTTATTTGCAGTAAGAGAAGCACCCCAGGCCTCGACTGGGTTCTCACCATTTGCGTTGTTATACGGCCGGCAACCAAGGGGAATTCTGGACCTAATTAAGGAGGGTTGGGAGGAACAGCGGCATAGAGACCAGAATGTCTTCCAATATGTGATCCAACTGTGGGAAAGCCTTGAAGCAGCCCAGAATGTGGTCATGGGAAATCTCCAAGAAGCCCAGCAATGACAAGCGCAGCATTACAACAGAGGCGCCTGGGAAAGGAGATTTGACATGGGAGACCGCGTGTTGGTTCTGCTGCCAGACAGCGAAAGCAAGTTACTTGCCTGGTGGCAGGGACCCTACGAGGTCGTACACCAAGTGGGGCCCGTGGATTACAAAGTATACCAGACTGATAAGAAGAAAAAGAGGCAAGTATACCATGTCAATATGTTGAAGAGGTGGGAAGACTGCGAGTGTATGTATTTAGCCCTTCATCCTGAAGAGCTGGAATTGGGACCGACGTTAACGGATGACAGCGGGCCGGGGAACATAGAACTGGCCGTGCGACTGTCAGAAGACCAGAGAAAACAGGCTGCCAAGTTGGTCAAGGAGTACAAAGATGTGTTCCAGGGAACCCCTGGGGAAGCCCGAGGCGTGGTACACCGGATAAAGACCCCTCCGGGCCTGGTAGTACGTGAGCATTGGATATGGATTCCCCAGCGCCTCCAAGACTTGATAAGAGCGGAGAATACAATGATGCTGGAGAAGGGTATTATCTGTGAATCTCACAGCGATTGGCGGCGTCCCATCGTGGCGGTACCTAAGCCTGATGGAAAAATCTTCCTCTGTGTTGACTACCGAAAAGTAAATGCAGTGGCTAAGTTTGATGCCAATCCGATGCCCCGAGTAGATGAACTGGTGGAGAGCATCGGGCAAGCTAACTACATCTCCATGTTGGACTTGACCAAAGGATACTGGCAGGCCCCTGTGGCCCCTGAAGACCAGGAAAAAACAGCATTTGCCACTCTGTGGGGTCTTTTTCAATTCCGACGGATGCCATTCAGATTGCACGGAGCTGCGGCCACATTCCAGTGATTAATGGACAAAGTTTTGGCTCCCCATGGGGGTTACGCCGCAGCATACATTGACGACATCGTGATATACACAGAGGGCTAGGCTGAGCGCCTCACCGCACTGAGGGCGGTACTGCAAGATTTAAGAAGGGCCAGGCTGACAGCCAACCCAAAGAAATGTACGGTGGGGGAAAAGGAAACGCAATACCTGGGGTTCCTAATAGGAAGCGGGAAAGTGAGACCTTTGCTGAGCAAGGTGGAGGCAGCGCAGAAATATCAAGCACCCCATAGTACAAAGCAAGTGAGGGCTTTCCTGGGACTGGCCAGTTATTATAGGAAGTTTATACCCTGCTTCGCAGATGTAGTAGTACCATTGACAAACATGATAAAAGCAGGGGCTCCAACCAACGTGAAATGGACATCAGAAGCAGAAGAGGCATTCCGAACCGTGAAGGAGGCGCTGTGCCTACAACCGCTTTTGTATACTCCAGATTTGAATAAACCCGTCTTGGTGCAGACCAATGCATCGGATGTGGCTATCGGAGCTGTGCTGGTACAGCAAGAAGGAGAAGAAGACCACCCTATAGCCTACATAAGTAGGAAATTACACCCACCGGAACAAAGTTATGCCACAGTGGAGAAAGAGTGTCTGGCGATAAAGTGGGCTATTGAGACACTGTGATATTACTTGTTAGGGCAGCGGTTCACCTTGGTCACTGACCACGCGCCCCTGTGCTGGCTGCAGAGCATGAAGATGGATAACACAAGGTTGATGAGATAGGCCCTTAGTCTGCAGCCATATTGTTTCAAGGTAAAACATCGTCCTGGAACCCGAAACATAAATGCTGACTTCCTCTCGAGACAATACGAGGAAGAAGTGGGGCCGGGGGGCCGGGAGGCTACTGGGTAAGGAAGAAAAATAATGGGGTGGCAGGGAGGCGGATCCCCAACGACTGCAGTGAGGCACCCGCTGCCTCCGTCAGGAAAGTACACCATGACCAGAACCATGTACCCGAACATGGAGAAAGTAGAAAAGAAAATAGGCCTAAAGGCACCCTACCAAGTTTGGCCAGTGTGGGGGGACTACCTGTGGTGGGTAACTCCCAACAAATCCCACACGGTGTGCCTTGGGTAAAAGGCGAGTAGGAGGCACCTGAAAACCTCCGCCTCCTGAGCCTGAATTACCGGGTGCCGGGGAAAGGGCTGAGAGAAGAGCCCCAGACGGATGGAGCAACAGGTGCGAATGAAGACACGGCTCGGTGAGTTGGGAGTTAAAAAGGGGGGGAGGTGTGTCACAGAGCACTCGGGTGCCCTACGCCTAAAAGCAGAAATGGCTCAGGAGAGACCCCTAGTGGTGAGAAGGGGGAGGCTCAACTGCCAGTCACCAGGGCAGCACAGGTGCTGGTTGCTAGGGGAACCAAGGGAATCAGCTGACAGGAAGGGGCAGGGCTTGGCCCCTTCTTAAGCCCAAGCATGAGGCCAGGAGGGCAGTTCCCCTCTGGTGGCCAAGGAGGGGGGAGCTCAGCCAGTGCAGAGAGAAAGGAGAAGATAGACTGCAGGAGCATCCCCTGGTTGCTACTATGAGTTGGAGTATTTTCCTGGTAGGGATAGAACGTGGTTTTGACCAGACAGTTTAGTTTATGTTATAGCCCAGGGGCTTAGTGTTTTGTGTTTACTGTTTTACTGGAGGCCCAGGTGAGGCTATTAGGGGTTGGAGGAGGCCTCATAGGAGCTCCACGGTAGCATGGGGACCCTGGCACCATAGAGGGTGCAGCGTTCGGGGTGCATTTGACCCCAGTCCCAGATCGAGAGGGAACAGTGGGAAGCCCCAGAGTGAGAGGGGACAGTGAGAAGCCCCGGAGTGAAAGGGGACTGTGAGGAGCCCCGGAGTGAGAGGGGGCATTGGGAGCTGAGAGGGGGCAATGAGGAGCCCTGGAGCTGAGAGGGGGAAGTGAGGAGCCCCGGAGCCAGCGGGGGTAGTGAGGAGCCCCGGAGCGAGAGGGGGCAGTGGGGAGCACCAGAAGTAAAGAAGAGGGCCAAGGCATAGGGCAAACCATGTCAAGTACCATCTGCGAGGCTTGGGCTGCGGTGTAGAGGAGGAAAAGGAGCCACAGATAGCACCCCCTGACACCGGTCATATAAAGTGGGC
The DNA here is from genome assembly GCF_001723915.1 of Gavialis gangeticus. NCBI lineage: Eukaryota > Metazoa > Chordata > Crocodylia > Gavialidae > Gavialis > Gavialis gangeticus. Next base: position 12,141,195 of record NW_017729017.1, on the reverse strand, counting down.
AGCCTCCTGCTAATTACATCACTCAATCAATTAAGATCAAGCCATGGCAGGCGAGTAAGCAGGCGGTTAGCCCAAGACAGGAAGGTGGAGCCACCAATAGAAAGGCTCCAGCGAGATACGCCTGTCACACCCTCCTTTGGATCCTCTCAGTGCTGTCCACATCGCTCCTGAAGTGCAGCGCCCAGAACTGGATGCAGTACTCCAACTGTGGCCTGACCAGTGTCGCATTTTCTTTCAGAGTGGGCTGAGGACTTTGGCCAATCAGAAGGAGGATGCTGCATAAGGCAAATTCAAATAAATCCCAAACCAGCAACATAAAACAAACCTTAAGTAATGAAGCATGAGTTTGGAGAGTAAGAAAATCAAAAGCCTAAACTAATATGATTCTTAGCAGAATCTTGTATGGGATTTTGTTAACAGAAATGCACAGGTAGCCATGATAGTGTGAAGTCAAGTAGAAGGCAGGGTAGATTTGCACCTTATGGATTAACTAAAGTAAGTATATCATCTCACATAAGCTTGTTTTATATGTAAATATATCGATATAGCTATATTGATATATATATATAGTGTTGCAGGGCACTAAGGTGCCTGCTCCTGTAAGAGCAGAGATTGCCTTGGAAGAGAGCCCAAGAGCCAGGCAGGAGCCCAGATGCAGGTTACCAGGGCAACTGGCTAATGAGGAAATTAGCCTGCACCGGCACCTGGTCAGCTGGCTGGAAGAGGCAGGGCCCTGGGCCCATATAAACCCCAGCAGCTGAAGGGGAAGGAGCCTCCAGGGAGAAATAGCCCTGAGACGTGGCATCTGCCAGACACGCTGCCCTTAGAGCTAATGGAGCTCCTGGAGCTCACAAGGTACCCTTGCCTACGAGGTACTTAGTACCAGGGAGGACGTTTTACTCTTTTAAAGGGGCAGAGCACACCCTGAACTTTGGTGTTCTGGTATAGCCCAGGGGCTCATGTTTTGTTTGCTGTTTTATAACACTGGTGGTTTGGGTGAGGCTATTGGGGAAGGAGGAGGCCTCACTGGGGGCCTGCTATAGTGTGGCGACCCCAGCACCAGTGTGGGCACAGTACTTGGGGTGCACAGGACCTGGTGCCAGAGGGCGCAGTGGCAAAGGGGAGACTAGAATCCAGCGCTAGTGAGGTGCAGAGACAGGGCTGTGGAGAGCCCAGGGAGGAGAAGGGGGCCGAACTATAGCAAGGCCTAGGCGAGACAACGTCAGTACCATCTGCGAGGCTTGGGGCATGGTAAAGGGGTGGTATGCAGCCACGCATATAGCCCAGAAGGGTGAGTGTCTCAGGACACATTCATGGTGAACCAGGGTGCCAAGGGGTCTACAAACCCCAGGGTTCAGTAGGATCCAGCAAGACCGTGTCCAAACATAAAGGATCAAGGGCAGCCTCCCTATATTAATAGTACCAGCAAGACATGGTGGGTGAGACAGAGGGTGCCTGTTGGGCAAGATTAGCACGGTTAAGGAGCTCTAGGGGTAACACAGGCATCCCTAGGGACCCTACCCTGTTACAATAG
>NW_017729017.1:12114341-12134661 GCF_001723915.1 Gavialis gangeticus | reverse complement strand
TAAAGGATCAAGGGCAGCCTCCCTATATTAATAGTACCAGCAAGACATGGTGGGTGAGACAGAGGGTGCCTGTTGGGCAAGATTAGCACGGTTAAGGAGCTCTAGGGGTAACACAGGCATCCCTAGGGACCCTACCCTGTTACAATAGAGAGAGATAGAATCTCATGCAAGCTTGTTTTATTTATTTATTGACACAGACATATTATGTGAGAGATTATGAATTCTTAATATTCCTTTTGCCTTTGGCACCTGGATTTGTTGCAGTAGAGGATTGTGAGAGGTTGCTAATCCATGCATCTTGTTTACTGGTGCCAACTCTGGCTAACAAAATCCTATAGAAGGCAGGGTAGAGTTGCACTTTATAGACTAACCAAAATAGATATATGTGTGTGTGTATGTATGTCATAGATGGAAATCTATCTCACACACACACACACACACACACACACACACACACACTGAAGTGAGCTTCAGCTCATGAAAACTTGAGCTATATATCTATTTTGGTGAAGATTATTTAGATTTGGAAACGTGTCAGATTCTGAGGATACATGGGTTAGCAACCTCTCACAATCCTCTATTGCAACAAAGCCAGGTGCTAAGGGCAAAAGGGATATTAAGAATTCATAATCTCTTATACTAATAGAAGATTTTACAGAATTATGGGTGAGATTGGAAGAGCCTGAAAATGCAAAACTTCAGCAGAGCCAATATGCTCCAAAATATGATCAGATGTGTGTGTGTAGCTCAAATATGATGATGATACAGAATCAAGCGTGTTCTGCTTTAAAGCATTCTTATATGAACCTTTCGGCACCTTCTTTCATTTTCAGTCTGGAGAAGGGAAGCCAGTCTGGCTGATAACTGGGATATCTGCTGTGACCACATGACCACAGTAAAGACAGGCTGTACAGATGACATGGGCCAGTCTGATCTGGTTTGACAATTTTTTGTTCCAAAAACCCAATTTCATTTTGTCCCAAAAACTTTTCCGGAGATAGCAGAGGGAGGAAATTTAGAATAGTAGGCTGCGTTTCTTGCAGCTGGAGACACGTTTCTCCTTTTCTTTCTGCCATTTCTTTAGCAGATTCTTCAGGAAGGAGAGAACTATTTTTCCCCCTAAAATAGGCATGGGAAGAGAGTCAGGGTAAAGAGTGCAGTATACTCACCATTCTTGTCAGCACGTTGAAAAATCTGAAAAGAAAAACACACAATAGGTTTTAACAGCATTAAGGAGGGATTGTCCTTTAATTTCTGAGAGAGATTTTGAAAGCACCAGTTTCTGCTGTAGAATAAATCAGGAAAAACAATTCACTGACCCCTAAGGAAGCTGTAAAGAAGCTACACAATTCATCTTACCAGGAGTGCTAATTATTACTATGGGATGACCTTGCTTATGGGAGATTTTCTTTTGAAAATTATTAGAGCCATTTCTCTCCTCTAATATACCAGGGTCTGAGAAATCCTCTGATGACTTTAAACTTCAGCATTTGCATAGAGCATCTTTCCCTTACTTTATAGTAGAGAGCACTGAGGGAGCCAAAATAGAAAGGCCTGTAGCTATGCTATGCTGCTGTTATGCAAAGTCTTTAATTTTTCATTTGCCTTAAATGAAAGAGTATTTGGCATAAAAATACTCCAGAATCCCAACTAGCAATATACTACCCCAACTGTAACTGCACAGACTAATCCAGGAACTACCAGTCTCAATCATGCAGGAGTATTTTTACAGTCTGACTGTGTGCATTTTGGGAAATCAGAATCACAGACAGACTTGTCCAGACAAACAGCTAGGAGATATTGTAGTGCAGCTCTCAAACTTGTACAACTAGTGCTCAAGGTCAGACAGGGAAGTCTTCTTTCAGGCTTACAGCAGATGCCTCTAAGTCCTGACTCCCAGGTTCTCTTCTTCACACTGAAACAAGGTTATTAATGCTACAATTTTCCACCCTCTAAAATGGGAATAACCTTTTCCCAGCTTGTAGAAGGTGGTATGTTGTGAGATGAATGCTCCTTGTAGCATTCTGGTGCCCTCAAGTGAAAAGCACAGGTTTAATGTATTCATGTAGAGAGGAGATAATTGGCACTTACCCAATTCCCTGCCTACTTGCACACATATTGGAGTACTTGATATCCAATTCAGCCCCTGTGCCTAGGATAAGCTGAACTTTATGCAGTGCCTCCTGTAGTCCATCCACTTCAAAAATCCTTAAGTGACAGAACTGTAAAGTGGGATTGTCCTTCCCTCCATAAGCATCCTTAACAACATCCCTCTCAGCAATAAAACTCCTTTCCCTCAGTTAAAGACACAAGAAACAAAACTATCTGCATATTTAACATTAGAACCAGTCAGGAATTCTTTCACCAAATGGCTTTTTATTGGAAAGTGCTGATTCATCAAAATCAAGTTTCTATGGAAACATCAGTTTTGACAAAACTTTCAAGAAAACCTCTTCAGAGTGGAATTTCTGCTTCAAATCAGAGCAGGAGAGCCAACACACCAGTAGTTAGGGGTTCTGCAGGACTAGAGCACACTGTTTCAAGTCTGCACCCTGAATAAGGCAAACGGGGCTCTCCTCTACGCCAGGTATGTAATATTGGGGTACTGATTACTCTAACTTGAAACTTTCTTTTTTCTATCTTCTCACCAAATCAAAACAAAACTGGGGGAAATCCCTACCATCTGAAGGTCTCCAAGGCATGCTGATATGTGACAGGAACATTTTTGAAATCTTCAAGAGTTTCACAGGAGAGCTTCCAAAGCCCAAAGGTAAGTGGGGAAGTGGGAGACCTGGAGGAAGAGTGAGCAGGAGGGGGCAACAGAGCTGGTGTTCTCATACTTCCTGAGAAATCAGGGCAATCAACTAGTTACCTCAGGTGTCTGTATACAAATGCACAGAGCCTGGGAAACAACCAGGAAGAACGGGGAGTCCTCGCACAGTCATGGAACTATGACATGATTGGAATAACAGACTTGGTGGAAGCTCGCATGACTGGAGCAGTGTCATGGATGGGTGCAAACTGTTCAGGAAGGACAGGCAGGGGAGAAGAGGAGATGTGCTTTACATAAAATACCCATATGATTGCTCAAAGCTCCAGTATGAAACCAAATATAGAACTGTTGAAAGCCTCTGGGTTAAAGTTAGAGGGGAGAGCAACAAAGGTGATGTTGTGGTGGGGGTTTGCTATAAACCACCAGACCTGGAGGAAGTGGTGGATGAGGCTTTCCTCAAACAGCTAGTGGAAGTTTCCCAATTACAGGCCCTGGTTCTCATGGGGGACTTCAGTATCCCTGACATCTGCTGGGAGGGCAATACAGCAGTGCTCAGGCACTCAAGCTAAGGAAGTATGGGCTGGACGAATGGTCTGTAAGGTGGATAGAAAACCAGCTGGAGCATCAGTCTCACAGGGTAGTAATCAATGGCTTGATGTCTAGTTGGCAGCCAGTATCAAGTGGAGTACCCCAGGCATCAGTCCTGGGGCTGATTCTGTTCAAGGTCTTCATCAACAACCTGGAAGATGGCATAGAGTGCACCCTCAGCAGCTTGCAGATGACACCAAGCTGAGGGGAGTAGTAGATACACTGGAGGGTAGGGCTAGGATTCAGAGTGACCTAGATAAATTGGAGGATTGGGTCAAAAGGAATCTCATGAGGTTCAACAAGGACAAGTGCGAAGTTCTGCACTTAGGATGGAACAATCCCATGCACCAGGACAGGCTGGGACCAGCAGCTCTGCAGAGAAGGACCTGGGGGTTACAGTGGACAATAAGCTATATGAGCAAACAATGCACCCTTGTTGCAAAGAAGGCTAATGGAATACTGGGCTGCACTGATAGATGCCAGCAGGGCAAGGGAAATGATTATTATCCTTTATTTGGCACTGGTGAGGCCACATCTGGAATACTCTGTTCAGTTTTGAGCACCCTCGCCCACCCCCTACAGAAAGGATGTGGACAAATTGAAGAGTCTAGTGGAGAGCAACAAAAATAGTGAGGGGGCTGGGCCACATGACTTCTGAGGAGAGGCTGAGGGAACTGGGCTTATTTCTTCTGCAAAAGAGAAGACTGAGAGGGGATTTGACAGTAGCCTTCAACTACATGAAGTGGGGTTTGAACGAGGATGAAGTTAGACTGTTCTCAGTGGTGACAGATAACAGAACAAAGAGCTATGGTCTCGAGTTGCAGCAAGGGAAGTTTAGGTTAGATATTAGGAATAATTTTCTCACTAGGAGGGTAGTAAAACACAGGGACAGGTTACCCAGAGATGTTGTGGGATCTCTGTCCTTGGAGGTTGTAAGACCCAGCTAGACAAATCTTTGGCTAGGATGATCTAGTTGGTAATGGTCCTGCTTAAAGCATGGGGTTGGAGCAGATGACCTCCTGAGGTCCCTTGCAACTCTAACTTTCTATGATTCTATGACAGGAAAAATATTCCATGCCCATATTTACTTAACAGTGGATACAAACACTGAGCTAAATCCAAAATTTGATATTTGGGGAAAGTAAAACTGATTAATGGGGCATGCGGTTTCCTTGATTCATGTGTGATACAGCTTGTACTGATCTCTTTTGCATCTGATAAAAGAATATGAATAAAAATGAGCAGAAGGTGGGAAACCAATTTCCATTTTCTTTGACTTCCCACCCACTCACCTCAAAAGCAGATGGCATGAACTATCTTTAAAGGAATCTTCCCTCCCTCTATTATTTTGGCATAGGTTGGTAATCAGCACATGCTTGGCTGGCTTTAGCTGGATTTCAAAGACTGTAATCTCTTATGTCCATTTGGAAGTGCAGCAAGCAGTCCTGTAGTGTTGTAATGTACTGGGCTGTCAGCATTTACAGCTGTATCTTTTTGAGGAGTTTATACTTGATGAAGCTTGCATGACATCTAGTCTCTCTATAATGGAAATTTTAAAATAGAACATAACCTGATGTAGAGGGGCCATGCATCTCAGCACACAAACAGAGATAACAATGCTGCTGTACTAGAACAGACCAGTGATCCATTGACCAGTAGTCTGACCAGACCAGAGCAGACTGAGTCTATCAAGTCACTACCCCGTCTCTAAGTTACCAGTGCCCAGGGCTTGGGAAGAAAGTGTAAAACCCATGCAGCCTTCACCTGGGGGATGCTGGCCACAGGCAGAGTTCTTTGCCTCATTCAATTTAATGATTTGTCCCTGTCACTTCCTGCAGCACAGTCCCTGGGCATTTCCTAGCCTCTTCCTGTACCTGAAAGAATCATGGTACAAGAGTAAAAATAAGAAACTGGTCAAAAGGACCTGAACTTTACAAGTGAGGAAATTGAGTTATTAATTGCTGGGAAACTTACTAAAGCCTCATATACAAAAGAGAGAGGAGGAAGTCATAGGACTGGAAGGGTTATTAAATCTAGTCCTCTGAGACTGGAGGCAGCCGTATAATGGATGGTAAGTCAAGTAAAATCAACCCCGTCATATACAAGGGGACCTTCCAGCTAAACGGGGATCTCTCAGAAAATGGAACTCCAATTCCAGTGAAGCCAGGGGAAAGGAATGTAGACTGAGCTGAACATTCCTTGAGGCAGTAACTACCTATTTTTTGTGTTTTCCACAGCACCTAGCACACCAGGGTACATGTCCATAATTAATAATAATATTAATATTAATAATGGATGGTAAAAGTAAGATCGGAAGTAGGAGCAGAGCTAAGTGGGAAATTGAAAACAATAAGAGTATTGCCAATAGTGCCCAAGTGGTTTCAGAGCAAACGTCCCAATGAAAAACAATAATGGATCTTGTGTTTTAGTCACTTAGAGCCTGTGTTCATTGTCTCATATGCCCTGTCCAGCATCAAGTCCTGAAGCTGGGAATTCTGTGCCACTTCTAATAAGTGGACAAACCCCCTTTGCATGCTTCGTCACCTGTGCAGAGATGTGCAACTGTCGCTCATGTAAACATCACCCAACTCTCTTCAATCTAGCTATTCTGGGCCCTGGTAGCAGTTGAGCCATGACATGGATTTCTGCTACCAAAGACCAGAAGTTCACCAGGCTCCTGGGGGAGCTTTTGCATCCACATTGAAGCTCATGCTGCCTTGGCCAGATGGTTACATGTACCCAAACCAGCAAATGTAAAGCCAGTTGAAGTACAGCTTCCCTGTATGCATCAAAGTGACAGTTTTCTAGCCAGAGAAGTGACATTCTTGGCATTGACTTGGCAATTCAACTTTCCCTGAAGTGTGGTTTGAGCATGTGCAGTAAATCCAGAAAAGGCTGACCCTATTATGTTTCAGCCCCAGCGGCTTAGCAGTTAGGGGGCTCCACAGGGAACCTCAAGACCCAAGTTTTTTGGACTTCTAAGCATACAGCTCTAACTGCTATGTCACAGCTGAGGCACCTACTTTTTTCCAGAGTAGCAGCCATCTCATACCCTCTAACCTGCTCCCTTATTCCTGGCCACATATATCTTCCTCTCTTGGCTGTCCAGGGAGCCACCTCAAACAGAACAATGGATAGTGGGCTAGATGATACCTGGCCTATGGCACAGTCATTAGTGTACTAGGCTAGGAAGTCAAAAGGTTCAAACTTTCTCCAAGTGAGGGAAACCTAAAACTTGGATCTCTGGCTTCCTGGGTAAGTCCCCTACTTAGTTAGCTTTTGGAACTAAGGCAAGAGGACCACTCCTCTGGCATCTAACACCTGCTAACCAGTTAGAAAACCATTAAGTTAGATGAAAAATTAAAACAGAACTTGGCCCCTGGGCAGCAGTTATATCTCTGCACTGCAGCTGGACATGCCATTGTGTGGCTTGCATCAGTAAGTGAATGCATACTGCAACTGGTTTTACACTTGCTAGTTCAGGTATATGTATCAGTCTAGCCAAAGCAGCATAAGCTTCAGTGTGGGCATCACACAGACACCAGCTTGACAATTTAGACACTCTAGTGTAAAAGGGTGAAACTCAACTGGGGCTAGAGAATTTAGTTCCTTTAAATATCTTCCCTCCAAATTCCCTGTTCTAAAGGGCAAACACCAAGCTGACATAAGTTACTTGCCGCAGTTGGCCCTCCAGCATTTTATACTCAAGTCTGGGAGGAAAATGTGACCATTTCCAAAGAGGCCTGTTGTCTTGCATCTGGGGAGAGGGGTTTTATTATGCTGGTCACACTCCAAAAATTCTTGTTCTTTACCAGCTCTTCATTATGCCTCCCTCCTTGGAGAGTCTTCACAGTTTATACCAAATAAGGAGGATGTTCTTTCCAGCAGAACAAGTACCACTCCACCCTCTTGTGCTTCTGCAGGGAAATAAAAACTAGCCCACGTACTGCTAGTGTTAGGTAATAGGTACCTATGGGATACAGACTTTGAATCAAGAGAGGATGTTTTCCTTACATGAAAATATAGCTGTGTGCTCTCTAAGAACCATTTAGACTAGCTGATGCAGTAATGGAGTGTTCTGACTAAAAACTCAACAAGAAAACCTGCGTTTGCATACACTGGGGATTTTTCTGGGTTTTAGAGGAAAGCTTCTCTGAGGGAGGAGGGTCTCCTCACTGAGCTGCTTGTTTTTGAAGACTGTGTTTTCATTATATACAACCATGTGGGTGGCATGCACAGAAAGGGCTAGCCCTGCCCTCTCCTGCTCCATGAAGCTCTGTCCACGGACAGCTTGTAGAATCCAGGACACACCTGGGTGAGCAGCAGTAGGTAACACCTTGTTCTGTGATGTTGGCAATGTTCACAAGCTGGACCATGTTACTTCTTGCAGAAGAGAACCAGACCCTCTGAGTACCAAACTCTGGGAGGGGTTCATGGTGAATGGCCTCCCTTAGAGTTAGCACCAAGCCTAGGCCACAGTAGAGGGCTACAAGGTGCTGCACAGCTGATAGTGCTTTCCCTTGGGTGACAAAGAAGGAAGATCCTCCTCTCACATTGCTAATAAAAATTCTATTAAACCAATCACAAAAGCTAGGTTGTTAATGCAGGTCTCTTGACCACATTCCAATTTGGGCAATCTGGGAATTAGATGACTTTTAGGTATATTTGGATATATTACTCTTCCCATCTTAGCATACAGCTACTCCTTGCTTAATGTCATAGTTATGTTGTTGAAAAATGCAACTTTAAGCAAAATGATGTTAAGTCAATGTTAAATGTAACTAATGTTATGTCACAGTAGTTACTTACTAGCAGGCAGCAGCCAAACGTGGTTATAACCAAACATTGTGTGACTGTAAATGAATATGTTCTCTAATAGATCAGCAATGTAATAATCAAACAATGTTAACTGGGATGATGTTAAGTGAGGAGTGCCTGTACTTTGATGTATGGCTTCTAACTTTTAAACAGTCATCACACTGTAACCTGCAGGTAGCTACAAGTCAAAGTCTGGTGAAGCTGTTCTTACATACGTGTTACCTTGGGACCCTTTGATCTATGAGATGCTATGAGAAATATAGGTAGTAAATCATTTAAAAAAATAAGTCACACAATGAGGAAAGTAAGAGCTCACTCCAAGCTAAATGAAAAAGCAAGCTACAAAAATCTCCATAGGGACAAAGAACACTTTAACAGAGGAATAAAGACACAGAAAATCCACCACAACTGCCCTGTGCAATAGGAAGTCCAGTACTGGCTTGCAGAGCACCACAAGCCTTCTACGTCAAACACCAAGCTAAAACACTTAAACCTGTGGGTAAGCAGCAGGCCTTACTTTGTGGCACTATTAGGGTAGCTTGTCATATTTTATGCTTTAAAGTTGCACCTGTTTATAGAACGGTGAATTACAGTATTATTTAAAGTTTTCTTTCATACTCAATCTTATCTAATCATTGCTAAAGTTCTGTATAGACTCATTATTATCTGAACTTTTCATTTTGCTGGTGTCTGCAATATCAGCTGGCCTTGCCTGTTGCAAGCAGCTTATGGCCTTGAGTTTGCTTGCATGATGTTTCTTTCCTTTTCTATCACTGTGAGAAGTTTTTCTAACACAACATAGTAATAGTTTTTTTACCAGCTCAGATTAACTGAATTTGGCACTAACCGGCTGAATTAGAGGGATGAAATGATTGGATATGTTAATGAAAGGCGATAAGGGAGACCAGTGGACAATGTCCAAAGTAAGACACCAGAAAAAGGCAAAATTAAAAGGTACGCTGATGATGGGTCTGTTGAACAAAGGAATATGCTGACAGGATAAAATATGGACAATATGTTGACTGTAGAGACACTAATCTGAAAGCAAAGAGTCATCAAAGGAGTGAAGTTAAAGAAAAGCATAAAAGGGGGCAGCAAGAAAGTTAAGTGTTGTCTTCTTCATCATCATAAATCCAACTTTCAACACCTGTCTGGACCATCCCAACCAACAATGCACACTTTGCTTCAAGAACTGAGTGGCAGCCTTTTCTGTTGAGCAAAGTAACATCTGGGATTGGGTGAGATCATTGTAATAAGTGTTTTTCTCTCTCTGAATATAGAAACTGCTAAGATAATACTTGTACTAATAAAGTTAGGGTTTTATTTTAGGACACTGAGTTGTGTGTGTTCATATTTCACTTTCCATTTAAGGGTTAATTGTGCTTTAACAATCCCTAAGCACTATCTGCTGGAGCTAAGCATAATACACCTTATCCTACAAGGTTTACACCAGCTTCCAGCTTGCTTACCTTGGCAGCTAAAGGGATTAGGCCTCTGCAAAACAGCACCGTTTCATTTTGACTTCCATTTTGCCATTTCAAAGAGACAGTATTTCATTTCATCATTTTGTTTCATTTCGAAGCACTGTTCTGTTTTGTTTCATCAAAACTGTTTCACTGTTTCAAGGGTGTAGGTTGTAGCTACATTGGTCTAAGGACATAGGCAGACAAGGTTCTTTGGGGGAGACTGATTTCTTTTATTAAACCAACTTAAATAGTTGGATTTTTTTTGTTTTGTTTATTTTTTTAAGCAAGCTTTCAGGTTCAAAAACCCTTTGTCAGGCTGAGGAAGTTTCAGCAGTTGGTGTGTGGAGGGATAGTGATTGTTGAATTTCTGATGGCACTCAATCAAAGATTGCAGGTTTTCATTGCAGGCCATTTTGGTGCCCATAGCTGCTCAGAATACAGACCCAAAGATATTACTGACCTTGTACACTTCATCCTCTCACACAACAATTTCCAGGTGCAGGCCCCTGGATCTGCATGCAGGATGACAGCATGCTGCTGCTGCTGGCTGGGCCCAGCACAAGCTCCCGAGTCTACCTGGAGCAGCCCACTCCAAGCACCAAGAAGAATCCAGTGTTGGCGCGCAGATCTGGGGGCCCATGACCCCCAGGAGGAGTCTGACACAGCCCTGCAGCCCTTCCAGGGGGTGTGGGCCCCCAGATCTGCATGCAGAATGACGGCATGCTGCCACTGCCAGCTGGGGCCAGAGGCAGCACCAGGCTTCCTGGTGTCATCCTGTGTGCAGATCCAGGGGCCCGTGCCCTCTGAGAGGAGTCTGTCACAGCCCTCGCGGGGGGGCATGGGCCGCTGGAGGTGTGCGTGGGATGACAGCATGCTGCTGCTGCTGGCTGGGGCCAGCAGCAGCATCAGGCTTCCTGGTGCTTGGCACAAGCTGTGCCTAGCACCAGTCCCAGGTGGCAGCAGCAGCCTGGTGTCATCCCATATGCAGACCCAGGGGCCCACGGCCCCTGGGAGGAGTGTGGCACAGCCCCACAGCCCTTCTGGAGGGGCATGGGCCCCCAGATCTGCGCACAGGATGACAGTATGCTGCCACTGCCAGCTGGCGGCAGCAGCAGGCTTCCCAGTGCTTGCCATGGACCGTGCCCAGTGTCGGTCCCAGCTGGTCCTAGCTGTGGCAGCCTGCTATCATCCTGCACAAGCAGCTGGATTTCAGCAGGCTGCCACGGCAGTTCCAGTGGCAGCCTGCTGAAATCCCACGCATAGATTGGGGGCCTGCAGGGAAGAACTGGGGGAATAGAGGGGGAAGAGCTGGGGAAATGACCAGAGAGCTGGGGGAAGCAATCAGAGAGTTGGGGAATTAAACAGGGAGCTAGATGTCAATATCAGAGCAGTTGTTCCCCACTCTTCCCCCTCCCTCTCCTTAGTTTCTATTTAGCTGCAGCGAGCCCGACTTTGAAACTGGAAATGTTTTGAATCTTTTGAAATGTTTTAAGTGCCCTAGTTTTTGTTTCGAAACACATCAAAACAGCTTTGAAATGAAACACCCAGCGAAATTTCGCATAGCAGGGATGCTGTTTGTTTTGTTCTGTGAATATATTATACCTACAGAGATACAATCCTGCTATACACACTGGTAATAAATTAGGGGTCTACCAAACTCGAGGTGGCTGCCTGCCAATTTTGCATGCAGATTGTAGGCCAGCAGCCATTTACACGTGGAGTTCAGCAGGGCTCCCTCCCATGTCTCTGACTAGCTGAGGGCTTCGATGGCCCTGCCCCTCACCACTGACTGGCAGCAAGGGCTGATTGGAGGGGGGTAGGGCTGTATGTCTGACAGGTCTCACAGCCAATTGATGACAGGGGTGGCAGCCATCTTGCCATATGTTAGAAAAACAAGATGACCCATGAGAAGCAGATGACCCTTGAGAAGCATATGACCTTTCCCTAAGCTTAAAGATAGCCTTTTGCTGACAGTAAGCAAACTTGTTCTGTGTATTTTGTAACTCTGTAACAGCAAGCAAGAAAACAAAACCCCAAAGCTAGTGGAAATTCCCCAAAGATGCGCACGCATATATGCCTTATGCCTATGTATACCTATATTTGCATATGTATGACCTGTTAATGTAAAAGGTGCTACCGAACTCAGATTGGGGGAGCTCTTTGTCTACTGGGCACTGAGTAACCCCTCTGCAGAGAAATAAATCATCTTGCCGACACTCCCTCGTTCTCCACCTAATTGATCGCGGCTAGGAATGAGCCCAGAGACGGGACGTGGCCAGTGCTCCTCGGTGTATGAGCACACCGTTCGGTGTATGGGTGCTACACAGTAGCTGGCCAATTTCCCCGACACATGCCAGCAGTCCCCCTTCACCCTGCAGCTGGCTGCGTGGCTGGGCTGAAGTGGCTGAGGAGTGCTGGCTTCCTACTGGGAGCCAGCATTTTATTTTCAATATTTGTTTTTTCCAGGGAGCCCACCCCAAGCACAGAGCTCACCATTTTTCACGGAGGCCTCCACAGCCTCTCCAAGCCCACAGAACTATTACACAGTTGAGCTACAGAGGGAGCGCAAACTGCTGCTGTAAACCAGGCAGCACTTCTGGGCTCACTTCCCTCTTCCTCTGGACACTCAGGCACGCTGAGGCTTTAGACCACACCAGTGTCCTGGGACCTTTCCCTAGCTGGTGTCTCTTTCCGCCCAGCTGACCCAGTCCCACCACAGTCCTTTCTGTGCTCCCAGGTATTCCCCAGACTAAAGAGAAATCCCCCCCTGATCCAGGGTCTCTGCCAGTGTGGCCTGGGGAAACTTCTGTTCCAGACATGGCAGCTTGTTTGACCCTGAGCACTGAGCAAGACCTGCTGGCCAGGTACCCAAGAGACACATGGGGCCTTGGGGATCATGACCTATTTTTTCCACTGAGCTTACAACTGGGCTTTATTTTTTTTCTTAAACTACAAAGCATGTGAAACATACTTGCCACCGTGAAGCGACAGTGAACTCTGGTGGAGACACCACATCTGAAGAGGAGTGGCAATGTGGCCCTGGTCACAGCTACATTGTGCTGCTGCCAAGCTTAGCATTTGAATTCTCCTCACACTTAACTACCCATGCATATCAGCAGCAAATCTCTGAGCCCACCCATAGCAGTAATCCTAAACCATTCGTGCTAATCTGCCAGCATTGCCAGGCATCTCTCTGAAGACTGACTCATCACTTGTGCACCATTTCAGTCAGGTAGGAAAGGGTTTGCCTCTAATATCACAGACTCAAGATGAAATCCATCTCTATGCAGGAGGGCAGGAGCACAAGGTCTAGTTCCCTGAATCCTTGCCATTTCCAGAGCATCCCCACAACCTAAGCCACTTAAGCTCCCCAGCCAGATAGCCCGAAGTCCCAGCTGCTGCCAAAGTACCCTAGAAATCTTGACTTATGTGAATCCCTGACTGACTGCAGAGGGATTCAGTGAGTGTGTGCATTGCTGGCTGAGGCAAAGATTTCTCAGGATGATATATCTTCTATTGGTCCAACTGTATAGTTGGGATACAGTTAGACAAGCTTTTGAATGCAAGACATTCTTCATCAGGTCACTAGCTGAATCAGTCGCTGGCTGGCTAAGTAAGTCTTTGCTTGTTTCCTCTGCAAATATATGTCTGCACTGCAGTTACTGCAATACTGTGCACAGTACAGCATACGCTTATCCAAGCTAGTGTTATACCAGTTCTCTTGGGTACTGAGAGCAGCACAGCCACAGCAGCAGAGCGCTCCACATAGGCTCATTACCCCTGATTCTGGGAAAGATTCTGCAGCCTGCACTGAATTCCACATGGCTAGACAGCTCCTAGCGCCTGAGCTAGCTTCTTTAATGTTAGCTTGGTTTTACCCACATAACACCAGTCAGTACTGTGACTTCAGCAAGGACATGTGCTCAGATGGATGGGATGTGCTGGCTGCGTGAGAGGTTCAGGCAGGTACAACCAGCTAGTGTGGGTGTATCTGCAGCACACTGCAGTCACAGTGGTGACACCATCATAGATATATCCTTAGATACATCATCCTCCTCAAGAAAGTCTGTCCTACATAGCAGTAACATTACCTTTAGACAACATGCTTAAAATGATCTTGCTGTGCTCAAAACAGCTGCAAGACACTGAGAGAGAGAGAACACAGTTTGCTTTTGGTAGACCTTCAAGGTCTCCCAAGTCATACATCATTATGTCACAAGGCATCACTAGGGACTGTGTGAGAATTCCAGGACCTGGGAAGACAACATTTCCAGGATCTCTGGAGCAGAAAGAAACATGGTACTTCGGCATTGAGCCTTGAACGTGATCAGCTCTCTCCTGTTAGGTCTCGGAGTGAACATGTCACAACTGATGGTACTGCCTACCATAGATTTCATAGATTTCATAGACTTTCATAGAAGGGACCTCGGAAGATCATTGAGTCCAGCCCCCCGCCCAAAGTGTGTGGCATCATTATAGTGAAGTTCAAGCCACTGAAGGAAGGAAGATGTAAATATTGTGGGCAGGAGTATGCTAACAATGCAACAAGAATGAAGAAACATTTAATAACATCTAGAAACTGTCCTGAAAGAGCACAAGCCCATATACAGAAAACTAATATGAAAACGTGGTGGAACAACATTATCTGAGAAAAGTCTGTTTCAGGAATCCTACGTAATCAAACAAATTAATATGTTAAACACACAGTATAAACTAGCATCTGTATTGTTTTAAAACATTATAATTTTAAAAGTTGTTAATTTAAGTCTGGACTATTATTTATCTATTTAAAATATTTGTATCCTGCTTTTCTGCTTGCACTAAACATGCGAAGTGGCTTAGGCTTTACAATATATTTTTTTAAATTATATAATAGATAAATAGCTAACTATTTCAACCCAGCAGAGCTAGCTTAGTCCTCTGGCCAATGGGAGAGGTCAGACTATTCTTCTCTTTAGCTCTGCAGTCCCAGGCAACTGAGCAGCAAGTTGAGCAGCAGAGTGTTCTTTCCAGCAGGGAGGGGGAAGCAAGGTCCCTGCCGCTTCTCCTCCTTCTGATGGATGAGGCCAGATTAGAATAGGCTAAAATAAATATATTTTTCCCCTTGTGTTGCAGCAACTTGGTAGCTCAGATGAAATAGCAGATCTGCAAAAAACCAGAAAATGAAAATGTTGAGCTGCCAAGTCTGGGGAAAGAAGAAGCAGGATCCTCGCTTTCAAGATCATTGATCCCAGATACACAATCCACCATGATTAGCTGTTCAAGATAGCAAAGCTTTTAAATTAAGCTTTATGGACAAAATGTCAAAAGAAGATCAAGAAAAAGCAGATGAGATATTAGCTTGAGCTATATTTGCAAGTGGTACACCTCTTTCCATAACTGAAAGTCAATACTGGAAAGAACATTACAAACTAATTCATCCATCACATAAGTTACCATCACTTTATCACTTATCACATTCTCTCTTAGATAGGGAGTATGACAGAGTTCAAACAATGGTTATTCAAAGGATTGGTCAAGCAGAATCACTGACTCTGATATCAGATGGATGGACTGATATACAAGGAAATCCTTTATTGAACATTATGTTAACAACCCCTGAACCAATATTCCTGAAAACAATTGCTACCAAATCTTCTTGTCATACATGTGAATACATAGTCAAATTACTGAGTGAAGAGATTGAAAGTGCAGGTCCCTCCAGGGTACAAGCCCTTGTAATTGATAATGTGAGTAACATGAAAACTGCAAATATTAAAGGCAAAGTATCATCATTTAGTAGTATTTGTCTGTCTTGCTCATGGGTTGAATCTTCTGGCAAAGGACATAGTAAGTGCAAATACAATGAAGACAATATTGGCAAATTGCATAGCAATTGTGAAGGTATTCAGCAATAATCATATTACTAATCAGACTTTGAAGAAATTACAGAAAGCGAAGCAGGGGAAGGAAAGTGCGCTTCTGTTGCCGGGAGAAAGTAGATGGGGCTTGGGTACAAAATGTTCACATAGTTTGCTGTGCATAAAGAACTGTTTGCAGTGCGCTTCAATAGATGACACAGTATCCCAGATTATTCCTGTGAACATTCAGAAGCAGATTATCAACAATGATGTGTTCTGGATTCAAGTTCAAGGAGCATTCAATTTGCTACCACCAGTTTCAGTGACTATCAAGAAACTTGAAGGAGACACACCAAGCCTTTCAAATATTCCGGAGATATTCAGACAGCTGAATGAAAAACTAATTGAGCTTTTGCCTTCTTCACCTTTATCCACAAAAGAAGAAGAAATAAAACAAATGTTTACTAAGAGATCTGAGTTTTGCTCTCATCCAGTTCATGTGGCAGCAAACTTTTTGTATCCTCAACATTAAGGACAACATTTATCAGAAGATGAATTATCTACTGCTCTCGATACAATTATTGAAGTAGCTAAGAATGTCCCCAACATGGATGAAATAGCCATGATGACCATGCAAAAGAAAAACTTTGAAGCAAAAACATCATTTGGCGGGCAGCAGAGAATATGTCTCCTTTCACATGGTGAAAGGGATACTGTAACACCTGGCTGCTGTCCAGGATTGCTGTAAGGATCCCAAGCTTTCCACCACCATCAGCTTCTTGTGACCAGAACTGGAAGGCTTTCAGCTCAATTAAGACAAAAAAGAGGAATAGACTAACAAATGAACGCACTGCTAAGCTTGTTTCTATTTCTCAAAATCTCTTGCTTCTGGAGAATCAGTCAGAAGCACAATTAGTGAAGAAGATGCAGTGTAATGATAAAGAGAATGTGGTTCAAGTAGTTCTGAATCAGATTTGCCTCAATCTGATTTTGAAATGGAACAAATAAGCAGTGCAAGTGATTCTACAGATAGTGACTGTGAAACTGGAGATGCTGCAATGACCTCAGTGGAAGAGAGTTAAACTCCATTAAAGTAGATGAGTGGACAACCATGGCATAACATGCAGTTCTTTGGGTAGGCTAAAATTAATGTGTCAACAGTTTTCAGGGCCTTCATTTTTTTTATTAAATTTAAACAAGCAATGTAAGGGAAGTACATCCTATTGTGTATTGTCTTTACATTTTTACAAGTATTCCAATAAAAATAATTTATTTCCACATAAAGCTTTGAATTTGTTTGAATATAACATTTAAACCACATTAAGTGCACTGCATTTACTTTTTTTCCTAATGAAATATTTCAGTTTAAATACTTGTGGCTACTGGGACATAAAATTAACATGGGGGTACTTTTAAAATTTTATTTATTAAATATAAGTCAGATAAACATGTTAAATGAGACCATGTTCTATTTAGGGCATTGGAAAATTTTCCAATTCTAAATTTTCCAGAAAATCCACATCTTTGCATGGCACACCATTAAAATCAATGCAATGCCCTGTTCTACCACCTGAGAAAATAGCCTCTCCCTTAATCCTTCCATCTGCACTTGTCCGGGGATAATACAACTGGCTGAAGAAAAGTGTCTGAGAAACCTCTATTTTAGAATGCTCAAAAAAAGATAAATCAAACAAAAATTTAAAAATTCAGGAGAGGAGCAATCCCTAGAGTTCTCGGGATGGCACACAGGGCCTGTATTCAGGCTTGAGAAATGTATTACTAGAATAAAAGCAAAAAAAAATGCTCTCTCTCCTTGTTACCTGCCTGACATCTTGACAGGTTTGTTAAAGTGCAGGCTGAGTATCTGAAGAAAAGAAAAAAGAAAATCCACCCTTCATGAAGAAAAAGGCCTGGGCTGCTTTGAGTTACTCTGGGGATGAAATCTGACAAGTGAAATGATAACCTGCCATCCCACTGGAGCTACATTCCTTTAGAACAAAGCACACTAATAATAGGAATCCTAATTAGCACTGGGTGGATGTGTTCAAATGGCCTAGTGAATGGTAAATGTGAACTTCTTAAAGCAACCAAAATTAGCCCCTACCTAGGCAGTTAGCTAGTGGGTCCTTCATTCTGTTACCTTCTCTTTTATTTTAAGTGCTATGGGAACGACCAAGCATTTACCTTGTTTTATTCCTGAAGCAGGTTTTTTTTCCCTAAAAAAAATATATCTCGTTTGAGTAAGCAGCCTCTTACACCACGAGGGGCCAAGCTAGCAAATTTTTCTCTTGCAGGGATCCACACTTCCTTCAGCTGAACCACATGCCTGAAAATGGACTCCTCTTCCAAGTGAGACCTGCAGAACCTAGCCTTCTTTGAGACTCTTAACTTAATTGACAGTGTCAGCTTGAGCACCTGACATAATACAGTTATGTAAGCCCAGGAAACAAGCTACCGTGTTGCCAGGCATTTGCCACTCTCAATTCTGGGGAAAAGATCGGCAAGCCCAACTCCATTAGGCATCTGAGATGGGTTTATGTCAGTTTGCAGCAGGGCTCGTGTGCTCCATAGACATTACAAGTGTTTCCATAGTGATAAGGCTGACTGCAGAGGAGCCCAGACCCCCCAAATTCAGTCCCATTCTGCTTGGGGCCCATGCTGAATCCTGGGGCCTCTCTCTCAGACATGGTCTCCTGTGGACCCATAAGCCAGGGTGAGGCATATTTAGCTGAATTCTGCATGCTATAAATATTTGGCGTCTTTTCTAGACCCCACCAAAAGGTAAAGGAGAGAAAAACATATCAAGGCAAAGCGAAGAAAGCGGTATATGTTAGAAGCAGGGGATTAGCTAGGGCCTGTGGACTAGTACCTCATTTTCACTGTGAAGGGTGGAGCTTCTACTTGCTCTCTAGATAAGCAGAAGGTAACAGATAGGATATGGGCATATGCACTTGTGAATCTGCTCCACTGGTACACATGAAATATAATTTGAAATGCAAATAAAGCAATTTAACATAAAAAAATACCTTCATGGACCCATAACCCTATTAGGTAACCCCTGGTCCATCTTCCTCCACTCAGCACAAACCCAGAGAGGCTGACATTTTTCACCACTAGTCTGTCCTCAGATTACCTCAGTCCAGCATAGCAGGGAGCCTCTGTGAGGAGAATGCAGAGCTGGAAATTAATGTGCACAAGAGATGCTAATTCCTCCTGCACACAAATTAAAGTCTTGAGTACAGTCAAGTGAGAATAATATGAGCCCACTTCCACACAGCACTTAGCAAACCTACCAGGCACCAAGTATCCACACCAGCTGCAAGAAAGCACTGCTGCAACACTAGGAAGTGGCCACAATGGACTAGGATCAAATGAATTAAGATATAGGAGAAAATTCTGCCCCCCACCCACCAGAATCCATGAGCTAAGGGGGCAAATCTGTGCAGCCTTGGGTTTGATATTAGAGAAACATATGCAGCAAGTCAGGGTGCCTGGGGTCTATCCCCAGGTCTTCCACTGTGACCTTTAACAAGTCATATCACTTCTTATCCCCATTTTTTAAATAGAGACCTTTACCACAAGGCTTGCAGTCACTCCTAAGTGCTATAAGTCTTAACTAATGTCTTATAAAGGCACCTAGATAGATACAGATGGGAGAAGCTATGGAAACACAAGGGTTACTACTATAACCAATCTCTGCCACCCCCAAAGCCAGCGTTGTAACTGAGCAGCACAAGGTGCCTAGGCTGAACTGCATCATGACTGTAGGACATGGCATGGAAAATGTCCTGCACTTAAAGCACCTGCCCCTGACATGTGGGCTAATGGAGAGATTCTGCCAGTGGAAGGTTTCATAGACATTAGGGCTG
The DNA here is from genome assembly GCF_001723915.1 of Gavialis gangeticus. Classification (NCBI taxonomy): domain Eukaryota; kingdom Metazoa; phylum Chordata; order Crocodylia; family Gavialidae; genus Gavialis; species Gavialis gangeticus. The sequence goes on along the minus strand of NW_017729017.1, from coordinate 12,115,307 downwards.
GAAGGGACCTCAGAAGATCATTGAATCCAGCCCCCCCGCCCAAAGGGCAGGAAATCAGCTGGGGTCATAGGATCCCAGCAAGATAAACATCCAATTTACTCTTGAAGCTGTTCAATGTAGGTGCTTGAACCACCTCTGATGGCAGGCTGTTCCAGACCTTGGGGGCTCAGACAGTAAAGAAATTCTTCCTTATGTCCAGCCTGAAATGGTCTTGCAGTAGTTTATGACTGTTCGACCTCATCATCCCTTGGGGCGCTCTGGTGAACAAACATTCCCCCAGATACTGGTGGTCACCCTGATAAACTTATAGGTGGCCATCAGGTCACCCCTGAGCCTGCGCTTTTCCAAGCTAAAGAACCCCATGGCTCTCAGCCTGTCGTCGTAAGGTCTGTTTTCCTGACCTCTGATCATGCGCGTGGCTCTTCTCTGGACTCTCTCAAGCTTCTCATCCTTTTTGAATTGTGGGGCCCAAAACTGGATGCAGTACTCCAGCTGCAGCCTCACCAAGGCCGAGTACAAGAGGAGAATGACGTCCTGGGAATTGCTTGAGAAGCATCTATGGATGCAAGCCAGGGTTTTACTTGCTTTACTATCCACAGCATTGCATTGAAGGCTCATGTTCATCTCGTGGTCAATGATGACCCCCAAGTCTCCTTCTTCCGTAGTGCTAGCCAGCGTAGCACTCCCGAGCCTATAAGGATGCTGCAGGTTTCTTCTCCCAAGGGGGAGAACCTTGCATTTTTCAGTGTTTAACACCATCACGTTCTTGTCCACCCATTTGCTGAGCCTGTCCACATCAGCCTGGATTGCCCTCCTGTCTTCAGGTGTGGATACTTTGCCCCAGAGTTTCGTGTCATCAGTGAACTTGGCCAGTCCACTTCTGACTCCAATGTCCACCTCATTAATAAAGATGTTGGGGACATTGCCCCCAAGGACAGAGCCTTGGGGGACCCCACTGGTCACAGG
>NW_017729017.1:12105926-12109341 GCF_001723915.1 Gavialis gangeticus | reverse complement strand
CATCTGGTTTAGCAGGGGTCCAATGTTGCTCTTGCTTTTCCTCCAGCTCCCCACATATCTGAAAAAGGACTTTTTATTATCCTGATACTCAAAGCTAGTTGGAGTTCAGTTGCAGCCTTGGCTTTGCTGGTTTGCTTCCTGCAGGACCGGACCAGTGCAGAATATTCCTCCTTGGAGATGAATCCCATCCTCCATCCTTTGTAGGCCTTTCTTTTTATCCTCAGGAGGTCTGCTAGATCCCTGGAGAGCCAGGGGGCTGCTGTGCCCTCTTGCTGCCTTGGTAGCATGAGGCTTGTGACACGCAACATGTGCATGAGGCTTGTAACACGCAGCAGGGCAGTTGCTATTCCAGCCAGCGGTGGACTGCAAGTTACTGTACACATGCACCAGACTTTAGCGGTAACAGGGTAAATAGTGAAACACCTCCCCTATAGGGTCATATCGCATGTTTGAAACTGGTAGATGGGTCTTCATTTACAAAGAGAGGTCCTAGCAACTGCAAAAGCACCAGACCCACCCCTCTGTCTTAGTTTGGGACCACTTATTTTGAAAGATGCTGCACTCCTAGGTCCTTGCTGCTAGCTTTGCCTCCAAGCAGCAAATGCCATGTCTCTCAAGAGCCACAGTTGGCAATTCTTACTGCCAGCCCTGCCCCTGATCACTACCAGGAGAAGCTTCTGTCATTGCCCACTAAATGTATTAAAGGAATTGAAGGAGGGAAAAAGTACTATAGTAACAGGCATTGTTTCTGTGCACCTCTGCCATTCAGGTGTGGAAGTAGATTTGGTCGGGCTTCTGGCCTGCTTGACTAGGAAAACAGACAGAGACCAGAAGTGCTGATACTGCTTATTTCAGTTACATGTTCTGAGATAAGGAATCCTGCATGCCTTATTACCCTGTGCACAGATGTTTTATTTAATTAAACTGCCTGCATGTCTGTAATTTACTGTCATTTTGTTTCTCCAAGGTTGTATTTTTTTCTCTTTCTCTGTCTTAAGTATAAATATGCTTGTAAACTTATAGAGTTCGAGAAATCCTTTGAAACAGACAAGTGGGTGATTCCCCTTGCTGTATGGAATTCTCCCTGTGATCACAGTATAGCCCTAAATAAAGAAAAGCTGGCTCTGTCAGTTCTGATTCAACCACAATGCAAAGTTTGATTTCTTCCACACAGGGATGAGCTGCTATGGGATCTCCTCTATTACAAGGATGGGCGTTGGCCTTGGTTTCTGGATTCCTGTAAGTGTTTGCTAGTATAAATACAGACCAGTATTTCTGATCCTCAAGAGATCAATATTCCAGCATCTGACTATAAAACAGGAGGTCTGGAAGTGAGATTGAGAAGCCCCAGAATGGAAAATAGGCAGTTTTGTGAGAGCAGCAGCAGGGCAGAGACAATTCTGGCTAAACAGGGAAAGGAAAACTCAGCCTTAAAAATCCAGGGTTAAAGCTGATGGAAATGAGCTGAGGGGCATAGAGTGAATAGATAAAATATTTCAAAGAAAGCAGCAGCCTCAGCATTGCTTTGGTACATTGGCTGAAGGGTGGAGAAGCACTCTCCCCACAGAGTCTGTGCTCATTAATTTGTCTTCTGAGTGAAAAGTAGGCCCTGGACAAGAGACAGGTGTACAATGATTTCCTTTCAAGGGTTAGGAAAATGACTAACATGGCGTCATCTTACTCTGTGGGCACCCAGAGTCAGATCATCTGCTCTGTGAATGGGAAAAGAAGTTTTTACTTTTCTACATTTCAGTTATCCCTGCAGAGCAGCACTGGTGTGGGACAGTGACCTTCTGGAGTCTTATCAGGCTCTTGTATTGAGCCAAGGTTTGCACTGAGCATGGAATCATTATTGCTAATGACAGCATGAGAGTCACAGAGTACTTGATGTCATTCTCAGACCTGAGAGCTGGCAGTTAAATCAGCCTCTTTTTTTAACTTGTAAACTAAGGTAATTTCACATGGCATCATCCAGCTACAGCTAAGCAGGGAAGAACAACCTCCTGGTCATCCATAGTATTTAAAAGTGAACATATACCATAATCACAGCAGTATACTTCAGACTTCTACAGTTCCTTCATCCAAAAAGCCAAAAGTACTTTGCAAATATAAACGACATCATCCTCAAACCCAGGTGTACTGGTGTGCGTTGGGGTGCAGGGCTCTCCAGATGTCAACAAGGCCTGCAGTCTCCAAGACGGACTGCAGCTTGCAGGCTGAGGGCAGGTGAGGCTCAGGTCCCATACAGTTGAGTGAGGTGTCAGTGGTACAACTGATGTTAAAAGTACCAATGGTTGTGGCTGCCATGGGTGTGGGTAGGCGAGAGGAAGAGTGAGGTAAGGTGTAGATAGAAGCAGAGCAAAAAGCAGAGACAGGTTGGAAAACACCTATCATGCCCTACTCTACTCCAGGGACCCCGCCAGGCCCCACTTGTCTCTCACCCATGTGCGAGCTTCTCCAGACAATAAGCCATCTGCCGAGTGCCTAGATCTTGTTGCATAAGTTTGGCCGCAGCTCTGGCAGCCTTAATAAAAACTTTAGGATCTGGGCACCATTGGGTGATGTGCCCCACTATATTCTTCTGTCCTCAGTTTCTTTCAAAAAGGTCAGGAGCCCCCCATAGTTGGGCATGACCCAGGTGGGGTCTGCCAACATGGACTGCACATTTCTGACAGACACACAGCAAGGCTGCACCCTAGTTGGGAGCTCAGCATCTACACCCTTAATATCTAAACCCATCAACCTCCTCTGATTGTCTAGGTCAAGGTCTGGCTCTCAAGCAATCTCCACCTTCTTGTGGGGAGAGAGGCCATCCTGCTCTTGAGGTCGCTTGCAACACTCAGAAAGCTGTATCTCCATCTCACTAGCCTCCTCACCTAATTCAGTAGCCTGGGGTGTGACCAAGAGGTCAGCAGACCCCTCTGCTGCCCCCTGGGTCAGATCTTCAGAAGAGAGACATTGTGCATAGGTCTCACTGCCATCCACCTCTGGAAGCTGGGAGACAGGTGAGGGGTTAGTGACCCCTGCCTTTGCCTCCCCCACCTCCAAGCTGCCCTGATCCCCAGTCAACAGGATCATTGACATGACAGCTGGAGCAGGGCCAGGCTCTCCAGCAGGGGCCCCCCAGCACCAGCTGTGGAAGGTTTCAGTGGGAATGGGGAGTCCTGAGTGGTCCCTTTCACTTTCTTCTCTTTGTTCTTCTTCTTCTTTTGTGTGGCAGATGGCCCACCCTTCACAGAGGATGGGCCAGACTGCTCTGGCCTGCCTCCCCAGAGCCAGCCACCTCAGACAAAGCCGTGGTGGAGGACAACTGGCAGGAGGCCTGAGCCCCATCATCCAAAGAGGCCTTGATGCCACAATCGCTGACCACCCCAGCCACCTCAATCAGAGCGGTCAGGGCAGGCAGGAGGGAAAT
>NW_017729017.1:11997602-11998296 GCF_001723915.1 Gavialis gangeticus | reverse complement strand
ACAGCTGGGTATTCGTATCCCTCTGCTGTTTCCACCACAGATAGCTAGAATGGCTGACAAGTACAGCCACCTGACTGTGGACCAATTGGTGGAGAAGCTGAAGGAGATAGGCATCCAGAGAAAAAGAGGGTAAAAGAGCCAGGACCTGACTGAAGTCCTGCTGGACTACGAATGAACCAGGGAAGTGCCCACCCCATCCTGGTTCGAAGTGGGAGTGGAAATGATGGAACCACTCTTTATGATGAGCCACCAGGAGGGAGCCCCCCTGAGCTAGAAATACCTGAGGAACAACCCCGTTCTCCAACCCATGGGTCAGACCTCCAGAGATACAGGCTGGAGCTGGAAGCTCAGGAATCCCAGTGTAGGCACAAGGTGCATAAGCTCAAGCTAGAGTTCGTAAGTTCAAGCTGGCGGAGAGGGCAGCACAGCGCAAGTATGAGGCTAGAGAGGCCCAGCACCAGCATGAAAAGAGGGAGGCCCAGTGCAATGCAGAGGCTGAAGAGGCAAGGCTTAAGCATGAGTGTGCACTTGAGCTACTTCAAAAGCAACATGAAACCAGAAACCAGATTGATTCACCTCACCTGGCACCAGCGGTATCCCCCAGACTGAACACCCCAGTCTTCTCTCACTACAAAGATGGGGAAGATCCAGAAGTGTTCCTAAGCAACTGCAAAAATCAAGTGTGCTGAAGGAA
>NW_017729017.1:11985151-11992602 GCF_001723915.1 Gavialis gangeticus | reverse complement strand
GCCCAGTGCAATGCAGAGGCTGAAGAGGCAAGGCTTAAGCATGAGTGTGCACTTGAGCTACTTCAAAAGCAACATGAAACCAGAAACCAGATTGATTCACCTCACCTGGCACCAGCGGTATCCCCCAGACTGAACACCCCAGTCTTCTCTCACTACAAAGATGGGGAAGATCCAGAAGTGTTCCTAAGCAACTGCAAAAATCAAGTGTGCTGAAGGAAGTTGGAAAAGGAAGAGTTCATGAAACATATGGCTGCTCTGGTTGAGGGTGACATGTCTGTTCTCCTGAACAGCCTGCCCTCAGAGTTGGCAGATAACTATGATGCCTTTAGAGAGGCAGTGTATGTAAAGTTTAAGCTAGGTCAAGATTACTTCTGAGAAAAATTCTGTAGCACTAACCCCCAGCTGGGAAAGACCATGCATGAATTTGGGGCCCTGTTATGGGACTCATACCAGATATGGAAGAAGGGAGCCGAAACTTCCACCGTAGAGGAGGTGGACACACTTATCATGCTGGACTAATTCTATTGCAAATGCCCAAGGAAGATTAAAATCCTTGTCAAGGATAGGAGCCCTAAATCAATCTGGGAAGCTACGAAAATTGCAGACCACCTGTTGCTAAATAGATAGGGGCTGAACCAAAAGCCTCCCTACTTTTGGGAGAGAAAGGGGGGAGGGGAGGACCAGGCCCAAAATGGTAAAGGGGGCCACCTCCTGCAGAGTGTAAGGAGGCTCCAGATTCAGAAAAAATACCTAATTTGGAAAAGAGGGGTTGCTATAGACTTTGATCTCTGCTTAAGTGATGCTCCACTTAACACTTGGATAGCTTGCAGTAACCTGGATCATCAAGACAAGAGCCTAAAGAATGGTATCACTATTTCTTGTGCTATCCAGAGCAATAGTTTTTTAACTCCTACCAAGCCTGCAGGCATATCTGCATTACTCTGCAAGGAAATGACACCCTAAAATCACACCCAAATCACTCCTTCTCTATGTGCACCAAATGCTGAAAAAATACCACACAGTTGCATTTTAGTATGTTTTCAGGGCACACCACCCAATGGCTCTCAGCCTTGGGCATGCTCAGGAGGACACCAGCTACATGACATTTTTTCCTGCATGCAGCATGAATGGAGGGGGAAGCGGACGGGGTACATTTTCACAATGGTGTTTTCTAGCAGTCTCACATAACATATTTATGCCCTGTATATGTTCTTGCTTCCACTACTATGTCACTTGAAGAGGTGAACTGTGAACTCAGAGCACCCACAGCAGCTTGGTGAGTAACCCAACAGGGCTAGCTGTATGGGACAAGCCTCAGTCATCATGCTATGTAATTGAACAAGGCAATTACAGATGAAAGACTGTGAGCGAATAGGATTTTGGCCCACTTGATTATGATGAAGCCTTCCCCCTAAGGGAAAAATATGTCAGTTCAACTCACATGAGTCATGGAGCTGGTTAAACCCATTTCCTAGCATTTCTCACTAAGGGAAGCAAGCCTTATGGTCTTAATCTGCATCGTCTGTCTCTCTACTGAGGTAAACAACTCCTGCAAGGTGTATCATACTTTTAAAACAAGAAGGACAGGGAATTCTCCTTGGCCAAATGCTGAATGGGAATGAGGAGCTCCTTCTGTAGCACTGGCTTATCCCAGAGGAATTCTAAGCATGAGAATGACTCCTAGGCCAGACTGTAATTGTTGCTTATCAGAACAGAAGCAGATGAGAAGGAGGAGACAATCCAAGACCATGGTGCTACCTGGTGGCAACTTCTAAACAGAAACTGGGAGCACACTATCAGGCTGAGTGTGGACAGGCCAAACATGAGGAGAAGTTGCCCTACTTTGGGCTTCTGTTGACCTCTGAGGGATAGCTGTGAGATCTTGATAAACTGAGAACCCCCCCAAAATGCCCAGACTGTAGGATACAAAGGGAAATCACCAATTTATAGGGATGGCTATCTCCCCAGATTCAGAAGCCTAGGACCCCATGAGATATTTCACACACAATGATGCAGCATTGAAATAATCACAAACCCCACAGCAGGCCTCAGAGAGGCTATAAGGGCAGCACCAGTCCTACAGCACCACAACTCTGCAGAGAAGCTAGGACTATGGTGGGATGCTTCAGCAGTAGGCATAGAAGCAGCCCCACTGCACATCCAGCACCCATGACTCTTGTTAGACTTCTGACAGACAAAAAGGGAGATCTGCTGGTTGAACTCTTTGGCATGGATGAGCCCATCAGTTTGCCTTTGAGTGCCACATGAATCTGAAATCTAATCACAGGACATTAGAAAGCACCAGGAAGAAGCCACTGTTAACTATACCTATACAACAGCACAAGCTGTTGAAACTCCAGTGCTATGATAAAAATATAAAATGTACTGCTTAGGTGAGTCACTGCTACTGACGGACATACTAAGCATGGAAAGCATTGCAGAGTGAAACACAGGCATCTCTGTGGAACAGGAGATAACATCTACCAACAGCTTCATGGAGTTCCAGGGCATACCATAAAGTACAAAGTAGGCTAGCTGGTACAAGCAATAGCAGGATTTATACTCCAAGGCTAGCCAGCTAGCAAGAAGCAAGTGCCACAGTAGGCTACCCTCCTCCACCTGAGAAAGCATGGCCTGTACACACAAGATAGGAATTTGTCTGTAGGGCTTCAGTCAGTAATCATACAGATTTAAGAATTGACATGAAATGCATACATACTTCACACCTGGGATAGTGGCCTGCCTGATCATTTTCAATGACAGGAGCTGTGTGGAGATAAGAAAACTGCAACAGAATTAAAATGAGCCTGTCAAATGGGAAATTTAGCACAAAATGTCTTCCCCTACATCCATGCAAAGCAATGGGAAGGTATTTGTGCATAAAGCAAGCCAGAAGACTGAGATCAAAGGCAATACAAGAATAAAACCCCCATCTACTAGCACTGAATATTCTCAATGCAGTTAACTACAGAATAGATAACAGCTCAGAACAGGGAGGCATAGCCTAGAAAAGGAAGATTCACCTTCCCATGAAAGGAAGTCTGTGGGGCAGGAAATTATTCCAGGTGGAGGGCCGCTTAACGAGTTGTGGTGATCTGTCAAAGGCTGCATGGGTAGCCCCACCCCTTGACAGTTGCCCAGCCCCCTGATCACCATCTTGGGACCGGAAGTCCCATTCCTGACCTTTGCCACTGGAAGTCCCTCCCTTTGCCCCCAGGAAATACTCCTTTTGGGAGGGGGAGGGGGATGTTGCCATCTTAGAACCCAAAAAACCCCAAATCATAAATTAAAGTCAAACACCTACTATAACATATTATAACTTTATTATAAAAATATTTTTGTCATGATGTGTTTGCATACTGTATATAGAGGTGATTGCATAATAACTCAGAAATAAATTCTTAATCTTGTCTATTGTGGGGTGTGTGTGTGGGGGGGTATATGGTGGTGTTTGTGTGTGGATGTATGGTGGAGTGTGTGTGGGTGTATGGTGGGATGTGTGTGTATGGTGGGGGGTGTAGGTGGGGTGTTGGGAGGATGTGGGTATGTATATGGTAGATTGTAGGGTGTGTGTGGAGGGTTTTCAACAGGGTGTAGCTGTGTATGGGGGGGCATAGGGTATATTGGGGGGTTGTGTATATGTGGGCAGGATGTGGGGTGTGGGGTGTGAGGGAGGGTGGGGGGTGCTCCTCACACTCTCTCCATGGTGCAGCAGTAGCAGACCGGGCACAGCTCCACCAGTACTGCACATCATGGCTAGAACCTCAGCCCCCACTGGGCAATCTGTTTTGCCAACACACCCTACACTCACTGGGCATGGGAGGGAAGCCCCAGGTGCTGGAGCTGGCTGCTTTCCCTGCCCCCCAGTGGAAGGTGCCTGGGGCTTCCCTCCTATGCTGCACAGCCCCAGTGAGAAAGGCAGCTGGCTCCAGTGCCTGGGGCTTCCCTTCCACACTGTGCACTTTCACCTTCATGGGTGGAAGGGCTGGGTAGGGCACAATTTGTTGGTGGGATCTGCGGGCTGGATGAAAGTACTTGGCAAGCCAGATCCAACCCATGGATGGATATCGATATCAAAATAGTAGGGTACTTTATTTGCAAAGAGGGGAGAAAAATAAAACTTACTACCTAAAATAAAATGTTAAAGCTTAGCCTACATCTTAGCTTACTTATACTTATCTATAGGGAATAGAGAGGGAGAGAAAAAGTCAGAAATGGTTGGGGAAGGGGAGCAAATGCATTTAAAAAAAAAAAGAAAAACTAGGGGGTTTGCTGCACCACCAGGTAGGGTAAGAGCTAACTGAAGAAGCTTGAAAAACTTGGGGTAATCTAGAGCTGTCACTGTGGATCTTAAATTTTCTAACCTCACAACCAGTTCACGGGATTCAATATCAGTGCGTTCAATCTGCATTTCCAATTTAGCTAAACTTGAACTGAGTCTTACAGTTTCCCCATATATTTGTAGCATCTTATCAATTGCTTGAGGTTCACAGGCTAGAATGCCATCTACACTTCTGGCAAGCATTAAAGATTCCTCAGAAAACCTCCTTTCGGTTTCCTGTTAGAGCACTGACAACTGTGGAAAAAAAGTTGCACATACCACTTTTGCTTATTATTTTGTTGTTCCAAGGGAAGGCGCTCTCTTGCACCGCAGCTTGAGTCCACAACAAAGTCGCTCAGTTTTAAAGTCTTCCTAAGACGCCGAACAGATTCATCTCTATCCCCCTCAATTGTTATTCCTACATTTTCCTTACATCACAGGACATCTCCCCAGATGCCATTCCAGGCTTGTAAGTTTTTCATATTTTCCAAAGTCGTGGCAGTGCTACGACTAGTCGTGGCTAGTAACTACTGTTGCTGCTGTGAAGAGTGAGGCCTTTTCAGACAGCAGTGCCTTGTGAGTGACATGCACTAATAACAGTAGGTTCTCAAAACAATGAGATGGATGACAAAATCTGTTTTTTTACTCTTGGTGCAGCAATCCATTTGTCTCAACAAAATTCCGGTTACTTGCATGCTCAGAGAGTTCAGTTAGGCATTAGATAATAACCTTTAAATTAGGCTTGCATGCTTTGACATTTCTCCACCTGCATGTCCAATGTGTATCACTAAGGCTTGTCAATTCCATGGATTTTATGCCTAGGGTACACTGCACATCATAGAAAAGTGCATGGTTCCCAGGCATGGACGAAAAACAATACAGTGATTCTAAAGTGCAAAAAAATCCTGACTCAGTTCTGTTTACTTTACAAGAATCTACAAGAACAAGATTAAGCTTATGTGCCATACAATGGATGTGCTTAGGAGATTAGTTAGTAAGGCATTAAAGCTCAAGAGCATTGGTGAAATGGGGGTGCAGGAAGGGTGGTTGTTTCTCAAGGGAGTGATCCTATGAGCGCAGAAGGAGACAATCCCATTGCACATAAAAGGGGGCAAAGGGGCGAAGAACCCCTCTTAGATGAACAGGGAAGTCCAGGAAAGTCTAAGGGCAAAGAAGGAGGTATACAGGCTATGAAAACAGGAGGTAGCTACCAAGAAGGAGTATACCTCCCTGGCCTGCACTTGCAGGGAATCAGTTAGGAAGGCCAAAGCTGGATTAGAACTTAGAACAACAACAAAAAAATTAAGGATGACAAAAATTCCTTCTTCAGGTATATAAGGAGCAAAAGGAAGGTGTGGGGTACCATAAGACCCCTACAGAACAAACTAGGGCAATTGGTGATAGAGGGAGGGGACAAAATTGAGCTCATCAATGAGTTCTTTGCATCTGTATTCCTAGACACAGACCAAGGAAAATATTCCAATTGGATCACAGATAGATGCAGGAGGAACACCAGCCCACCAACTTTTAGCGCAGACTTAGTAAAGGGGCACTTGGAGGGGCTGGATGTATTCAAATCAGCAGATCCAGATGAACTACAACCAAGGATGCTGAAGGAACTGGCCAGTGTCACAGCAGAGCCACTGGCATGGCTGTTCAAGCACTCATGGTGCTCCAGTCAGGTCATAGGGGACTGGAAAAGGGCTAATGTGGTTCCTATTTTCAAGAAGGGGAGGAGGGAGGAGCCAGGAAACTATAGGCCAGTTAGCTTCACCTCTTTCCTTGGGAAAACTCTGGAAAAAATCATTACGGCTTGCATTGGTGGGAGCCCAGCAGAGGAAATAATGCTGAAAAGAAATCAGCACAGATTTATTGTAGGTAGATCCTGCCTGACTAATCTTTTTTCTTTTTATGATCAGGTCACAAAATGCTTAGACACAAGAGTTAAAGTAGATGTCATCTACCTAGACTTTAAGAAGGCCTTTGATACAGTATCTCATTCTGCTCTCATAAATAAACTGACAGGCTGTGATATAGATGATTACACAGTCAGATGGGTGGCAAATTGGCTTAGGGGTCACACCCAGAGAGTGGCGGTGGAAGGGGTAGAAATTGACCTGGAAAGATATGGGCAATGGAGTCCCATAAGGCTTAGTCCTTTGACCGATGCTATTCAATGTCTTCATCAGTGACTTGCAAGAGGGCGTGGAGAGCGCCCTGTTCAAGTTCAGAGATGATACCAAATTATGGGGGAAATTTAACACACCAGAGAGTAGGGAACAGATCCAGGTGGATATGGACAGGTTGGAAAAATAAGCAGAATGAAATAGGATGCAGATCAACAAAGACAAGTGCAAAGTGCTGCACCTGAGCAAAAAGAACCACCAACACACTTACAGGCTGGGGGATGACCTTCTCAGCAGCACAGCAGTGGAAAGAGATCTTGGAGTCACAGTTGACTCCAAGATGAACATGAGTCATCAATGTGACTGTCCCAGAGGAATAAAAACGGAGGCACCAGAACGGCCTCCCACGGCGGGACCCAAAGCAGGGGTGACCTGCCCAAGAAAAGAAAAAAGAAGCCAGAAAAGAAGATGTTAAACCTCAACTCCACGCGAGTCCCAACGACTAGGGAATCCAACAAACCAATTGCCCATGGGATCCTGATACTCTTAACCAGAGCAGAGCAGGGGGCAGACACAAGCACACACTGTGCTCAACTGCTTTGTTAGAGTGGAGGCAACTTCAGATGGGTGCAGCCACTGCACACACACCGCGCAGAACACTGTGAACACCGCGCAGAGTATCATTGCTTTCATACATTTATACTTTTCAGTTCACCCTCATTAGCATTAACCATACCCAGTTTCCTTCTGCTACGCCCATGGTTCCACCCCTGCATTTACATGGAATTACCTATGCATTAGGAAACTTTCCACTCTGCACGCACATGAGGTCATCACCCCTACTTCACCCCTACTTCACCCCTACTGTCTTTAGTCACAGTTTTCAAAAACCTTCTTTTATATTCTCATATACTCATTGGTTTCCCTTCCCTGTTTAAGTTCCTCTACTTTACAATTAAATAAACATTTAAACAATTAAACAGACAATTAACCATTTAAAGCCC
>NW_017729017.1:11968723-11980151 GCF_001723915.1 Gavialis gangeticus | reverse complement strand
GAGGGTTCAGAGGAGGGCCACTCCACACATATGGTCAGAGACCTGCAGGCAAGGCCCTACGAGCAGAGACTGAGGGACCTAGATCTCTTCAGCCTTTGCAAGAGAAGGCTGAGAGATGACCTTGTAGCTGCTTATAAATTCATCAGGGGACAGCAGCTGGGAATGCTCTATTTACTAGGGCACCCCCTGGAGGAACTAGGAACAATGGCCACAAATTGATGGAGAGCAGATTTAAGTTGGACATTAGAAAGAACTTCTTCACAGTAAGGGTTACCAGAATCTGGAATGGGCTTCCAAGGGAAGTGGTGCTCTCCCCAACCTTAGGGGTCTTCAAGAGGAGACTGGACAAGTACCTAGCTGGGGTTGTCTAACCCCAGTGCTCTTTCCTGCCCAGGGCAGGGGGTCAGACTCCATGACCTTCTGAGGTCCATTCCGACCATAACATGTATGAATCTATGAATCCATGTTTCACTGTTTCAATGCTCTTTGATGAGTTTTGACATTTTGCCCATAGGCTATAATGGGGAATCACAAAAATGACTATAATTTTGTCATTTATTTCCTGATTTGAATGAAAACAGCAGAGAAGATAGCATCTACTCAGAACACAAAACCCACCAAGCTTTAAGGAGATAGGTGCAGACGTTTCTGGGAAACTGCACTTCCAGTTGCTGAAAATCAAAACTTATGTCACATGTGTGTTAAGGCACAGTGGAGTGAAAACAACAGGCATGGTAGACCCTGCTGAGGTCATGAAGCCTGCCAAGTTTCAAGGAGGTAGGTGCAGAGGTTTCTGGGACACTGCACCTCAAGCTGCTGACAAGCAAAACTTCTGATGTGTGACTGTTAAGGCACACCCCCACTGGCGCTAGCTCCTCTACACAACATAGTAGTGTGCCCCAATGAGGTCTCTTCCTCCCCTACAGCCTCATCTCGGTCTACCACTTTAAAAAACAACAGGTAAGTAAGTAGCACAATAACACTAGCATCTCAGGCATCCAAACTGTCACAGATCCTTTCTTTCCTTTCTTGCAGGAGCTTCTTCTCCAGCAGCTGCCAGAGAACTCTCTCTGCCAGCCCCAGCCCTGGGGCTTAGATGTCCCACTGCCCCATCTCCTTCCGGTCAGCCAACTGGGAACAAGTGCTAGGGGTATAGGTTGTAGCCGTGTTGGTCTAAGGACGTGGCACTGGCAGACAACGGTCTTTGGGTCAATCTGGTATCTTTTAGTAGACCAACTGAATAGTTGGAAAAATATATCCTAGCAAGCTTTCCGGTTAAAAAACCCTTCATCAAGGTGAGGAAGCACCTGCAGCTGGTATGTGTGCTGTTCCTTGATGGAAGGAATACTAAAGAAGCCAGAGGCCAGCATGCAGTGCAGGCAAAAAAGCCAGTCAGTGAAAATGGAAATGTAGGTGTCAGGGGGTGAGGGACAGGCTAGGGTGGGGGGGAAAGGGATTGTAGCAGTGCAGGTAAAAGTAGAGAGGTACCTGGGGAATCATATGTCTGGCAGGTTGTAGTGTGTCAGAATTCCAATGTCTATATTGAGTCCATGAGTTTCTGTACCTAGGAGGTTGATGAAGTGCAGTTCATAGACTCATCTGGGAAAAGTGGTTTGTAAATTCAGACAAGCACCGAATCATACTAATCTCATCACCAAAAGCCAACTTCCTACAGCTCAAAACACACCGAATGGATACAGGCCATTCCATGACAAGAAGGAGTTTACACCAAGTGCCCTGATGAAAAATACGTAGGTGACACCAAACAACAACTGAGCACCAGAATGAGCGCACACTGAAAAATCTATCAAAGATAAGCACACCCAACTACCTGTCTCCAATCTCTCAGGCCTGATCCTCAAAGGGAATTTACAAAGCATTTTTCATAGATGAGCCTGTGAACTACACTTCATCAACCTCCTAGGTACAGAAACTCATGGACTCAATATAGACATTGGAATTCTGACATGCTACAACCTGCTGGACATCTGACTCCCAAGGTACCTCTCCACTTTTACCTGTGCTGCTACATACTCCTGCCTCCCACACCTCAGCCTGTCCCTCAATCCCTGATTCCTCCATTTCCATTTTCACTGTGGATGGACCGAGGAGGGTGGCACTCACTCATCTGCACCTGGAGCTTGGGAACCCCAGCAGTGGGAGGTTCACCTGGAGGAACACCAACTGCTCCACCAAACCAGGATCCAAGGAGGTGCGGTGGGGTGCCACTACATCACCAGCAATGCTGAACACCCTCTTGCTTTGAACACTGGTCGGTGGACAGGACAGGTGTTCCCAGGCAACTGTGGCCAGATCCACCCACATCTTGCTGTGGCTTGCCCAGTAGATGAAGGGGTCACACAGCAGTGGCTCCACATCCTCAGCAAGATAGGCAGTCACCAAGGCCTGAGTGCTACCTGCCTGATGGTGGGGCCTGGTACCTCTGGAACCCACCATGGAAGCCATGCCCTAGGCCCATATCGGCAGCACCTGTGGTGCAGGAGGAGATTGGCTGGTGGATGGTGTGCTGGCATGGGACAGGGGATCTCTCTCCTCCACATCCCCCCTTTATGCCCTTCCGCCACCCTGACTCTCTTCACCAGTACCTCTGTCCACTGATACCTCTGTCCACTGATCCAGCATTTTGCTGCCACATATGCTGATGCTCTCCTTCACCCTCGGGTCACACATGGTGGCCAGCATGTGGACTGTACTGAACTGCAAGGGATCAAGCTGCTTTCTGATGCCCTTCTTCAGCCGCCTCACCAGCTCCTGTGCATCTGGTGACAGCAGCTTGCCCCAGCCAGGAACATTGATCCCTTGGAACTTCTCCATTTTCTCCTTAGCTTCTGCACTCCTGGGGTCACCTGGCTGAGGAGGGCATTGCCAGCGCTGAGGCTCTCGGTAGCCGCAAGGAAGGGCTTGAGGAACATCCAGATCTGGGAGATGGTGTCCCACTCAACTCTGTTAAGTGTGCCACTGATCTGAATCTCCCCAAGGAAGGTCATCTCATGGATGGCCTTCTGTTGCTCCACCAGCCTTTTGAGCATCAGGTATGTGGCGTTTTACCGAGTCTCCACATCCTGCATGATTTTGTGCTGTGGAAGCTCTGCCTGTTGGTCCCACAGCACCTTGCCCCACTTGATGCTCCAGTGGAAGTAGCCTGCCACCTTTCTGCATTTGGAAATGAGCTTGCTTGTGGTGCTGGCACTGGCACCAGCACTGGCACCAGCACTGGCAACCCTGTCCCCCTCCAAGGCATCCCTAACAATGAGGTGTAACTTATGTGCCACACAGCGGATGCCAAAAAAGTTGCCATCATAGACCGCCTTGCCTATATTGGCCCCATTGTTGGTGACCATGAACCCACGGGTGAGCTCACCCTGCCCAATAAGCCACCCCTGCACCAAGTGCTTCATGGCTCCCATGATGTTGGTTGCTGTGTGGGACTCATCCATCACCTTGGCTTGAAGGATAGCCCACTGATGGCCTGACTGGTTGCACCATTGCCCTGTGAGGGAGAGGTAGGTATGATCTTCACCTTGGCTGCTCCAGATGTCTGAAGTGAAATGAAAGACCACCTACAGACCTGCCTTGTGCAGCTTCTCCCTCAAGTACTTCCTGCATGCCTTGGTGACTGCCTATCTTGCTGAGGACGTGGAGCCACTGCTGTGTGACCCCTTCATCTACTGGGCAAGCCACAGCAAGATGTGGGTGGATCTGGCCACAGTTGCCTGGGAACACCTGTCCTGTCCACCGACCAGTGTTCAAAGCAAGAGGGTGTTCAGCATTGCTGGTGATGTAGTGGCACCCCACCGCACCTCCTTGGATCCTGGTTTGGTGGAGCAGTTGGTGTTCCTCCAGGTGAACCTCCCACTGCTGGGGTTCCCCAAGCTCCAGGTGCAGATGAGTGAGTGCCACCCTCCTCAGTCCATACACAAAGGACTCCCCCCCACACGCATACCTCTAAGCAGAAGTAAAATTTAATAGGCATCTTGGGCCACACATTCCTTGGTCCCACTATGGGAGGCCTATTTAAACTTAATTGGCTAAAACTTGGTTGCCGGGTTAGGGAATGCTGAGGCAAAGAGACCAAGTCAGAGGGGGTATGGGCAACATTTGAACAATGGTTAAGGGTTCATCACAGCGTCCAGTCCATTGGAGCCCTGACCACAAGTGTTGTCATACTTTTCCTGGGAAGTCCTCCCCCACCAAAGGATATAAACACTCCAATAATTGCCTTAAGTCTGTTAAAAGACTATAGTAAGATCTGGAAAAGTCATGCTAAGCTGAGGCTAGTTCACAAGTAAAAATCCAAAACCCTGATGCTGCAAGCTATCTATTGTTTCTGAAGAAACCATGAGATATTCCATCAGTATATCTGCTATCCATAGGACTTTCAAACTGGCTCTTAAGTGTCCGATTACTCCTTAACCTTATGTTTTCCTGAGTATCAATCAGTTTTGTTGAGATGTTCCAAACCAGATAACCCCTTGTCAAGAGAAAAGACACTGATTTACACTATTGAGAATGCTTTGAAGAAGCAGAACTAGGGGTATAAAAATCTGTAAAAAGCAGCAGTGTGTGTGCTTCAAGAGGGGAAGTCTCTCTAACACCATCCACTGTTGCTGGAAGAAACATATCATCTCCCTTTAAGGATTGTGCTAAGAACTTTACCTGTCAGCCTTGAAACCTGAGTGCCTTGGACTGGTGAGATCTCAGCACTCTCTCTCTCTCTCTCTCTCTTCTCTCTAGGCATAAATTTCTGAACCTGAACTGTATTAGTTAAGCTTGAGCTAAGTTTCCCCAAATACTTAGTGAAACCAGGGTAATACTGTAATTGTTTGTGTTTGTTTTTCCTTTGCATGTCTATTACTACTAGTGCCATTATATATTTCATATACTTAGCAATAAATAACTTTTATAGTCAAACTGGTAGTAACTGGGTATATTTTTCCTTCTCTACTTCTCCTTCCCCACTTTCTCTGCAGCAATGCTTCTTTTACCTAAGCTAAAGATCCCTGTGAAGCCCAAAAATACTGTAGGGTCTGCTCATCAAGGGGCTAAAGATTGGGATGTGCTGAGTTTAAAACATATAAGGGGATCAGCTTGTACATGCTGATTGACCCAGTTTGACTCAGATGTGCCCTAATGAACAGAATGCTGGCCCATGAGGGTGTCAGTTGGACACCCAGCCAGATTCAGAGGTATTCTGTTTGCCTGTGTGCTTGTGTCTGACTGCAGTTTATTGTTGCTCTGATGAACTGATTCTTGGCGTATGAGGGTGCCAGCCTGTCTATGCTGATCAACCCGGCCATGTCAGGCATGTCACATTAATCTGTGTGTGTTTGTGTGTATGACTGATTTGGTGACTGGAGGAACCCAGCCCCATTGAAACTGAGTCCTGCACTGACGTGAGGACTTGCAGAAGGGAGATATACGGTTCCGTATAGAAACACAAGTAACACAAGCAGCACATTGATAGAATTACCAAGACCCTAGAAACCTATCCCTAATAAATGAGCACACCCCAAAGTAATGGGCAAATCTGGTAACAATACATGTATGCATTTGTCCCTGAATAAATTCTATATTATAATGTGCAATATATAGTGTGCTTCTCTGCACAGTGAATGGAATGCACACTGTGAGAGAAAGCACAGATTTCTTTCCTGAGGGAAAATAATCAAAATAGAATAACAAAAACAGAAAGAGGATTTTGGGGGGAGGAATAAATTGAAAGGAATGAATATAATAATAAAAGGGTATTAGGAAAGCAAAAGGTATTGGTTCCCACTTGCTAGTAACAGGGTAGCAAATAGGAAGTGATAGCCTTTCTCTGATGCTGCTGAGCTGTTGGAAGACACAGCTTAGTAAACTGACCCCAAGGCACAGAGAAAGCTCATTTCAAACAATGCTTTTTATGCTGTTTTTCTGTTCCTCCCCCAGAGCACTGGGATTGGAAGGGACCTCAGGGAAGAATCACAGACACTGGCTATCTACACATGTCAATATCAGAGCAGTCCTTCCCCCCTCTTCCCCCTCCCTCTCCTTAGTTCCTGTTTAATTGCAAGCAAGCCCAGCTCCAAAACTCAAAACTTTGTTAAACTTTTGAAATGTTTTGAGTGTCCTCATTTCATTTTGAGGCTGTTTTGAAGCCTTTTGTTTCATTTCAATGTCACTATTTCAAGCTTGAAATGAGTCAAAGCAGTATGGAATGAAACACCCAGCAAAATTTTGCACGGCCCTAGTGTGTGTGTGGGGGATTTGTGAAGGGAGTGAGGGGCAGATACACACACACATACATACAGACAGAGATACAGACAGAGACACAGACCCTGATTAATTTAATTTTTCTTCATAAAATTAAAATAAGCAAACCTCTTGGCAATGGAAATCATGCTCAGAAAAAAATCAAGAGCTGGAAATTTGGTAAATTTACTACCCATGTTAGCCTTTCACCAGCTGTTCTGTTTGGCTTGCAAGTAACAAAACATATTTCATATCTTAAGAAATATGCACTGGCATTTTATACATCACACATCTGAGAGACTTGTGACACCTTGGGTTTCAACACACAAGCTTACAGTGGTATAATGAGCCCTTACACCAGTATGAAAAAGAAGCAACCACTGGACATACAGTCATATACACATGTACAATTACCCTGGGAAAAGTCACGTGTAAAATTACAGCACTGTAAAGTCTTCAAGCCCTTAGATGCAATTCTAAATGAAAGGTAGGTTCTCTCACACACTCCTCCCTACAAAGAATGTCCCCCTATAATGTCTTATAACTTAGGGGATTCCCATGGTACATCATGGTGGCACTTCTGAATCAGAACTTTGGGAGATGGGCCAAAGTACTCCATTCACATTATCCTGGAAAACTTGGGGAATGTTTTGAGGGGAAGAAGAAAATTTTGTGGACAACTGCTCACCTATTTGACCTGGGTTATATCTTGAAAGTGAAGACTGTTCATTGCCTCATGTGCCAGGTTTCTAGTCTTTAGGGGTGGGAGAAAATGGATTTTGCCCTCCCTATCAACAGAAAAATGGATTTTGCTCTCCCTGTCTGAGTGGCCACCATATAATAACAGAGATGCTCCAACTAAGGCAAGCTCTGAGCCATGCACATGGAAGTGAGGCCTTGGTCCTAGGGTGATGCTCACCTTTCACTTCCACTCACCCTCACCCCTACATCTATGAATGACGCATGCCCCTGAAGGCTGGGGGGGAATGGCAGCAGCAGGAATGTGGCGGTGGGAGCCCAGTGGTGGTAAGCAGGAGCTCCTGCAGATGCTGCCAGCTCTGTCAGCAGCGGGAGGGGGGTCTACAGATGCCAGCAGCAGCGTTGGCGGTGGGGGCGGGGGTGTGTGGCAAGCAGCAACCGTGGCACAGCGTCAGCAGTGCCTTTTTGTAGGGGGTGCATTGCCATGTTCCGGGGGTGCACATGCACCCATGTGAACTCCCTCCACATCACCCCTGCTACATCACATGACTGAATCCAAAATCTTACCATAAGCCTTGTGTGGTAAAATTGGGGATGCTTGCTTCAAGGAGAGTCCCAGCTGAAGAGGTCTGTCCAGCCATTGTAGCACGGCTACGCCCCAGAGGAATCTCTTGATCCACCCTGGCATAGCCTTATCAGCTTGCCAGATGAACTGAATTGGTTTAATTATGCACCAGGAACTATTTCCGGCCCTGGACACCGGCGAGAAGAAAAGTAAAAGAGAGGAAGAGGGACTGTTAGTAAGGGGAAGCACTTGCCTGCCAGCCAGAGCTGAAATCCCTGTGAATGGGGCAGCAGACCTATTTGGTCTACAGAGCTTGGAGGAGCTCAAAGAAGGAGGGAAAAAAGAGAGGAACCCCCCCTCCCCCCCCCGCTTCTGTGCTAATTGATGTTCAGTTTAGCTGGCGGGATAGCAAGTAGCGGGGAGTGAGAAAAAAAAATGCTTGATCACAGGAACTGTGATTGAGAATACCTGGAAGGTAAATGGGGAAATGAGGGAAGCCTCAGAAATCCTGACCTGCGGGCAGAGAGAGAGAAGACACCATCAGGATTTTTGTGTTTTCTTTCTTTATTTTTTCTTTACTTTTTTTTGGCTGCACCTTCCATCTTGATAAGTGGCAGCCAGTTTTTGGGTCAGGGGAACCACCATCCTCCCAAACTTAATTAAATCATCAAAGTCATGGCAAGTGAGATAGTGGAGAAGAATTCTGACCCAATTTTTACTGACTGACGCCTGCTCTGGTACAAACAAGGTAAGCAGATGTCATCAGGATGCAGGGACCCACATCCATATCCCGTGATATCCCGACAAACTGGTACATTGGCCAGGAATTCCGACAATGGCCAAGGAGAGTCTGTAAATATGGAAGTCTCGATGGTGGCAGCTGCAACTGGGGCAGACCAGATTCAGCGGATGCTGCATTTGATGGGGCAAGTCCTCTGACAACAGCAACAACAGTCAGCCCATAAACTCTCCTTGGAAGAAAGTTGGATGCAGCAGCAGGCTTGGCATCAGAGGAATGCGGTAGAGCTGAAGTTGCCCAAGATGTCTGTTCATGATGACCCTGAGGTATTCTGGAAAGGTTTGAGTGGGCAGCATTGGCCCCCAGACTCAAGAAATCTCACTGGGCTGGACAGCTGAGAGTGTTGGTAATTGGGAAGGCCCAAGCAGCCTATGGGGCTATGACATGAGAGGAGGCTACAGACTATGACAGGGTAAAGAGGGAGATCCTATATCAACTAGATATTAACCCAGAGACCTACCGACAAGCATTCAGAGCTAAAAAGAAGAGAGAGGAAAGATCTTACTAGAGCAGTTTCTGATGGACTTGGATGAGGAAACCCAGAGTTGGGTCCAAAACCATAGTCTGGTGCCTTTGGCTGAGACACTGCGGTTTGCAGAAAATTTCAGCAGCATCCTTGGGGAGAGGCCTCCTGAGCAGAATGTGAAGGTAGGCTTTTACCCAAAGTCTCATGAGACCCCGAGGCTGGAGAACAGAGAGATCCAAAACCACCAAAGGCCCAATAGCAACTTGATGGTTTGTGTTTGGTGTCGGGACTGTACTAACTTGATGTGGTCAATACTTAAGGTGCCACATTCTCCATTTGAAGACCTGGTAATAACTCTAGGTCTTGGTAAACTTGGAGGAGTGGAATCCATGGACTGTAGTATAGGTAGGGGAATTAATGGTGGCCCCCTGCCCCACCTGGTGGTAGAGGCTTGGGTTGGGGGCAACAGATCTGAAGCCATCATTGAAACAGGATGTGTGCATACATTTATCCATGTTATGTTAGCACCTGGCAAGTATATACATAAAGCCACCCCTGTTAAAATGACGTGCAAGCACGGGCATGGCACCTATTATCCTTGGAGGGTCTACCAGGTCACTGTGTTAAAGATCACAAGAGAAATACCCATTGGAATGGCTCGTGACCTACCATACCTGATGATTTTAGGCTGAGACTGGAGGGAAATTTATGTAGTATTAAACTTCATAAGAGAAGACAGGATGGGAGAGGGTGGCTTGCTGGGAAGTGAAGATGATGAGTCAGCCATTGAAAGTTTTGACATAGAATGTTTATCCAGCAGTAAAGTATTTTGGAGGGCACAAGCTGCAAAGAATGAGTTCCAAGCCATAAAAGAAACTGAACTCGCTTGAGAAGAGGAGGACATAGTGGAACCAAGGTGATGTGTGAATCTACCCAGATTCAAGATTAGGAGAGGATTGCTTTATCAAATAAAGAAAGGGGTGCAAGAAGGGAAGGTGGTTGCCCAGCTGTTAATACCGCATCAGTTTAGGGTCCCTCTATTAATGCTATCCCATGAAAATCCCCTGGGCAGTCATATGGGGTACAGCGAACAGAGGCCCATCTAACGAAGTGGTGGTTTTGGCCCAAGATGTATGAGCAGGTGCAGAGTTCTGCCAAGCCTGCCCAGCTTGCCAAAAGGTAAGTGCAGACAAGCCGGCCTGAGTGCCATTGCAACCAATGCCCATAATAGAGGTACCATTCTCCTGTATTGCACTTGATGTGGTAGGCCCCTCCCCAAAAGATTGATGGGGTATCAATATTTGTTGGTGATCATAAATTATGTGACCCAGTTACCCAAGGCAGTCTCCATGCAAACCATCATCGGGCCCCAGGTGGTGGAAGAACTCCTCAAATTAAGGACCCAGGTGGGGATCCCCACGGAGATTGTTACTGTTCAAGGGTCCAATTTTATGTTGGGGGTCCTTTGGAGTCTGCGTAGAGTGTTGCAGATCAAACAACTGCATATGGCTGTATATCACCCTCAAACCAATGGCCCAGTGGAGAGGTTTAAGGGACTTTGAAGAACATGCTGCATCAGTGTGTTCAAGCAGAGCCCTATAAATGGGATCCCATGATCCCTCCATTGCTGTTTGCAGTCCGAGAGGCCCCGCAGTCGTCTCTGGGGTGTGCTCCATTTGACCTGGTATATGGGCACTGCCTAAGGGGCCTACTGGATTTGGTGAGGGAAGCTTGAGAGGAGATGCCACAGAAGGGTATCAGTCATGGAGAGTATGTGAGAGAACTGAGGCAGTGGTTGTAGAGAGTGGGGGAGTTGTTACGAGAACACCTGAGGGTAGCGCAGGGAACCCAAAAGACCTACTACGATAAAAAAACTTAGGAGAGGGGTTTTCAGGTAGGCCAGAATGTCCTAGTGTTACTCCCAGATACAGAGAGTAAATGCTTGAGGTGTTGGCAAGGCCCTTTTGAGGTGGTTAGGCAAGCTGCCCCAGTTGATTACAAGGTTTTTAAACCAGGTCATAAGAAGGAGAAGCAAATATACCATGTTAATCTGCTTAAGGAATGGAAGGACCAGGAAGGGTTGCTGGATGAGGAGCTTGGTCGAGATTTGGGTGCAGGCCTAGATCAGAACAAAGTGGATGTAGAGGTCCTGGTTGGGGTCCAACTTAGTGTCCTGGAACATAGTCAGGTGAAGGATTTGTCTATGGAATTTCAAGATGTCTTAGTGAAATTCCAGGGTGTGCCAAAGGGATAACTCATCAGATAACCCCTGTTGGGCAGATCATGAGGGAGAAATGGAGAAGGATCCCATACTATAGATATCAGGCAATCTGTAAGGAAATTACAAAAATGTTGTAACAAGGCATCATTCAGGAGTCTCAGAGTCCTTAGTGTAGCCCCACTGTGGCTGTGACTAAGTCCAATTGGTCCTTGTGGCTGTGTGTGGAATTCAGGAAGTCATAGTTTCATAGTTTCTAGGGTCGGAAGGGACCTGAGTAGATCATCTAGTCCGACCCCCTGCCATGGCAGGAAATAGTACTGGGGTCAAACGACCCCAGCAAGGTGTTCATCTAACCTCCTCTTAAAAACCCCCAGGGTAGGAGCCTGCACCACTTCTCTTGGAAGTTGGTTCCAGACCCTAGCCGCC
>NW_017729017.1:11947091-11968611 GCF_001723915.1 Gavialis gangeticus | reverse complement strand
ACTCTAGGGTGGAGATCGTCCGGACCGGCTGACTTGAATACGTCCAGTCCTTCCAGAAGCTCCCTAACTAGTTCCTCACTAACCCTAGGCCCAGGTGTGCCTCCCCTGGGGCCCAAGTGGGGCCCAGCAGGGAGGCGGCTGTTCTGGTCCCTACTTAGCAAGATGGAGGCAAAGAAATCGTTAAACATATTAGCTTTGTCATCTGGTGTGATGACCAAATTTCCCAACGCGTCCTGCAGGGGCCCCACATTACCCGGGACCTTCTTTTTACCCCCTATGTATTTAAAAAAGGACTTCTTATTGTCCTTAATCTGGGAAGCTAGTCCTAATTCCACCTCTGCCTTGGCCTTCCTGATTGCCCCCCTACATCCCTGAGCAACTGCAGTATAGTCATCCCTGGTGATGACCCCTTCTTTCCATTGGGTGTACGCCTCCTTTTTAGCAAGGAGACATTCCCAGATGCTTTTGGTGAGCCATGGAGGTTTGTGTACCCTCCTGCTCCCTTTGATCCTCGTTGGGATTACCTTCCTTTGGGCTTGGAGGATCGTCTCCTTAAGGAGTGACCATTCTCCTTGGACACCTGGCTCCCCTCCCCTCTGGGATCTCAGCGTTTCCCCAACTATCCTCCTTAGCTCGTTGCAGTTTGCCCTCCTGAAATCTAGGGCTGCTGCCTTACTGCATGCCTTTGCCGCCTTACGCTGGATGGTGAATTCCAGCAGGAATAAGTCAATGCCATATCTTGCTTTGATGCCTTCCCTATGTCCCAGATTAGGGAGTTTCTGGAGAAAGTGGGACAGCCTAGGTTTATCTCAACCCTGGACTTAGTGAAGGGGTACTGGCAGGTACCATTGGGGAGGGAAGATATGGCTAAAACGGCGTTTGGCACACCATGGGGCTTATACAAATTTAGGCAGATACCTTTTGGGCTTCACGGGGCAGTGGCAGCCTTTCAAAGGTTAATTGAATTGGCCCCACACCAACAATACACAGCCACTTACATAGATGATGTTATTATTTATAGACAACACTTGGGAGCAGTAAGGGCTGTACTACAGGAATTACATCAAGCTGGGCTGACAGCCAACCCAAAGAAGTGTGTACTGGGTAAGGCTGAAACAAAGTCCCTGGGGTTTATGGTGGGTCAGGGAATATTTGGCCATTAGCTGATAAGGTAGAGCCCTTACATCATTATATTCCACCCCAGAGTTCCAAACAACTTAGGGCATTTTTAGGCCTTGAAGGGTATTATCGATGATTTATGCCCTGGTTCACAGAAATAACATCTCCCTTAACTGATTTGTTGCAACGGAAAGGTAAGAGCCCCCTTATGTGGGATGCAGTAAGTAGACAGGCATTTGAGAAGACAAAGAGTACCCTCTGTCAAGACACAGTGCTGGAAACTCCGGACTTTGAGTCACCTTTTATTCTACAGATGGATGCCTCCGATAGAGCATTGTGTGTGGTCCTTTTGCAGGAGGTCGACAGAATCTCCCAACCAGTAGCCTATACCAGCTGGAAGTTGAACCCAGTGGAAAGAATGTCACAGTAGAGCATGAATGTCTAGCCATAAAATGGGGGATTAACTATTTCTGGTACTACTTGCTAGGGTATGAGTTTACTCTTGTAACTGACCACACCCCACTGAGGTGGCTTAAAACCAAACAGACAGACAACGTGTGCATCACCCAATGGGCACTGACATTGCAACCTTTTCACTTTAATATTGAGTATAAACCAGGGAAAACAAATACACTTGTGGACTTTTTTTCCTGATGCTATGAAGAAGAAGGGTCGGGGCAACAAGGCCATTTAGAGGTGAAGTCATCCTCACCACTTCCCAATGAAGATCTGCCTAATGGTGAGTTAAAGGGGAAGGTATGTGGTAAAATTGGGGATACCTGCTTTGAGGAGAGTCCCAGCCAAAGAGGTCCATCTGCCCATTGTAGCACAGCTACTCTCTAGAGGGATCTCCCGATTTGCCCCAGTGTAGCCTTATCAGCTTGCTGGGTGAACTGAATTGGTTTAATTACACTTCCGGGAGCTATTTCCAACCCCGGATGCTGGCAAAAGAAGAAGTAAAAGAGAGGAAGAGGGACTGGCAGTATGGAGAAGCACCTGCCTGCCGACCAGGACTGAAATGCCCCGGAACGGGCAGCAGACCTATTTGGTCTACAGAGCTCGGAGGAGCTCAGAGAAGAAGGAAAAAAGGGAGAGAGAAACCACCCCACTGCCCGCTTATGCACTAATTGATGTTTAATTAAGCGGGTGGGATAGCAATTAGCAGGGAGAGAAAAAAATGCTTGATTGCAGGAGCCACGATCAAGAGTGCCTGGAAGGTAAATGAGGAAAAGAGGGAAGCCCCAGGGATCCTGACTTGTGGGCAGAGAGAGAGAAGACTCTGAAAGGATTTTTGTGTTTTCTTTATTTTTTTTCTTTGCTTTTTTTTGCCCGCACCTTCCATCTTGATAAGCGGCAGCCAGTTTTTGGGT
The DNA here is from genome assembly GCF_001723915.1 of Gavialis gangeticus. Lineage (NCBI taxonomy): Eukaryota > Metazoa > Chordata > Crocodylia > Gavialidae > Gavialis > Gavialis gangeticus. Next base: position 11,966,122 of record NW_017729017.1, on the reverse strand, counting down.
CAGGGGAACCACCATCCTCCCAAACTTAATTAAATCATCAAAGTTGTGGCAGGAAAGATAGCAGAAAAGGATTCTGACCCAATTTTTGCTGATTGACACCCACCCTGGTATAAACAAGGCAAGTGGATGTCATCAGGACTGTAACAGGGAACCCTAACCCTGTTACTAAGAGACAGAGTGGCCCCTTTAAGTCCAGAACCTTCGTCACGGCCAGCTGGTCAAGTCAGGGTTAAGGCTCAAGCCCTGCCAGCTGGTCAGGTGACAGGAAGAGGAAGGCCAGAACCCTACAAATGGCCAGTGGATGCCAGAGGGGCAGCAGGGAGGTGGACTCCCAATGACTACAGTGCTGCGACTGCAGTCTCTGTCAGAAGACTGCACCATGTCCGGATCCATCCACATGAAAATCTAAAGTAAGCAAGCATGTTGCTGCCCTTGTTTAATGTTAACAACCAGTGGTTTGGGTGAGGCTATTTGGGGAAGAAGGAGGCCTCATTGGGGGCTCACTGCAGTGTGGGGAACACAGCGCCCATGAGGGCGCAGCACTTTGCAGGACTGTGGACAGGCCAGGCACCAGGGAGGCGCAGTGCGAGATGTGCCAGAAAGGGCACAGCATTTTTGGGTGCACCGACCCAGCGCCAGAGCGGGCACAGAATTTGGGGGTGAGCTGACCCCAGCGCCAGAGAGGGTGCAGTATTCAGGGGTAAGTAGACCCCAGCACCATGGAGGGGCAGGAGCCCAAGTGAAGGATTTTTTTTGAGACCTAGAGCCTGGGAGTCAAGCCCTGATTAGTGGGGGTTTTTTGACTGACAGGCCTAGCTAGAGAGAAGAAAAAGGGGTAGGCCCACAGCAGCCTAGACCCCAACATAAAGAGAAATTTACAGATACTATCTGCGAGGCTTGGGCTGCACTGTAGGGGAGGAATGGAGCCACAGATAGCACCCTCTGGCATCGGGGCAGGAATGGGCAGCATCATTAACTAATTACCAGCAAGGCATGGCAGGTGAGAAGGTGGGTGGCTGGCCCATAACAGGTGGGCGGGGTCACCAGTAGACAGACCCGGAAGAGCCTCCCCTGCTACAGGGACACAGGAGCTCATGTCTGTATCCTGTGATATCCCAACACCTTTTTGTAAAAGCTAGTTTCCTGTGAGGACCGTATGGTAGACAGAACCATGTACAGTCTTACATTATCTTGCATGCAGAGATGCGGAGGCTTTTGGATGGGGGCCTGAATTCCTAGCTTTGTGCTGAGTGACATGCTGAGCCTTTGAAGGGAAGCTCTGGGGCCAGCCAGGAAAACCTGCCCTGGAAGGGAGGAGGCTGGAAGAAAGGCAATAGGTCACAAGGATATTTTTAGACTCAGCCAGTCTCACCCAGCTAGAGATCACAGGTGCAATTCATTGCTTACTGTCCTGCTTCTTGACTCCCAGCCTGCTGCTCTGACTGGCAGGCCATAGGGATGTTAGATCTTATTTTGCATCTTATAGGTGGCTAACTAGCTCTCTCGGCTCAAGTTTTTGCCATTGAACTGGGTAAGTCACTGCTTGGCTTTGTGCCTCAGTGTCTCTTGAGGTCTATAGATAAAAAGCACCACAAACATGATAAGCCTTACATTAGCATACTTTCAACTGATTTTGGAGCCTACAGCTCAGAAGCAGAAAGACCGAGTAGTACAAGCATCCTACCCAAGCACAGAAGGTGGACATCAAGCTACTGTAGCAGGCTTACTTTTCAAAGCTTGGGTTGAGTCACAGGCTCGAGAGTCTGCTGTTTGATTGGTGGAGCCAATTAAACAGCTATGCCCCTTTTATGAGGGGAGGGGGAAAGGAGCTCCATGGACCAGATTGTAGACTGCAACACGCTCAAATCCAGAAAACTTCAGGGGAGGAGCCCTGAAGAGTATATAAAAAACAGTGTGCCCGGCACAAGGGGAGATGCGGCAAGGGAATTTAGAAGAGTGGAGTGAGAAAAGCTGGGGAGCTCTCCCTCAGCAGGCAATAGGCCTGCAGGCAGGCAAGTCTGCTGAAGCTGCTACGGGAGGAGCAGCCTTGGGAGCAATGCGAGACCGCTTGGGCTGTTGATGGTGCACGTGGACCGTACATGGAGACCCAGCCCTGGGAGTGGTGTGAGACCACTTGAGCCTGTCATGGTGTGTGGTTTAGTGCATGGAGCCCAGGCTCTGGGATACCACAAGTGGCAGCTCAAGCCTGCAACCCCAGAGGGTCAGCAGGCCACTTAGTGTGTGGAGCAGTGCAGGGGGCAAGGGCCTTGGGAGCTGCAGTGCAGCGGCTCAGGCCCCATCTCCCAGCAAGCAGCCAGGTCCCATGGTGCACAGTGCGGTGCATGGGGAAGTGAAGCCAGGAAGCAGCGGAGGCAGCTCGGGTTAGCCACCTGGCATGAGTCCAGACAGCCAGAGCCTGAAGGGCCCAGCCTTTGCTAAAAGAGCCCTCAGTCCCAAAGCCAAGGCACTGGGAAATAGTAGTGCTGTGGCGTGAGGTCCAGCACCCAGGAGCCAGCAGCAGTGGTGCAGCAGCTGGGAGGAGCCAAGCCCTCGGTGCCCTGAGCACGGTGTGGGGAAGAGCCCAGCGGAATGGGAGAGACCTGGAGAGGTGCTCCAGCGGTGACATGGAGAAGACCCCATCAAGCTGCACCCTGACCACCACCACCTGAGGGAACATGAGTCATTGGGCCATTGGGTCCCACAGAGGAAAATATTTGGGGCAGGCAAACCCCAGAGAAGGGGCAGGGTGAGCAGTCTCCTCACTCTTCCCCCCTCTCCCCAAGGAACCCCTTTGAAAGAAAGACTATCTCTTGCCATGGGTCAGGGACTGACTGTATTAAGGAACAGATGTTATTGAGATTGTTTATGTCTGCACTTTATATTTTGTAACTGACATGTTGTATTGTGATGTTGTATTGTGTTGATATTGTTGAAATTGTGTTATTGTGATGGATAAATAGTGTTATCATAGGACAGAATAATTTCTGAAAAGCACCCTGTTGGTTTCTTTGATTGCTAGTCTCCTAACTGATGCCTATCTTCCTGCATTAAAGAAAGAGGGACTGTTCCTTTGTAGGGGGGCAATCAAATTTCCCCTGTTATACTTTGTGTGACCCTTTAATTGAGTACAGGTTCCTCAGTGTGGGATGGGGAAGCTGTGGATTTATTGTGTATATATTGTTTTCCCTGGAGATTGTGGTTGGGAGTGATTTTCCCACAGTGTTATTTAGGGTTTGACCTTTTTTATTGGTTAATGGTCACTGTGTAAATATATAATATACATAAACATGAAACTAAATATCATATACATATGTTACTAACTATTGTAAATATTTAAGAACCTGTCTAGCATCTAACTCTATGGAGGAAGGAGGGAACCACATGCCAGTGATGGTAATCCCTCCCACAGCATCCTCACCTCAAACCACTCCCTTGTGATTAGGATCAGGGCACACCCTTGGGTGTACCCAGGCTACACTACATTGTCTCATTTCTAGGACATTGCATGTACTGAGTGGGAGGATACACACACACACACCCTGTAAGTGGGGAGAGGGGAGGGAAGGGACCAGGCAGGGTCAGGGAAAGGGCTGGAGCTGGGGCTCGAGACCCCCACAGTGCAGGAGGCAGTGGGGTAGGGGCAGGGGTGAATCATTCAGCCCTGCCTCTGCCCCACTCCCTGCTGTACTCTGGGGATTTTCCCACAACCTGGCACAGCCAGGGCCCCATTCACAGTGAGTGGGGCTCTGGCTGAGCTGGGTCATGGGACAATTGGAGCCTAGTGGCTCCTCCAGAGGCATGGTGTCAAGGAGCCAAGGTGGGGGGGGTGTCACGTGGCCCCCCAATCTTTGCACAGGACAAGGGCGGGCTGCAGCTGCAAGCTGGGCTCTGCCTGCTCCCAGCCTCCGCGCCTCGCTGCCCCTGCTTTGAAAGCAGCATGGTGTGGTGCCATTTGCAGCCCACCACTGCAGCGAGATTGGGGGGCCACATGCCCCCCCCCTTGGCTCCCTGATGCCACACCTCTGGAGGAGCCACCAGGCTCCAATTGTCCCATGACCCAGCCGGGCTGTGCATGGGGCCCCAGCCAGGCTGGGTCATTAGACAGTTTCCACAGTGCAGCAGGGAGCAGGGCAGGGGCAGGCACAGGGGCAGGGATGAATGATTCACCCTGCCCCTACCCCACTTCCTCTTGCACTGTGGGGGGATCTCAATTTGCTCCCCCCCCTCCCCAGCCCAGATAAAGAAAGAAACTTATTTGCCTGCTGGGCCAGCTGCAATCCTGGTTGTGTGCCACAGGATATCTAAGTGTGTACACCCCTCCCCCCCTGCTGCAGCATCCTGCAGCCAGGCTGCCCTCCAACCATACCTGCTTCCCCCTGCATTTGGGGGATTGAGCCCCATTAGCCCCCTCATTCCACCACCTATGCTAACTGGACAGGACAGTCCCAGACTGGGAACCTCAAGTCCTGTTCCAGGCTGCATAATTCCAGGACAGCATTTGTCCCAGACTCACAGCATCATACAGAGATCCATGGGAAATGTCAGGTTTCCTCTTGCAAGCTGGCAACATTCCAGCCTGCAAGGGGCTTTCAGGAGCAGGATTCAAGGGAGTATATGGGGAGGTATGGGGGTGGCTGGGAGGGGGGCAGATCAAGGCACACACAGTGAGACAGGCACTGCCCAGCCAAGGTGGTGCATGGGACAGGGATGTGGAGGAAGATGGAGCCACAGGCAGCTTGTCCAGGGGGCAGGAGGCATGGGGGGGCATGTGTCCTCCCCAAGATTTTTGCGTGGGGTGGGGGTGAATGTGAGCTGCCCACTACAGTCTCAGGGGTCCCTGATCTGCTGCTCTGCCCCTAGGTGGGCCCATGCTGGCTGTGCCACCATGGTGAGGCACCCCCTGACTACTGAGCAGCATCAGGTGCAACAGCAGCATGTAGTTGTGCCCCTGCAGCTGCTGGGCAGGCAGAGGGCGTGCAGCCAGTGCAGGCCTCCCAAGGAAAAGGCAGCAGGGTGGGGAGCCCTAAGACTGCAGCAGGTACCTGGCATCTACCCCTGCTCCACTCTGCTCAGCTCTGGTCTGGCCATGCCAGCGGTGGCAGTGGCAACAGTGATGGCAGCAGTGGGAGGGGGGTGGGGGGGAGAAGGAAGGCATGTGTTCTGCCTTCCCCTTTTGAAAAGGTGGTCACTCTAGGCTAAACCCTCTCCAGCTGGGCACAAGTTCATTATATACACATTTGAAAGACCAGAGCCATGTCCATATGGACATAATGTTGCTGCACATGAGCTGCCTCCTAAACCAGAAGCAGAAGAATTGCACCTGGGTAGTCCATGAATGGACTAATTAGCTCAATGGTGTGCTCCCAGGCACTGTCCCTTACCAGTGCTAATTAGATACCAAGGCTATGATGCTTCTGACTTAGGAAGTAGCCTAGGACAGAGCAGGAAGGCATGCTCCAGGATGCTGCTGCCAGTCCTGGTAAGTTTGTAATACAGATGTGGCCTATGAAACCTATCAGGCTATTTTTAGGTGGTGTAGCAATGATTGTTTCTCATGTCAGCTTGGGACTAGTAAAATCTGCTTCCACAGGTCAGCAGGCTGTTACTAAAGCAGTGTGACAGCAGCAATTGTTGAAAAGAGAGACATCATCATGTGCATGGAACTTGTGGGGGTGGTCACAGTCACACAAGGAAAGAATCTGAAGGAGGTAGCAGAAAGTAAGTACTTATGATTAAGGCTACAATGCCATCTGCAGCCATAGCATCTTTGTAAATAGTGCTTGTAAGTAACAGCCAGTTTAATCTGAGTATCCTGGGCTACGTCTATGTAATTAATTATCATGTGCTGCATGAAACATATAAACCTAAATGGGGGGAAGGTGGGGGGAGGGAGGGAGAAGAGGGGGTGAAGCTCTGTTGCCATTTCTTGGTGGGGAGGAGGGAGAGGAGGACATGGTATCATGGGAAGGCAGGTTGTATCACAAGAGGACCATATAATGGACCATGGACCCTTCCCAGTTATTCTATGGTATGGTGAGACCTTGCATGTAAAAGAGTTTTGTGTGAAATAGGTGCTATAAATATAGATGGGCAGGTTTCTTGCAAGGGAATGAGTTACTTGCTGAAAAAAGCACTCATTTGTCCTGAAATGACTCATGAACACTGGCTGTATTTGCTAAATAAGTTTTGCTGGAAAAAATATCTGCTAGTTCAGTGGTTAAGACACTCACATAGAAACCCAGCCTCAGTTTTCTATTTGGTACAGCAAAATACTCACCCTGGACACGGATCTAAGAGCCAGAATAGAGGAAAAGCAGACCCACAAGCAGCAGGACTAGAACCCCATAGTTTTTTTCTGTTGCATTTGCAGCCCAACAATTTCCTCACTACAGCTTTCTGACAGTGCCTGACTGTGAAACCTGCCTCCACAGCAGACTGTGTTCCCCTCTGCTGGCCAAAAAGAACAAGAATGAGAGCTAATACACTTGAGAGAAAGAAAGGTAAATTACACAGCCATGGCAGTAAATGCAAGCAAATTGAGCTTGGCTGTGAAGCCAGTTAAAGAACAAAATCCTGCTATTCATGATAAACAGTGTTTTTTTCTTTGGTCCAGGTTTTAAAAATTGTTTTGCTTCTAAACACAACAGTAAGGGGGGGGGGGGTCACATAATTGTGGTGGCAACAGCCTTTCAGCATGAACCCCTAAATAATGTAACCTTGCCTGGGTATTCAAGCAGGTTGTTTGTGTCAGTATATCAAAATCAAGGTTTTACATAAGTGACTTGTATTTGTACTCAAGTCCCCTGTCTGCATGCATGCCTTCCATTTCTGAGCCCTATTTTGGTGCAAACAGTCACTAGGAAATGTATGTTAAAACCAGTGTACGTGAGTGATTGAATTTAGTATGTGTAAATTCTTCGGCACTAGAAGTGGAATCTGACAACTTCCTGCATGTGTTGATGTAATGAAGGTCCATGAAGGTGTGCAAATAGATAACAATTTGCATGTCCACATGTGCATATTGCATTCATGCCCCATGGTAAATCAGGCCTTAGATTTCTCAAGTGTAACCTGGGCAGCAGAGCTACCCAACTGTGGCCAATTATGGATCTCTGGGGTCTCTACCTTCCTAGAGTGTGGTGAGTCTCCCTACAGAAGGACACCTAGAGCCTCAAAACCTTTGATCAGACAACACTCAGTACTTAACCAAATTTATAGGAAGAAAAAGAGAAGGTAGAAAAGAACATGGGGATCAATATATATACCAATAAAGATACTAATAACTATTATATATTAATAAATATATACCTATGTTATAGCAATATGAAATCCCAAACAGCCTCTTCTGGAAATTTAGAAGCAGACTCTGGGGCGGGAGCGGTTGGTGGCCGGGGATGGGGGGGTCAGTGAGAAGCCCTTACACTCAACTGTCAGGTCAGTTCCTAGATGAGTTTTGCCCTATGTTGCTAGTAGTGACATTGTACAACTCCTGGCAATGAATGTCACACTGGTCCTGGATACAAGTAACAATTTAGTCTTTTATACACACTCTCCATCCCATGGGAGAGGCAGCAAAGTTCTGACTCACTCATGTGTAAGCCCCTTTGGGGTATTATACTCTATAATGTAGCAGTCATAGATCCTTCCTGGATCAGTCTTGTACCAGTCACCCCCCACTGCGAGGTGGGTGGAGCCAACTTCTTTCAGTCAGAACCTGGCTGCTTTTCAGTAGGGGCTCTGGCAAGCACCGTGAAGGTTACTACCGGGGTCCTGCACCCCAGGGAGGGGTTAATGTTCCATTCCATGGCTTGGTGAAAACCCATGGTTTTGCAATCCCCACCTACAGTATCTTTCTCCAGTGCTCAGAATTCATTGGGCACTGCATGGGATGGGTGACTCTCCCCAACTTCCCCTCACAAGCAGGCTGCAAGCACCTGGGAAGGCTCCTCTAGGACTACAGTTCCCTCCTCTATAACAAAGGATACACTGACATCCCCATCCAGACTTGAAGGCATCGTCTTGCTCTGTCTCCTGAAACCTGCTGGTCCTCAGAGCAGTGCCTCAGGTTCTGCTGTCCTGCTCTCGCTCCAGCTCATTGTGCTGATTTTAGATTCTCCTGGGGCCCATTTGACTGCCCCACTGGGCCAGCTCTTCAATGCCCATGTGCTTCTCCTCTCCTGGATGCAGCATGCACCTTCTATCCCCTCAAGGGACCATGCCCCTGGATAGTAGCTCATCCAATCAGAAGTTCAGGTTGAACAATCACACTGAAATTCCCTTATTGCAACAGGTCAAAGCATAAGCCCAACTGGACAGAGACTGGGCTGTAAGAGAGCATGATCTAACTCTGTTATACAAGCATTGTGAGTTAGAATCTAGGAAGTTTGGAAGGTCCAGTCCCTAGTCTAGAATGAGGCAAAGTAGAACTGAGATAATTCCATACTGTGATGGTAACATAAATTGCACAGGCCCCAAACCACACAGATTCTGGGGTTTGGATGCATTGTCTATGGCAGGGGTTGGCAACCTATGGCATGCATGCCGAACATGTCACATGGCATGGTTTTTATTGGCATGTGGACTGCTTCCCGCCCCAAGGGGTGGGAAGAGGCATGCCCAGATTGAGCAGCACATGGCTTCCCGGGAACAGCTTTGTGCTGCTGCTGACCCCTGCCATTAGATAGACTTGCCACTGCCAGGGCCCCAGCCCCAGAACACCATGACCACACTGCCAACCCCAGCTAGGTAAAGAGTCCCTGGCCCCAAACCTAGCCCAGCACTGACCCCAGGCCTGGGGCTGGCCCCACACCATTGGCCTAGTCTCCATCCCCAACCCTGTGTTGCTGGCCACGTGGCACCGGCAGACCCCAGGCTGTACCACTGCCACTGCGGGCCCCATCCCTAGGCCCAGCCACGTCAGCGCCTTGATGACCCTGGCCCTAACCCCACACTGCTGGCCACATGCCGCTGGCAGGCCTCAGCCAGCATCACCGCTGCTGCAGGCCCTGTCCCCAGGCTCGGCCACATGCTGCCAGTGGGCCCACCCCCAGATGGCTCCATCGCCACTGCAGGCCCCAGCCCAGTGCCAGCAAGGGCCAGGGCCATTGGCAGCGTTGGGATGGGGGTCCACACAAGGCCGGGGCCGTGGACCTGCGCAGGACCCAGCCCTGGAACCGGACCTGGCAAAGGCCCCAGACATGTGCTGCCGGTGGGCCCTGGCCCTGCATGGGCCCAGTGCCAGCTGGCACCACCACTGCTACAGGCCCCAGCCCTGCTGCCCACAGCCCCGGCCCCAATGGGCGCAGTGCCAGCACTTGCTGTCTTCCTGGAGCCAGGGGCCAGGAGACAGCCAGGGCTGGGGTGAGGAGGCAGCAGCTGTTTGCAACCTCCTGGCTGCAGCTGGCCCAGGTTCATGGTAGCTGCTGACAGCCATGGAGCCTGGGCTGCTCCCAGCAGCCAGCTGGGAGGATGGAAGCCCTGCTGCAAGCAGCCCAGGCACCATGGCTATCAGGAGCTACCCAGAACCCGGGTAGCTGGGAGGCTACAAACAGCTGCTGCCTCCTGGTCCCAGCCCCAGCTGCCTCCCAACCCCAGATCCAGCCCTGGGCTCTGGGGAGGCAGCAGATACTGGCAATGCTCTCCACTGTGCTGCCCTTGCTACCACTTTTGCAGAGCAGTGTGTAAAACCTGACATGGCAGGGCACAGTGTGGGGTGCAGAAAGCTGCCTGTCGCTCTGAGCTCCCCTCTGCCGTGGCCACACTTACCCTGCAAGTGGGGGCAGAAGCGAGGGGCTCAACCCTGCATGCTGCCCATGCTGCTTCCGTGCACACAGGGGAAGTGTGACCCGGACAGCGCAGAGCTTGCAGCAGCAGGCAGCTTACCAGTGAGGCCCCTCTGTGCACTGCCACTCTGGGTCGCACATGCTGCACTCAGGAAGGCCCAGGGGAGGGCAGCAGGGCCAGGAGTGCAGCGTGTGTGAGGGCAGCACAGCGGGGAGCATCACCAGTATCTGCTGCCACCCTGGAGCCCAGGGCCAGGGCTGGGAGGCAGCTAGGGCCAGGGCTGGGGTGGGGAGGCAGCAGCTGTTTGCAGCCTCCTGGCTTCAGCTGGTCCAGGTTCTGGGTAGCTGCCGATAGCCACGGAGCTTGGGCAGGGGCCAAGGGACAGCAGGCCTGGGGGGCAAGTGCAGCAGAGGTATGAGCAGGGCTGGGGGGCAGGGGCTTTGGGTGAGGGGCAAGAGGCACAAGCAGGGTATCCTGCCATGTACCCCGTGCCCTCATTTTGTTTTTCTGGCATGCCAGCACTCCGGCACCTTCCAATGTAGGCATTGTGGGTTTTTCGGCATTCCAGTCAAAAAATATTGCCTACCCCTCCCTGGTCTATGGGTTCTAAATATCCCTCTTTTTTTTAAATTACCAGCCCCAGATTAGACCAGCAAAGATTTGCATGCTTTAAATCAACTCCAACTTTAGTCTTCTGAGCATCCTGGTGTTTCCATCTTGTGTAAAGCCCAAAATGATCCTGTAGAGAAAACTAAGTGCCAGTCTCCTGATGCACGGTTCTGTGGAATAGGGAGCAATTGAACTGAATGTCAAAGTTTTAATCAAGGTGATTGGCAGTGGAACACCTGCAGTGCTCCTTGGAGGAAATTTGATCATTTTGGTTGAATTCCTGCTGCTGCATGCTGCAGCTGTTGTCATAACAGAGTACAAGCTGTAATCTGAAATGAATCAAAAGCACTGGCTATGTCTCAGTGAAAAGAGCTGATGCTGTTTTCAATAGCTATTCCATGTGGCTGCTTTCTCAGGGGTGGCTTGAGGTGTAACTGTTATAAATGGCAGTGTTTCGTTGTATCACTCAGGAACTGAAAACAGCTTGTCCAAGGACAAATATTATGTCTTACAATTCTTTTGGCTCTGGTCAGTCTTCAGATCTCTTCATCATCACATCTCCACTTTCACACGAGTTTAAGGAAGGGTTTACTGAGCTCTGACCCTGAATGCTAGCTAATATATATCTGGGCATAAACATGTTGCCAGTTTTAGTAACTTTGTACTTCACTGAAATCTTGCTGTCAGGAAAATCCTTCTGATGGGGGTTTAAGCTACTGGGATATTTGAAACAATTGAGAGCAGGGTTGAAAATGAAGTGTGAACATCAGCTGGTGAGCCTGCCTGCCTGCTAGAAATAACATATTTAGAGAGAGCCTTTAATGACTTTCTACATCAAACAGTTGTCTGAATCAAATTGGTATAGAGAAAATCTAAGGCTTCCACAAATCTACAGCTGGGCAAGGGAGGGCCTGGGCAAAGTTGTAGGCAGAAACTGCCATGACAGGGAGAAAGGCAGCAATGGGTGCATCGACATAGAATAAATGGATACGAAAAGAATATATGAAGGGCAACAGGGTTTCCCAAACTGCTGGGAGTGAGGCCAGTGTAGATGTGGTGGCCCAGCAAGGGATAAGACCTAGAACACAGGCTGGAATAATACAAGTCTTGCAGAATGTTCAGGAAGGCACAACTCAGAATCGATCCTATCCCCACAGCACACCCAGACTGGTGTTAGGAAACAGCAGCCCTACAACTCTGTGCACCAAATGTGAACTCCTCTCCTGAAGCCTTGGAGTCCAGCTCTAGAGTAGGAGAAGGGCAGTTTCTTACTAACATCACAAGTTGGCAGCTCATAGAGAAAGATGGATGGAAAAAAGATTTGCAAATTGCTTTAGCATGGGTTCTTCTGCATGGAAAACATTACTGATCTTAAACAAGATTAGGAAGAAGGCTAGAGCATGCCTTGGAATTCTTGAGCCAGGTCCTGGTACTTTAGTTCCCTGTATTCTGCACTCACTTTGTGTGGGTGGGTGGATTTGGCTGGTTAAGAGCAACCAGTGGTGCATTTCTGCAAAACATCTGGATGCTGCATACAGAGATGCATGAGTGACCCCTGTGGAAATGTTCTTGCTGAGTGCTGGGATTAGAGCTGTGTGAACACTGGTTGGAAAAGAAAACTTCATTTTTTATTGCTGTTAGTATTTTTTGCAAATCAAAAATCATAAACTTTATTTCAGGTCAAGTGAAAATGTGTTTCTATCTCCAGTTTTTTAGCTATGCTTGAACAACCCCACTCCTCACATAGCAGGAAGTGATCCCCACTGAGGCAAGATGTCAGTCAGAGAGCCTGTCAGAAGACCACTGTGGCTCATTAGGAGCTCTGGTCTCTATGCTGTCAGTGGGGTAACTGGGGTTTTCCAATTATAGGGGGATGACACAGGAGAGGATAGAGCACTGGCAAACGGCTCAGTCCAATCTCTGTAAAGCAAATTCTTCTCCCTGAAAGGACTGTTGCTTGCTCAGCTGTGATGGAAATTTTCACTGACGAGCCCTGCCAATCACAGATTGTTGGCCAATCGCTAATACCTGGGGGTGGGGACTAGCTGCAGAGTGTAAGTTGCCTAGAGGCTGGCAAGAGCATCTCTCAGTGTACAGTAGTTGCTGTCTCAACCAGAGCACAGCAGCACTATTCACAGCAGACAGAGAAACCTTCCTTTCTAAAGGAGGGGTCCTCTTAGCGGTTCACTGGTTCTGGTCCTCTCAGGCTCTGTGGCAGAATAACATTAAGATCCTTTTGGAGATGATGGCATGTGCGGAGATCCTGACTATGTGCTTGCTGTCTGCCAAGCACACTCACAGCCCTAACTCCATGCAGACCCCTCAGCTTTATGGCAAGGGACTACCCATCTTCCGTGATGTAAGTAGAGTGCTCTGCACTTGTTTTCAGTTTTGTTGTCCAGTGTGCATGTCTTTTGCCCTGTCCCCTGTGCTTAGATCAGGATAAACGGGCAGCAGTTGGTAGCTGTTGGAAAGCAGCATAACTATTCCCTCTTCTCACAGCTCCTCTTTCTGCAAGGCCTGTATCAAAGGTTTCTAAACCCCATATTATCTGAAGCCACAAGCACCCTGCTGTCTGCATACATTGGGTTTGTGAAAAACTTGCCAAGTCCCAGAGGGAAGATACAATGCATTGAAATGGAGATTGGGCACTGCAGACTTGAAAAACCCTCTCTGCATCATGTTTCAGGGATAGATGATGTTTTAATAGCTGCAAAACGTGTGTGCGCCTTGATCCTTGCATACATGCAAGCTGGACATTATGCATACTTTCAGTAACTTCCACCCAAGTTCCTGTGCAAAATCTATCTTCTTGGGCCCAACAGGCAGTTGCATTCCCAGAACAGGTATGAGCATCCGCATTAGGACAATGGCGAATGGCAAGTGCTTGCCCTTTTCTGCTCTGCATCTGCATAGCTGTGGTTTTGATGCCTGGTTTTTAGTATTTGCGTCCTAATATTCACTGAAGATCATTTGGATTTGGAAAGAATGAGAAACGTGTTATTTGGGTTAGAAAAATCCTTGTTTCCCCAGAGGAACAATGTGCAGTTAAAATTGTTCTCTAACCATGCAGCGTGCCCATTTAGTTTCCCAGCTTAGAAAATTTCTTCTCATTCATTCATTCAAGGTAATTTTTTAATATTAAATAAAATATTACATGTTTCTTTTTCACTTGCCAGCCACATTATAAAGCATGAGCTAGGAGATTTTGTTGGGGCTGGTGAATTTCCATGATTAGTTTACCACGAAAGTTAAATTACATCATTCAGTTAGGATCTTAAACTTAGGCTACAGCTGTTCAGGCAGTAAGTTGCCAGAATGTATTTTAAAACCCCAGCCAGGGAAATCGGTTAACAAAGATTTGCCGTAGCTGGCAGTCAGATATTTAAAGTGACTAATGAAGGATTTCAGCTCCAAAGATGACTGCCACTGCAAAACATTTGAATGTGCCTTTGCTTTTAATGTACCATATTTACTACAGTTTTGTGGATGTTACCTGATCATTTTATTCACTGCTTCTTATAAACAAAGAATGAAAAGCAGCTTTGAAATAATGACATGACTTAAAGCTCCTAACACTGGAATCCTAGGAGGTAAGAACAGCTGCCAGTTTTTTCTTCAGCTTTCTGTTCAAGTAAAGAACTTTCTGCCAATGTTTCATCTTGACATTGAAAGCAAACAACACATTGTGCTTGATTCCTTTATCCCCTGGAGTGTACCTTATAGTCATTAACTGAAAACACCAAGGCTGTTCAGACAAAATCTAATTCCATGAAAGGTTGAAGAACCCGGATGCTGTAGCCTCTCTTTATGGCTTGGCATCCAAGATGTGACGAAAAGCCTATCCTTGCAGACCTGTTTTGCCTGTGCATCTTCTGTTGCAAGAGTAAAAGCCTTTATGAACAAACAGTCATTTGGCTACTGTTTTGTCTCATTCATTTTAATATTCAGATCTGCAGCCTGTGTAGGGTATACTTTAGAATGGCTTCCCACAGACATTCAGGAAGTGGACTGGAACACGGGAAACTGCTCTCCAAGAAACTGGTAACTCAGAGGTACTTGATGGTACCCCAGAGACACAGGCATCCAGCTGGCTCCAAATACTTGATCTCCCCCTGCCTTCTCTAGCTTCTATGTGACCAGCTGGGGCTTTTGCATATTACCAAGCAACAGTGATTTCTGTCCATTGATTCTAGTAGATGCTAGTACCAGGTCCTTTGCTGGTTTTTTACTTTTGAAATATTTTGGAAGTACATGTGCCAATTATAGGGGGGCCCTTGAGCACCTGGGAAGTTGCTGTTGCAGAGTGTCAAAATGTTGGCTACATAAGCTTTCCCCTCCTCTTTGTAAGTAAAGGATCCCTGATTGTAGGGGTGGTACCATGGCTCTGAGGAGGGTGGGTTCTCAAAGGGTCTGACAGAAATTAAGTCCAGTCTTCCATCACTTCCTGAAGCATTATAGCCAGGGTCACCATTAGGGGCAGCATTTGCCAGCAGCGTGATTTACTCAGGTTGTTAATGAACAGCTAATGGATGCCACAACTAGGAGTAAGGACTAGCTGAAGCTGTTCCCATTTGTACCGAAGATTCTGGCTATGGGATTAAAATATCATCTGAACTGATCAGGAATAGAATTGACCGCATATTGCTGCTTTAGACCAATGGCAATATGGATCCCTGGAGCAGTTAGCTGAAACAAAAGTAAACTTTCAGCTGGGATTTGCAGCAGACCTTGAGTTATATGAGTTATATGATCCAGTTCCTAATCAGAAGTTTAATGCCCAGCTCCTTTAGACTTGTTTGCAAATACCAGTCTTTGAGGTAGGCATTCAGGGTTAGGCACCTGAGAAAACAGACATTTAAAAGGTGCCTTCTGCTTAGGTCAGGTGACTGCACCTATAAATTAGTTGTTCAGATACCAAGGAGGTGGGGGAGGAGTCAGTACAACACCAGGGAATCAAATGAGTCAGCACAGGCCAATGCTTGCACATACCCATAATTTTGCAAAGCTAATTTTAAAAATCAGCCAGTGGCTGTACTTTAGCACTGAGGTGCCATTCTGGAGTGCCCATCAGCTGCCTTACCTGAGCAAAAAGGACCTACCTTAGCCAAAAGAGAAGAATAAATCAAGAACCCCATGTAAATATTGGAACAGCAGATTAGATTACATTAGTGGGTGTTGATTTATAACAGCTGTACATGATTTAGGTTTGCTAATAGATAAGTCATGACTGGCTGCTGGAATGTAGTAATGGTGGAAGCAACACCTTTGTCAGAAAGGCTCCATTTTATTTAAACTAGAGACATGTATCAACTTAACTAGGTAGTCCTTTTTGGCTGAAGCTTGGATGTCCCTTTGCTAGACACAAAGCACAGCTGAACATCTTGTTAGCTTGACCTGTTCAGTCTCTGTGCAACGTTCAGTTAAACTGCTTGCATGGGAGTGCAGGCCTACTCCCCAGTAAGAGGTTTGTAAGCAGGAGTCTACATAGACTTCAGCTTCTCTGTGTTCCTTTCTCTTGAGACCAGTCTCCCAGAAACTGTCTTTGCTGCCAGCTCCTGGCCCAAGTTTCACAGAAGTTTGGCCTAGCTATGATCACAGAGGGACCAGGTGTGGCTACTGCAGTCCAGGAAAAGGATGCCTATGGAGAGGCTTTGTGACTGCTCGTCACAATGCCCCCCTTGCTCAGATGGAGATCCTGTCATGTTTGCTCCTGGTGAGAGGCAGTAGACTTTGCCAGTGGTTAGTTCCAGCATGGCAAGCTGCTTTTCTACATGAGGAAACTGGTAGAACATGGCCTTAGACCAGGGGTGGGCAAAATCCGGCCCATGGGCCAAATCCAGCTGGTAGTGGACTCCATTTCCCAGCAGCCTCTGCCCGCATGGCTAGCAGGGGGCCAGGGTTTCCATGGAGACCAGCCCCAGCATTGCTGGCAGGAAGCAGTGGCATCAGCTTCTTCCTGGTGGGAGAAGGCGGGGTGGCTGAGATGGGACTGCAGGTGGGAGCAAGACGGGCTTAGCTGCTACTGCCTGTGCAGAGTGGGCAGTGGTGGTGGTGGTACTGGGAGGGGTGGCTACAGGGAGCTATTGGGAATTTGGGGGTGGTTCTAGCTCCCCCAACACCCCCTAGCGCTGCCCCTGCTCTGGGGCTGGGCTGGGATCTTGTGGTGGTAACAGTGTAGTCCAGAGCCAGGGCAGAGCCTCAATCTGCAGCCTGCATGCTCTGGGCAGAGGGGTGTACAGGCAGTGCATCACAGCTCTGTCACAGCTCCAGACCATCCTATCATCGCTGCAAGATCCCAACGCAGCAGTGGAGCACCTCCATGCCCTGCCAGCACTGCTGGAGCCGATCTCCATGAAAACCCTGGCCCCACTCTGTCACAGCGCAGCTGCTCCTGGGATCTCCATGGAAACCAGCCCCAGCCACATGGGCAGGGGCTGCTGGAAAATGGACTTCAGCCACTGGTTAGATCCACCATTTTGCCCACCCCTGCCTTAGACCTTTTTGCTCTCTCACACAAATGAGGTGAGGTGACCATGGAGTCAGAAAGTACAGAACTGCACTGGCAGGCAGGCAGTTTTACAGCTTGCAGCATTCACTATAAGATCAGATTTTTTGTCTTAGCTACAAGGTAGGAAACAAAGGGAATGTTGGAGACATACCAAGCCTTCCAGACCAAGCTGAGACAGAACAAAGTCTGAAATATTTCCTCCCACCCAGCCCTCTGCTTCCGGGCTCCAAACATGCAATAACTTCCCAGGCGGGAACATAATTTACACTTTTTGCTTTTGAGGTAATTCTGCATCTCCTTAGTAGCCCAAAGGCTTTGCTGCATGGACTGTTATAGTTGTCCTTCCAAAAAGGAGAAGTTGTTTCAAGCTTCCTTCTCCCACCTAGATGGAGAAGTTGCACCAGGCCTAAACATGAAACAAGTCCTGGATGAAGCAGATAGGTTATAATTTCCTGAGGAACCTAGCATCTTCTGATCACCACTTCTGATCTAGCTGGGCCAGCCCAGAAACAGTTTTGCTGAATGGTTTCTGTGCAGTGAGAGTGCAGGAGTCACTCTGTGTTCAGCAGACAGGGCTATTCAAACCCACAAAAGACTGCCCAAATCAGTATTAGCTGGCAGTTTCCCTGGGGTGGATGAGAATTAGAGAGGCAAAAGATCACTTCCCCTCTGCTAGAAGTGCATAGTTCAAAGTGTATGGCAGGGGTGGGTAAAATACGGCCCGTGGGCTGGATTCAGCCCACAGCGGGTCTTTATCCAGCCCATGGCAGGTCCCTTGGTTTCACCTGACCCAGACACCATCCAGCCATGGCATCCTGCTGCCCCCTGGGCATGCAGCAGGGTTGGAACAACTCCACAGCTGGACTATCTTCCTAGGCAGCCCAGGCAGCAGAACCTCCTTCTGGCTGCTGCCGCTGCTGGCCCCAGCCCCATGGTGCTGACAGGAACCTGTGCTGCACAGCCCTGACCCTGTGTGTCCCATGCCTGCTCCAGACTCACCTGTCCAGGTTCAGCAGCAGCAGCATGGGACAAAACCTGTTGCTCAGCACTGGAGAAAAGTGCCCCCCACCCCGCCCTGCACCTGCCAGCAGTCCCTGCTGCGGCCTCCTAGAGCCCGTACCACACCAGGCTGCCCTTTGTCTGCTCTGCATTGTGACCACTGGGCAGCCCAAGGGTGGCAGTGATGGCAGCAAAGATGCAGGGTAGCCCTGTGTGGGCTCTGAGTGGCTGCAGCAGGAACCACCAGCAGCTCGAGATGGAGGGGCTGCTTTCCCCCTGCAGTCAGTGACAGCTTTTGTCCCATGCCACCGCTGCTGAGCCTGGGTGGGCAAGTCCAGAACAGGCGCAGGGCATCTGGAGTCAGGGCTGTGCAGCGTGGGCCCCCATCCAGAAGGAGCTGCTGCTGCCTGGGCTCCCTAGAAAGGCAGTTCAGCAATGGAACTGCTCCAGCCCGACTGTGTGCCAAAGGAGCAGCAGGATGCTTCATTGCTGGGCAGTGCAGATCAGGTGCAGTGTGAGGTGGGTCAGGGCTGTGTCCAGGTTCCAGCTGATCCACTCCAGCAGGGGTGAGTCTGGAGCGGGTGCAGGGTACACTGGGGCTGCTCACTATTGGCAACGGCAGGAGAGCACTGCAGGGTGCATGCGCTCTGGGCTCTTGTGGAGTGGGGATGGGGGCAGGGGCTGACCAGCTCGGGGGGCACACACAGGGACTCCCATGCACACCCCACCATACCCACAAACCTTCCCCTACAAACCACAAAAACACACCTTCCCCAAACACAGTCACACACCCCACAAACATCACACCCATCTACACCCTCTCCCACACCCTCCACAAACCCCACATGCACCCCCCTGACACACACACACTTCTGGGGGGAGCCCCGCTCACTGCTAGGTACACACACCCCATTACACACACACACCAGCACACATATGCATCCACATACCCCCCTGCACATCCCCCCCATGCACGCCGCCATACCCCCACACAATCCAAGCCACCCTCCTCCTCCACATACCCCACAGCCCCCACAAACCGCATACCCATCCACCCATATCCACACACATCCCCACACCCTCCCTCACACCCCATACACACATATCCACACACATACCCATGTCTCCC
>NW_017729017.1:11936200-11942091 GCF_001723915.1 Gavialis gangeticus | reverse complement strand
CCACAAACCGCATACCCATCCACCCATATCCACACACATCCCCACACCCTCCCTCACACCCCATACACACATATCCACACACATACCCATGTCTCCCCACAAACCCCATACCCCTCTACCCCTCCACACCCCACCATAAAATGCAAGAGTAAGATTTCATTTTGAGCTATTATGCAATCACCTCTATATACATCACATAAACACACACACATCAGAATAAAAATATATTTTTAAATAAAATTAAAATATGTTCTTGTCAGTGTTTGATTTTTAATATATAACTTGTTTTTTTCTGGTTCCAAGATGGCAAACACCCTTCCCAAAAGGAGTACTTCTGAGTGCAGGGGGAGGGACTTTGGGTAGCAAAGATCAGGGGTTGCGGGGCGGGACTTCTGGTCCCAAGATGGTGACCAGGGGGTGGGGCACCTGTTAAGGGGTAGGTATACCCTTGCCTCCCTGGACAGTTTACCAAAACTCATTAAGTGGCCCTCCACCCAAAATAATTGCCCACCCCTTGTGTAAGGTCTGTGAACCTAGTTTATTTCTGGAGGATTCAAGCCAGTGTTATTAAGTGCATTAAATACTTAGCTTCATGGAATTTTTGTAGTCCAAATTACTTCAAAAGAATAGTCTAGTTGATGAATGTTGAATTTCAGTAGAAATCCTCTAGACAGCCACTTTAATAACCAAGCAATTCATCAGAGTAGTATTAGCACAATTAACACCTGAGGTGTTAATCTTGTTACCAGGAATCCTAGCAGCAGCCCACTGGCTTTCTGTGTTCTCACAGTTTCCCTTGCACCTGCTTCTTGGTTCTTCTAACTCAGAGTTTAGTTCCAGAGTGCTATAAGAGACTTTAACACATTCACTTTCTCAGCTAAGAAACTGGACGGCTTCTGAGCTGTTTCCTCTGTTGGGAGGTGAGACACACTTGTCTCTTTCACCAATTCAGACTGATACCAATCTCAATATCTATGTGCATCTGAAATACACAAGAGTATGGTGCATAGGAGAGAAGTGTATTAATACAGCACTAATCGGTAACATCTCTTCACCTGTGAATTTTCACACACTTTACAAAACACCAGTTGAGTGTCATGATGCTTTTGCAAGGTAAGAAAAAACCTATGAATAATGATGGGCAGACAATAGGAAAATATTTACCCTTACTTGGTAGGTGGGAAAGCAGAGGGCAGGGGCAGTAAGTGGTACATTTGAAAGTTCCTCTGCCTGTTTGTTCAAATGTGTCCATAGGCAGGCAGTGTCATTTTGTCAGTGTTCTGATGTGTTCACGTGGCCTCAGTGGACTGATGGCTGGGAATGCAGATGCATAGTTTTTCCTGCATATGGTTTAGACTCCTGAATGTCATTCCACTTGGGAAGTGTTGGCACCTGCCAGCTGTGACAGTGTGGACATGGACATAAAATTTTACCTGGGGGAGAACAGATTTTGAAAGCTGAACCCTAAATGGCTTGTCCCAGTGACCCCAGCAACCTTGATCTAGTCCTTGCTGCATTTCAAGTGTGCTGTGCCTCCAGCTGGCACCAATTGGCACCCCCTATTTGCAGTTTCAATGGGGATGCTGAGGACAGAATGACCCTTAGGGAATGAGGTACTCTTGCATCTTTAGAAACAGCTGCTTTTGGTCATCACTGAGGTTCATAGAAAGACAGCATGTGGAGCTGTCTACACCATGGTTAAACCTAGGCCATTTGTCCCCAAGTTTCTCTGCACCTTGGAGTCTCATTATGACCCTTACTCTCTATTCAGTCTGCCTGGAGCCCCAAAATCTCTCTCTGCACATTGCACTGCCTGACCTTTGCAAACCTGGTCATCAGCTCAGCCCCCAGTTCACCCACCTTAGAAACAGACCAGCTGATCTGCCCCTTGGGGCTGGTGTTGGCTGTAGAGGATTGAGGTGCTGGGCGATGGCCAGGAGTCTAGGGAAAGTAGCCAGTGCTGCAGAGGGTCAGACTGCAGTCCTGATTTATCTAAGCAGCTCAGTAACATATTGTGGGAGTGGACCCAAGTCCCAGTCTGTATCAGGGTCTTGCAGCATGTGGCTCTGGACAAACCTACAGAAAGTTCTAGTTTCTGCCCCAGGCTCCTGACAGTGTGAGAGAGCCTCTTCTGCCCACTTGGTGGACTGGGAAGGTGGGGAAACATCCCTGGATGAAGTTTCTCAGTGCTACATAGGGTCAGGGTACAACAAGTTCCTTTCATCCCCTTGACTCTCCTTCCTATGTCCCAGGGCAAAACCAAAGGGATCCAAAAACCAAGCCAGTTATTTCCAATAGATGGAAAGACAAGAGTGTGTAGGAGGCTGGACAAAGATGGCCTGCCATGTTGGTGTCAGCATGCTGGCTCCACACCTCCAGAAAGCCCACATGATGTTTTAATGCAGGGTTTTGAAGGCCAGTGGTTCTAGGATGGGTATTGGGACAAGTTGTTGTAAAGCAGTGTTTCCCATTTCAAATAGCTTTTAGCAGGGTGTATGCAGGGACAGCTTGCAGTAGGTGGTGCCATGCAATAGCTAGGGAGCCTGGAGGAGGTGCTGAGGCTGCCAAGGGAGAGAGAAATAATGGAGAGGGGGAGGGTTATTATTTAAATCTGATCTAAATTTCTGTACCATCAGCAAAAAGTATGTATGTTATGGGAGCACAACAAGCTTCCTCCTTGTCCCAGCACCACTCACTGAGCTGGTGGTGGGGAACATGTACAGTCAGGTAGCAGGGCTGTTTGAGATGAGACTTTAAGTGTGTTCTGGGGCTGGTAGGACCAATGGGTCCCAGAGTTGTGCACACAGGGACTAGAGCCACTCCTGAGGCTCCTCTCTGTGATCTGGTCTGAAAAAACCTGGATATCTATCCTTACTCTGGGCTCTGCCCTCTCCTGCTGCTGCCCACAGAGTAATTCTGCCCACACCAATCGAACCCTGTACCTTCTGTTCCCCATCACTTCTGCCACCACATCTGATCTGCCTCCACCCAGTCTCCCTCATCAATCTCTCCTGCTGCTCCTGTCCTTCCTTCACTCCCTCTCCCACACCCCAGGAGGCTCAGTAGAGTCCCCTGCTCTTCATCCTCCCCAAGCTGGGTGCTGTTGGAGAAGGGAGGGGCAGCAGAGCTATCCAGTTGTTTAAGGTAAGGTAGGGTGGTGAGAGCAGAGCTTCCCTGAGTGGTGGGTGCTTTCTGTCCCTTTTGTTTCCCACAGTCTGTGCTTGCAGTGTGGATTGGTGGTGAGATTCTTCCTGTCTCTTGTAGCAGCTCCAATGAGCTATTCCACCCCAGCAGGTGGGGTAGTGTGACAGGACAGCAGGTTTCTTGCAGGCAGAACCAAGATCATTCGCCCCTTGCTGCCACCCTCACCTTGTTGTTCCTCAGGTGTGTGGCCCCACATGACCTGACCTAGGAACAGGGGCCTGGAAGAGGCCTCCTGGGTCATTAAGTCCAGTAACCATTAATGCTGGTTGGACCAGGACCTCCAACTAAGTTCTTCTAATCCCATACAGCAGCCTCTCCAGCCAGTGATAACTCTGGGATCAGGGCTGAGCTGACAGGATGGGTTCTGATGCAGGAACAGAGCATGCCCCTTTTGTGACAAGAAGCCACTGGGGTCAACCTACTAGCCAGGGCATCTCACAGGGCTGCCAACAGCATCTTCCTCCAGAGGTAGGTTTATTTCTTATTAACATAGCCCCAGGCCAACCTAATTGGGTAGATTAGCTCCCTGGCTCTTCTCCACTCCCTGCAGATGCCAGTCCCAAGTGAGTTGCTGTTATTTAAGGGTCAGGTGATCCACAGTCTGTTGTCTGATTCCTGGCCTCAGAACCATGATTAGGAAGGCAGCTAACCAGCAGAGGTGAGCTCACCTCTTAAAACACCCTCCCTCTGTGAGTGACTTTTATAGGCGTGTCTCTGGTGGATCTCCAAAACTCTCAACAAATTTGGCAAAGGACCAGATGTTCAGGTACTTTGCCTCTATCATGGGCATCAGTTTTTCAAAGGAGCTCAGATTTGGCAGAAGGCTGCTTGCTGACTTTGGAGTCTTGTTGGGAGCTGGGCTCCTTTTGAAACTTTGGTCCAATGGGCACTTTTACACATGCTCTGGGTGTGGGGAGAGGCTTTGAGAACTACTCAGATTAAAGTGCCACAGCATCTTGTGTATCAGCATCTCTGCACTTCAAAATGGCAGTGGGGGTGCTTGAACTAAAGCTCATTCAAGCTTTAGTTAAAGTGCCCCTGCTGCCATTTTGAAGTGCAGGGACGCTAATACACGAGATGCAGAGGCTGGCTGAAGTGTGGTAATTACCATGCTTCATCAGATTCAATTAATCAACTCTGCTATGCAGCACATCTACAGGCACCTAGGCAGAATCCCTTCTCCCAGATGCACCTGTCTATGCTGCAGGTGGTACTTTGTCAAGAGTCAGAGCAGCTAAGTATCAGCCATGAGGAGGCTCTGAGTTGGATAGGAGCAAGGTGTCATTTTTACAGATGCTGCCTCTTGAGATCAGTCTCTTCAGACAGTCTCTGGTTTCTCTTTATAGTTCTCAGAAATCTAACCCATCTCTGGGAACAGGTTAAAGGTGTCACTATGTTAAATGTTCTGCTTTTTAAAATGTATCTAGAGGCCATAAGCAAGCCTTTCTTTTGCTGCCTTAGGGCATTTGTACACAACACGAGATTTCCCATTTATGCCACTGCAACTGCTTTTTTGTTTGCATGAGCGGGATTTCCCGCTGCTTTAAAAGTCTTTCCAACATGTTAAACTAAAGCTGCTCAGACATGTTTTATTTTGCACCACCACTGCTTCCTGCACCCTGTGTATGGATTTGTGGCATGCAAGCAGTAAGCGACTCAAAGACTTGTAATGACTTTATTTTGCCATCAGGTGGTGGTGTGCTATTTTTGTAGTTCAGGCCTTTGTCCAGTAGGTGCCATTGTGATTTTACTTTATGGGGGGGTGGTTTCTGCCCATCCCTCCCTCCTTCCCTCCCTTCCCCTGCTTCATAGTTGACTGCAGGAAGACATCCAGGGCAGGCATGGCATGGCGTGGGCATCACAGAATAATTAATACAGGGGAATAAAGAGAAATGGAGGAGCAACCCAGTACTGTGACTTTGATATACTACCCCCTGTTAATTTTGCCCCTACTTCTGCCACCTGTAGTGTATTTGCTTATCCACCCCATGTCCATTCACCCCCCGCACACCTGTGTACTCCCCACCCACATCCCGCAGCTGCTGTGACCACCACAGTGGTGGGGCTGGAGGGTGATTTTTGGATTGTGGTTCAAAACCCCTTCTTCTTCTTCTTTCTCCCCCCTGCAGAGAACTTTTGTGGTCGGAAGTCACAGAGGACCAATAGGGCCAATAAGGAAAAAACACAAATAAGGCAGAAGCAAGTTATTTAGTATACTGTGTAGTGTACTATAGAAAATAGTGTATAGATAGATATTGTATAGAATTATAAAAATAGTGTATAGTGAGAAATAGTGTACGGATAGTATATAGATGGTGTATAATAATATCATAATATAATAGTGTTTTAAACAATGCTGTATAGGTGCTGGGGAGGAAAATCTCGACTTTTTTCCTACTATTTTTCTTTTTTTTTAATTGTCTTTAATTAATTTATTTAAATACTTTTTTCACTTATGCCTGCTTTGATTTTTTTTTTTTTTTAAATCATATAAATACACCACATTTTTAAAATAAAGCTTTGAAAATCTGTCTATATGTGTGGCATGTTTTCTTTCATAGGCAGATTGGTATGCATGGGATTCCATGCGGTTCGGGGGTGGGTGGGGGGGGTTGGGAGAGGTGATGATGACAGTGCCCGGCCACCTCAGCCAGCATGGGGATCCTTTGCTTGGGGGCATTTATGGA
>NW_017729017.1:11926933-11935926 GCF_001723915.1 Gavialis gangeticus | reverse complement strand
ATGCTGCATCGGGGGCTCTGCACAAGCCCCCTGACCCCCCCTCACTCCCCCAGCCGCCCCATAGGTGCCCCGCCCAGGCCAGGTCTGGCCCTTTAAGAAAAAAAAGCCAAGAAAAGCCTTGGGACTCACCAGTCCTGCAGTGGCCTCGGGGCTTCAGGGGCTTGTGCAGAGCCCCACATGTGACACAGAGCAGCGGGGGTGGGGGGGCAGCAGGGATCGCCCCTCACTGGCAGATGTGAGTCCAGGGTTTTTTTCATATTTTTTTTCTTCTTAAAGGGCTGGAGCCGGCTCAGGTGGGGCACCTGAGGGTGGGGTCAAAGGGCTCATGCAGAGCACCCCACACAGCTTGGGTCAGTGGAGGGCAGCATGGATTGTCCCCTGCCTGGCATCACATGGTGAACCGGGGCTTTTTTTTTTTTTTACAAGTGCCGGGCGCTGGGACAGCCATTGCCAGGCTGGGAGAGAGGCGGGAGATGGGCCTGGCCTGGCTGATTTGGAGGTTCAGCTGAATCAAATTGGGACTGTGATTCAAATCACTGAATTGAATCACTGTCCCCTGAATCGAATTGAATACTAGCTGTTTCACACAGGCCTACTGTGGCAGGCATGGAAGAGCCTTCCTTAACGTTTGAAAGATGGCAATTAGCAACTATTCCTTGTTATTATGATGCTAATGCTTGGGCATGGTGGGGCAGCTGCATCCATGCATGGTCGCTGGTGGGAGGGGTTGGGGAAGGATAGGTGTACCATTGGTGTCTTCATGGTCCTCATGAACAGCTGGTGCTCATCAACAGCTCAGAAACAGCTTTGCAATTTGTTGCTCAGAGCTTTTCAAATAGTTTCACAAAAACCAGGAGTCACACGAATCATTCTCTTTTAACATCCCACTAATGTATTTATTTACCCTTTTCTTTTTAATACTAAAACTATGAGTGGGTTACATTTGTATGAATTTGAACATTCACTGAGAAAACACCCATGCACCCAAAACAGTTTTTTCTATTCTACATTCACAATTTCATAACTTAATAGTTATGAAATTATAGATATTGTACATCGACTACGTACAATATTTCAACTCGGAGCATCGGAGATTATTTGTCTTTGTGTTTTTTGTTTTTTCACAATAAATTGAAATGCTATCTATTTTGATTGGGAAATCACAATACACTGAAATGCTATCTAAATGCTAAAATGCTATAGACAGTGTTTTCATAAAAAATGGCCTTGGTAGTCAAGTGGTTAATAATAATAATAACAATAATAGTAATAATGATTCTGAAATGAATTGTCCGTGAGTCACAATGCAGTGGCGTTGGTAGTGAAGTAATGGACTTGTGGCCAGCCAGTTCCAATTTCAAAATATGGTATTAAGTAATTAGGTATTTAATATTAGATATTTGGAAATCACACAGGAACAATAAGGAAAAAGCATCAATAAGGAAGAAGTAAGTTTTGTTAAATAGCGTATACAGGCATACCTCGTCTTATTGCACTTTGCTTTATTGCGCTTCGCAGATATTGCGTTTTTTTAGAAATTGAGGCAAGACCCTCCACCAGCAAAAAGATTATGACTCGCTGAAGGCTCAGATGATGGTTAGCATTTTTTAGCAAGAAAGGTTTTTTTAATTAAGGTATGTACATTGTTTTTTTAGACATAATGCTATTGCACACTTAATAGACTACAGTATAGTGTAAACATAACTTTTATATGCACTGGGAAACCAAAAAATTCGCGTGACTCGCTTTATTGTGATATTCGCTTTATTGCAGTGGTCTGGAACCAAACCTGCAATATCTCCGAGGTATGCCAGTACTGTATAGCTTCCCCATGCAATGGGTAAGCTAGGATGCCATAGGTAATCAAGTGGTGAAGCATTGTGGGTAGCACCAATTCCAAAATTACAATAGAACAGCATGGTAAGGCACACCAAGGGAGGCCAGGCAGCAGGCAAGTGGGAGGGAGGCCCTTGGCGTAAACACCGTGCCAGTATTGATTGGTGCTTTGATATTGGTAATTAGGTATTTAATATTAGATAGTTAACGTATTAGATATTTAACATGTAGCAAGCCATATTACAGCCCTTCCAATGTGGAGGCCTTGTTCATTTCCTGAAACATGACCAGTAGGCAGTAGGAAGGAGAACCACCAGCCAGGTAGGGGGGGAAGTGCCGTTGGTAGTCAAATGTGAAGCTGTGAACATAATATCACAGCTCAAATGTGTGTATGTATGGGTGTGTTAGAATAAATAAATAACTGGCATTGTAGTCAAGTGGTGAAGCATTAAGCTTTAAGGCATCTATTCCCACCTCCCTGGCAGCAGACACCTTTTCATCCTGGATATTGAAATTAACTCCAAGACTATATTTCACCACTGTTGCTATTGTAAATTGTAGCCTTTGTTTATAAAAGGTATTTAATATTAGATATTTAACATGCCTCTGTGTGGGTGGGTGGGTTGGAAGGCCCACCATGCAGTGGAGAAGCTGGGATGCCCTGGGTAGTCAAGTGGTGAAGCATTAGGCTTTGTGGGCAGCACCAATTTCAGACCAGAGAGTTCTTGGAAAATCTGCACTATAGGAAAAAACATTTTTAAAGGCAGGCATGCTACGAGCACTTTAGAAAATGTAGAGATTGATTAGTAGATTGATGATTAGACTGATTAATTATTTGATTAATTCTATTGATTTTTTGATTGATAATTTGATCATTTGATTGATTTTTGGATTGATTGTTTGAGGGAAGGAGGCAGGGAGTGAGCTTGCTAAAAATCAACAGGCAGCCCCCTGTATGTGTGAAAAAGGTGGGAGAGACCTCACAGATTTTGATTAACAGATTTTTGACTGACAGAGTTTTGATTGCTAAATCACAATAAATTAGATGCCCTCAAAGGAAGCCAGAGCTGGTTGCACTCCACAAGCTACAAAGGAGTGCAGTCATTACTAAGACACAATGCTGCCCAGGGTATTGTTGTTATAAATTATGATTATTAATGTTATAATAACACTATACTATATAAATTACTGTACTGATTATATTGTAAGTCTATATAATATAAGTCTATCTCAGGGGTTCTCAATCTGTGGGTCGCAACCCTCCAGGGGGTCATGAGCAACTTAAAATGCAGTCATATTGGGGATGAGTATGGAGGGGATCACGTTGGGGAAGGGTGCAGTGGCATGCCGCTTCTCAAGTACCCGCAGTATCGTAAACTTTGAGAAGATATAGGCTATATATAATATAAGTCTATATATGTCTATATAATAATAATCTACTGTAAGTATAATACATACTATAATATATAATAGTATAATAGTTGAGAGAATGCTGAAGGAAGTGGCATCAGGCTCTTCCTCTTCTCTTCCTCTTCTGGGAGCAGCCTGCAGCTAGCAATGGAATGGGAATTAAAAGCATAGAAAGAGCATAAGAATTTTTATTGAAAACCAACATTCAGTGCCTCTTGTGCACCTCATGTATCTTCCTTCACAACAAAAAAATTCCACCAACCCAGTTTATAAGAAAGTTGCACCTCCCCTCCCACTTAGGGCACAGAGAGGTGTCAGCTGCCACTTACCAATGCCTAAAGGTGCCGCTTGTGGAGGATAGCACAATGTACTCTTTCAAGTTGCATGTCGCAAAGCTGCGCTCATCCAGCACTCAAAGCTTCACTGCACCCCATGTCAGCAGTCTGCAGTCTTCTCAAATGCTGGATTTGCATTCTGAAGCCTGCATCACTTTTGCAGTGACTTCATAATGGCTACATAAACAGGCTTATTCCTCCTACTTTCCAGCTGGTCTATAATCTTTTGCTTTGAACAAATGTCGATTGCATCCTGCAGTTTTTCCCAGGTCCAGTTGGGTCCACAGGCATTGGAGATATCAGCCTCCCTCTCCATTGCCTCCATGTTGCTGGCCTTGGCTTTCTGAGACATTGCAAAGCAGTTCATGGTCAACAGCAAGTGATTCATGAAAGGTCACTGGTAAAATTTGGGGGTTGGGTTTATACACATGCCATCCTTGCATGAGGCATTTGGAAAATTCCAGAGATTGTGAAGTTATCACCTGTGTCTCACAACACTCAAAAGTGATAAAGCACCCCATTTACCAACAAAGACATGGTGATGGGCTTGAGCATTGGCTAAATAAGGCCATTGTCTATTGGGATGACTGCTTAATGCCCCAGAATGTTGCAAAAATCGATCACACCTGCTTAAATTGTGTTTTTGCCCCTCTTCCCCTAGTCACACAATGAAGGCCATTTTTTTTATTGCTGCAACTGCAGAAAAACAGTTTATTATCACTGACCTTGCAAAAGTAGTCAGCTGATACTGACCCAGTTTGGCTGGTCCTACATTAACAGGGGAGGACTATGGCAAAATCTCATCTGTCCCATTGCAGAATTAAATGTTTGCAAGCTTGATTACAGTTGTCTTGAACAAAGACTTGATGCATCAGAGCATTAAAGCTGCTTCTTATCTCAGGACCAAACAAGGGCTGTGCAAATGCCCAGTGCCCTGAGGTTACTTGTTGAAAGTGCAGTGGTCATCAATTGAATGCAGCTAGACAAAGTTCCAGACCACACTGCTCCACCCCCGCCCCCCAGCTTGGTGCGGGGGCTGGTGGTGATCTTAGAAACAGGTGAAATCTGAGAAGCAGCTGCTGACGGAGAGGGGCCAAATGGAGATTTAGGACAAGATGTGTGAGGAATGGGAAGTGGAGAATGAATACAGTGAATACTCATCTCCCTGGAGAACATCTGTTCAAACTTCGTTGGACACTTTTTTTAAGAAAGCAGACAAGACTCCAGAAACACCTGCAGCCAAGACTCCTGAGAAGACTCCAGCCAAGAGCCCTTCAAAAAGTCCAACCAAGAGCCCTTCAAAAAGTCCAGCAAAGTCACCTCGAAGTCCTTCCAAATCAATATGATTACTATTTACAATACAAATACACTAATGTAGCTATATTACTCATCTATAATTGATCGAGTACAACATTCTGGGGTATTTTTAGTAAAAATTGGGTATTGGGCCTTGGTTAAGGAATGAATCCCCCATTTATAACATTGTTTCTTATGAGAAAATTGGTTCTGAGTTACGTTTCGACTTAAGACGCGGTTTTCAGGAACCAATTGTATTGTAAGTCTGAGGATTGCCTGTACAGGAAAAGAAGAGGGTTCATGTGCTCACAGCTCCTTCCTTCCGCTTTGGACACACCAGACCAGGCTCGCTTGGAGCTGCATGGGGCGATCCTGAGCGTAAGACTCCCTGGCTTCCTATCTCTTTTCTTTTCTGACTCCCACCTGTCTAAAGGTCTCTAGCCTCTGTTTATCTCACTTTCTGATTCTTTTCTTGCATTTTTGTAGCTTTTTCCCCCCCTTTTCTCTCCTCTCTGTCTCATCCCCCTGTATTTCCGGTTTCTTCATCTTTGCAGCCTTCTTTTTTACTGTCTCTTTTCCTTTCTTTCTCTCTTTTCTTTCCTGTTTGCTTGTAGCGGGGAGTTATCTTCCATTAGCTTGCCTTCTGCGGGGTGCTCTTAATTACCCCTTTTCCCCCACCCCTTTGTTTTTCTATTTTTTTTCGCTTTTTTCAATCCCCAGCCACTTTTTTTTCCCTCCACCCCTTTCCCCCCTCCCAGCTAGAGTTTTGTGGCCGCTTTCCCTGACGCTTATCGTTTTAGTTAGTATAAACTTCTTTTTGTTGTCCTTGCTTAGTTATATCTGGAAATTGACCCTGCTCTAACAGGAAGGCTGCTCCTACACCCAGCAGCTGGCATGAGGATGCCTCCCAGAACCTCCCCTTTACCCACGGTTTGAGGGTTCACACCCCTCCCTTTGTCAGGGTTGAGGTCTGCGTACATGCCCTTGCTAGTCTCTTGGGACAGTGTACCATACATTACACAGGTTGTGTCAACACGGTCCTGATGATTTATCTGAGTGATTCCACCTTAGTTAACAGGGTGTGCGCAGATGGCCTGGACATTGCAGGCGCACATTATTTTGTCATGCCCCTAGACACCCTAGCAGTGAGGGTGGTGATTTCTAATGTGCCCCTGCACGTGACTGATCGAGACCTGGCCAAGGTACTCGAGCCCTATAGGGTTCTTACGAGTCCTTTTTGCCAATTGACCATAGGGAGTAAAAACCCCAAACTGAGGCATATCCTGTCTTTTCGAAGGCAGGTTTTCATGCTTTTCAGGGAGAGCCCGCTGTCTCTGCCTCAGTCCTTGAGCCTCATGTTCAACAGGCAGAGGTTTGTGATCTATTTTTCTTTTGGGGAGACCACATGTTTTCAGTGTGGGAGCTCTTCCCACCTAGCAGCTCAGTGCCCACTGGGGGGATCGGCCAAAACATCGGTGACTACAGCGATGCCGATGGATGGCCCATCCACTTCTGGGACGCAGGCCCCACCCAGTGAGGCCGGAAGCTTTTCCCGACCTCCTTCTACCCCTGTTCCGTCTGAGGGGGCTGAAGTCTCTGGCTTGGGAGTGCCATCTGGCGGAGGGGCTGGGACTAGGCCCCGACCCTCCCCCCCACTCATTCCACCTACAGTGCCCACCCCCACCAGTACAGAGATGCCACCAGGTGGAGAGGTGGATGCTTCTGCTTCCCCCCTGCCTGCTTTGACCTCCCCGATTGAGGCTGGGGTGGTCAGTGATTGTGGCACCAAGGCCCCGTCGGATGATGGGGCTCAGGCCTCCTGCAAGTTGCCCTCCACCATGGCTTTGTCTGAGGTGGCTGGCTCTGGGGAGGCAGGCCAGAAGCAGTCTGGCCCATCCTCTATGAAGGATGAGCCATCTGCTACACAGAAGAAGAAGAACAAAGAGAAGAAAGTGAAGGGGACCGCTCAGGACTTCCCATCCCCACTGAGGCCTTCCTCAGCTGGTGCTGGGGAGGCCCCTGCTGGAGAGCCTGGCTCTGCTCCGGCTGTTATGTCAACGACTCTGTTGACCGGGGATGAGGGCAGCTTGGAGGTGGGGGAGGCAAAGACAGGGTTCATTAAAGCCTCACCTATCTCCCAGCTCTCGGAGACGGGTGGCAGAAAGACGTATGCACAATGTCTCTCTTCTGGAGGTCTGACCCAGGGGGCAGCAGAGAAGTCTGCTGACCTCTTGGTCACATCCCAGGTCACTGAATTAGATGAGGAGGCAAGTGAGATGGAAATCCAGCTTTCTGAGTGTCGCGAGCGACCTCAAGAGCGGGATGACTTCTCCCCCACCAAGAAGGTGGGGCTTGCTCTTCAAGAGCCAGACCTTGACCTGGATGATCAGAGGAGGTTGATGGGTTTGGATATTGAGGGTGTAGATGCGGAGCTCCCAACTAGTGTGCAGCTTTGCTGCTCTTCTGTTGGAAATGTGCAGCCCATGTTGCCAGACCCCCCCTGGGTCAGCCCTGACTATGGGGGGCTCCTGACCTTTTTAAAACAAATGAAAGGACAGAAGAATATAGCGGCGTGCACCACCCAATGGTGCGCGGACCCTAAAGTTTTTATCAAGGCTGCCAGAGCTGCTGCCAAGCTAATGCAGCAAGATCTGGGCACTAGGCAGATGGCTTATCATCTGGAGAAGCTCGCCCAGTGGGTAAGAGATGAGTGGGGCCTGGCAGGGTCCCTGGAGTAGAGTAGGACACGATAGGCCTTTTTTTCGACCTGTCTCTGCCTTTGCTCTGCTCCTGGGGGCTTGCTCTTTTGTCTACATCTTACCTTGCTCTTCCTCTCCCATACCCACACCCACAGCAGCCACAACCATTGGCACTTTTAACATCAACGGCTGTTGAGATCCTGTGAAACGGGAGCCTGTCCTGGAGCTCCTGCGCCAGAAGCGGCTGGCTGTTGCCTTCCTCCAGGAGACACACTCCGACAGGCTCAACCAGTTGGCTTGGCACGCTGCCTGGCAAAGCCAGTTGTTCTTGAGTCATGTTACCAACCTTAGCGCCGGGGTGTGACTCTTCTATCGTCACAACTACAGCGTGACACAGCGGTGGCACGAGAGATTGTCCCTGGCCGCCTGTTGACGGTCCGCGTCACCCTAGCACAACAACATCTGCTACTCGTCAACATCTATGCACCTTCTGATGACCAGGAGAGGGTCACTTTCTTTGAGACCTTGGCCAGCCTTTTGTGCGATGTCAGTGAGGACTATGACCTGCTTCTTGTAGGTAGGGACTTTAATTGTACCACTGATACCCCGCTCGACCGTACGGGGCCCGAGCCTCACCTGCCCTCAGCCCGCAAGCTGTAGACCATCTTGGAGACTGCAGGCCTCGTTGACGTCTGGCGAGCTCTGCACCCAGACACGCGCCAGTACACCTGAGCCAGGATGAGTGTCGGGGGTCTCACTATGGCCTGCCTCGACCGCATTTATGTCACCAGGCACCACCTGCCACTCCTACACAGCGGCCGCATCATTCCCTCAGGCCTGTCAGATTACGGCCTGGCTAGCTGTAAATTGAGCCTGCCAGGGAGAACCTATGCACGAGCACCTTATTGGTGTTTAAACGTCAGCGTGCTTCAAGACTCTTACTTCTGGGACTGCTTTGCCAACTTTTGGCAGGGCTGGGAGGCCACAAGACTGAATTATTCCTCCTGGAAGCTATGGTGGAATGTGGGCAAGGTATGGATCTGGGCTTTTTGCCAGCAGTACACTCAGCTGGCCACAAATGAACTGCGCCGCCGTATCAGAGAGCTGGAGGAAGACATGGTAGAGCTTGAGCCTGCCCTGCTGGCTGCCAGCAGTGATGTGGTGCTGTGCGAGAGCCTCCGGTTCTGTAGGAAGTGCCTGCATGACTTGGCAGAGAGTGCGCCCCGTGGAGCGAGGATCTGCACCCGCTGCCAAGAGCTGACCGAAACAGATGCCCCGACCCGCTTCTCTTTCAACCTGGAGTGATGGCAGGCAGCGAGCAAAGTCTTAGATCACCTCAGGACCTCTGAGGGCCAGGTCATCACTGATCCAGGTGAAGTACATGAGCATGCTGTTGTTTTCTATCATGACCTGTTTG
>NW_017729017.1:11924272-11926922 GCF_001723915.1 Gavialis gangeticus | reverse complement strand
GGGAAAATGCATAAAGGACCACTGGTTGTGGTGGTGGTATGGGCATGACCACTACCAGGGGGTAGTACACCATAGTGTGCATTGGGAATTTATTCGGTTGCTCCTCCATTTTTTTCATTCTGCATAACTACTTACTACTGCTTTGTTACAGGACAGAGCAGATGAGATCCCCCCACACTGTTACCTGCCTACACTCAGCTGTGGGAGAAGGGGGAGGGAGGGATGAGCAGGGGCCAAAAAAAATAAAAATAAAAATAACAGCAGCAATCCAAATCATCACCTAGTGGACAAAGGACTGAACTACTGGAATAGTGCAGTGCCACCTGGTGGAAAAAGGAGGTAATTACAAGTCTTTGAGTGCCTTTGTGTTTGCACGTGATGAGTCCATAGATGCGACAAAATAATTGGCGGCGACGCAAACTAAACTATGTACCAGTAGTTTTACTTAAATGCACTGAAAAGACTTTTAAAGCAGCAGGAAATCCAGTTTGTGCAAACAGAAACGCAGTTGCAGTGCCTTAAAGGGCAAATCTCATGGCATGTACATGCACCGCATGACATTAATTGTCCTCAAAGTTTTCCATGAAAACATTTTAAGTCACTTCAAATTATTTGGTCAGATCCCTTATTGATTCATGACTAGTTTGCTAATTTCCCCATATCATCTATTCCAAAGGTGACACATCCTCACATATCCACTTTATTCTTCTTTTCCTTGTGGATTTCCCGTCTCTCTGAAGATTTAGGAGAAACAGATATGTGCTCTTGAAAGCCTGACAAAACCGTGTTTCCCAAGGGATACATTAGGTGTAGCTGGGAGAAGGTCTAACCCCTTTGGGTAGAGTTAGTAAAGATGTAGCATTTTCTTCTGCTAACAGATCTATTTTATTTGGCAGTCCTTGTTGGATGTCCTGATAAAATCCAAACACATTAAGAGAGCGGGGCTATGCAAAGAGTTCTCCTTTCTCCCAGCTGAGTTTCCTACCCACTGAGATCTTGGCTAGGCAGCACAGGTGGCACTGTCTCTCTGAGTTTTGGTGAGACAGGGCTGGCTTTGCTTGGGCACCTAACTCCAGGAGGGGGGGCATGGCCCCAGAATCCAAGTGAAATATAGGCATTGCCCTCTGGCCCTGAGATGGACAACCAACAACCTTTGAAGAGGAGGGCTTCTCTTCTCAGCATTTCCTACTGACTAGTTTCCTATTGGCTTAACTTGCAAGGAATCTTGTCCTTACTTGCCCAGGCACATGCCCATGCATAGGGATAGGGCTGTGGATTCCAATAGTTGGCAGGGTACCTGAAAGGATATTACTATAATACTTGGTATCTAAGCACTTAAGTCCTTTGTGGTCTCAACCTTACCACTGTATTTCTACAAAGTGCATGTCTTCTTGATCCATCCCCCCAGCCCACTCTCTGACCCCTAGATGATGTCTTTATAGTTCTAATTTCAATTCTGTTATACATTTTCATTGCATAGTCCATCCCAGAGGATCCTAAAGCACATTACAGCAAAGAACATTGCCAAAACACAGCTCAGACAGATGGGGATCCCAAGCTAAAATGTAGCTGATCCAGGAAGTTCACCCTAGAAAGGCTGGGGAGAGCTCTCCCTAAGCATGAGTTACATTTGTAAACACAGCACTCATTGGTACAACTGAATGGGCTATGAAACAGAGCCAGCAATGATCAAATTACAGTAGTGGAGTTAGTTCACTCTTCATTGACCTGTTATCTCACTTCCCTCCCTGTCTGGATGCTTGCTCTCCAAAGCTACAGTGATTTCAGTTGAGACATGAGAGCAGGATTGAGTAGCCAGATACTTCAGCGCAGTGAATGGAAGGCATGTCAGGGTCAGCAGTGCAGCAGTTCTCCATTCAAATGCTGTGGGTCCTTAGTGTTCCAGTGCCCCTAGCCTCCTCGCAGGTGGGTGGTCGTGACCACAAGTGGGACCTGTTTCTCTTCATCATGGTACATGAGGTGTGGCTGTACAGACCCCAGGTGATTCCTTGTGAATAGGCTGCAGAGCAGTTTGCTAATTCAGTTTTAGTCCTGCCTGGACAGATGTTGAGGTGGTGGTGTCAATTCACAGGTACCCTGTATGATGTGTGTTGTTGTCTCAGCCCTGAGAATAAAAATACACCCCTCCTAATACCCTTTCTCCCCTCATTACTGAGTGCAAGAGCATGGCCAAGATGGAGATGGTCCTTCCAGGTCAGGGAAAAGCAGATTGTTAGGATAACACAAGGAAACTTGCAAACTACTGTGGGTAACTATGGAACCATGTTCCCCAGGGCTGTCAGCCTCACATCTTCCATAGTGCAGCTTTCATTAAAAGAGAGTACTTTCCATTCCAGGCAGCACATTACCTACAGATGACAGACCCCAGCCAGCTTGCTTGGGGCTTAGTGTGTAATTAAAAAGAGAGTAATTAAAAGGGATTCCTGCAGTTCACTTAGAAGAACCAAATTATCATGCTGGGAGGTACAAGGAATCCTAATAAGTAACTGAATAATGTGATTGGGAGCAAGCAGCAGGCCTGAACTCTGCTCGGGGTTTCCTACCTTAGAGATTCCAACTTAGAGTTGTATCACTCAAGCGGCTTCACGTAAGACAGGGGCTTCACCTTCTGCTATATTTCTTTGTCTCT
>NW_017729017.1:11912122-11919272 GCF_001723915.1 Gavialis gangeticus | reverse complement strand
CTGCAGTTCACTTAGAAGAACCAAATTATCATGCTGGGAGGTACAAGGAATCCTAATAAGTAACTGAATAATGTGATTGGGAGCAAGCAGCAGGCCTGAACTCTGCTCGGGGTTTCCTACCTTAGAGATTCCAACTTAGAGTTGTATCACTCAAGCGGCTTCACGTAAGACAGGGGCTTCACCTTCTGCTATATTTCTTTGTCTCTGGGCTCACATTTGTCTCTATGCTAGTTCTTTTCATCTTCTACCCTCCTTCTTTCTCCTCAAGAAGGAAGTTGTGATAACAGTAGTTCCCTTAACAAGGCTTAAAGGGGTGGCCCCTTGCCTTTACAAATAAGACAAAGGCCCAACCTGAAATGGAGGGAGCTGGAACTGAAGTGGGTTTCCTTGGTTTAGCACATGGAGTGTCCAATCACCCTTGTGCCCAGACCTGGCATTTCTGTTGTCAGTATACTGTGATAATAAGTAGCAGCATGGTTAATACAGAAAGGAGATAAATGTGGTGCTGCAATGAGCAATGTGCCTTGCAGTAAGGAACAACTAAGTTGGACAGGACAATGGTAGACAGCACTATCCCATTCTGGGTGTTTGTGTGACCTCCATGGCCATCCCAAGACAACTACCAAGAAACAAGCTCTAACAAATTCCCCTTCCACATGTGCTGCTTACCAAAAGAAAGTGAGGTCCTGCATGCCCAGTGATGTTCTCAAGACCTCAGTCTTGGGAAGGCTACTAAGAGGAGCTCTGGGCACACGTTTGAATGGTGACTATATGTCCTTTTCTCAGCAGACAGAGCATGTGGAGTGGGAGTGAGTGGGCAGAGAGTATGTCTCAGCTGTGGGCTCAGGCTTGTAGTGAAGATAAACATACCATGCAACTCTAGTACAATCACAGCTTTAATCTGACCCCTGCATGCTCACAGAAGTGAAAGGGCTCCATGCACTGCTAGGAATGTCTAGCTACCACTTTCCAGAAAGAGGAAGGTAGGGAGCTGCCAAATTTCTGCTCCCTTTTTGCTTTACATTGTGATCTTGTTGGATCTTGAAAGCTGAGCGAAACAGACCCTGGTGTATGTTTCAATGGGAGCCCTCTCAGTGCAACCCCACGGGGCTGCCACAGACATTGGCTATTGGCCAGTTTCTTCCCAAAGGGTCTATAATAAACTGGTGTCCTTGTGTGATTAATCCATCTGCTGCAGATGACAGAGGCAATGACCATTCATAGCAAAAACCATAGTCATCTGTTCATGGATTAGAACCCTGTTTCCTCTGTATCCATACTAACAGGCTCCTATTTCTAGGAGACTATCTTAACTAAAAACAATGGCCTGGCCTTTGTCTTTCATGGGCCAGACTTGTCTTTCTGGAGGATGGCATCACACCAGCCTGATGCCTGGTGGGGAAGCTAAAGGCAGGGCTGTCAATCTTGCATTTAAAGGAAGGAGCTGTGACCCTGGCAATGATGGATGTGACTGTTGTGATATTGTGTTCTGCTGCCCACAGGCATGGCTGCCTTTCTGAGAGGCAGAGCTGACATAGCATGTGATACAGGACCCTCATGCTGTGTTCCCTTGTTCTTATGGAGATTATACTCTGGCTGCACCATGTTTTGTCATTTTTGTTTAATCTAACATAAAAGTCATTCAGACAGAAAAGCCCAGGGCAGCTCTCTGTATACAGAAAATGTAATACTCAGTGAGTTCATTCCATACCCCAGGGAACCTTACAATAGGGCAGGGAAGTTGATCCCAATATCTTGGCCAAGTTCTAGCCCAACCATTTGTATACTGGTGATCCAAATTCACCGTGTGCTGATTTGCAAACCTAGTCTCCTTTGCCTTTTCTCACTTATAATGGACGCAGAAAAGTGGCCAGATCCCCAGCAGGCATAAATCAGTGGTGCTACAGCAATTTCCATCAGCTGAGTATTCTGGCCCTTTTTATTTTGGCTACAGAACTGTTACCACATCTCTACCCCAGAAGGGTAGAGAAGGGTGCTTTAGTTATGGGAGGTGACATCCTTGTTCCCAAAGTCTGTAGAACAATTTCATACCCTTCACAGTGGAAAGTCTGTCTCCCTTTCTATATCAGAGGGAATTCTAAACTATCTTTGCAGGACTCAAGGCCAGCTTAGCCAGAGATATGAGTACTGCAGTTGTTCCTGATTCACCTGCCATCTCTTTTAACCACTGCAAGTAACTGTCAGCTCCATAACCCCCATCTCTCCCACAGTGCAAGCAGCAAGGAGCAAGATATGACACTCAAGCCTTTCCCTAGAATTTTCCCATCAGTAGGTCCCATGTGTTTTGCTGTTCAGATGTCTCAGATGCACTAAGGCTCCCCCAGTGGGGGGTTCAAAACCACTGAATTGCTCCCAGCCATTTCATCCCCACCAAGAGCACATACCGCACACACCACCAGTCCCACTCTTGGCTGATAGTAAGGATTTACCACCATGCTAACTCCCCACGTAACTGTGACACTCAAACATGGGCCTTCAGAGAGCTACCATTGCTTTGTCCCTCTCAGATACACTCGTTAGGCAACATGGCTGTGTAAGCGCATTAGACATCAGACTAAAAATTAGGGCTCCAATTAGATGTAAAACCCAGGGCAGCATTGTGAGGTTTATGTAATGAAGTTTGGAGTGAAATATTTATCAGCCTATTTAAACAATGACAAGCAGGAAACCATGCAGAAACAGGAAGTGAGCAGTACTAACAAAAACAAAAGGAAAGTAAGTGCTGGATGGTTAGTCCTGGAGCCCTTGTTCAGTGTAGGGGGGCAGGGAGATTGCTCCACAGCACTGTAGCTGGGAACTGAGGAGAAGAGGCATGCCAAGTGTCTGTGGCCCATCCTGCCCTTGACCTGCCAGCCAAGTTTGTCAACAAGGTTATGGCTTGTGATATGGATTGCTTTCCAGTAGGAAGCCTTATATCACAAAGGCAGAAAGACCCTGTGAACATCTAGTCTGACATTCTACACAGTACAGTTGTGTCATAGGAGCTTCCAGCATTAATCCGCATTTAATCTGTAGCAGTGGTGCTCAACCTATCTGGCCCTGTAGGCCAGAGGAATGGTATGAGGTCAGTCTGTGGACCTAATCTAGCTCAGGCTCAGTGGGTGCATCTACATGAGATGTTACCGCACAGAGGTTACTGCATATTTATTTAGTGCTTGTATAAACCTAATACTACTGCACAGTAGCATCCCGGCACAGTTTTTGCCATGAGATGCTACTGCGCAGTCAGTGTCTTGTGTAGACACACGCAGTGTGGGGCAAATGGTCTTTGGGTGCGATCTGGTGTGCTGGCCCCACATGCTGGATCCAGCCATGAAGCAACTCCATGTGTTGGTGCTTGTCATCCCACCTGCAGGTCTCTGCACAGATCCAGAAATTAGGTGGCAGGAGAGTGATAGCAGCCTTTATTGCCACAGCTTCTACCACAATTAACACTGACACCGCTCTCCCACTGCCAAATTTCTGGATCTGTGGGAATGGATGATACAACTCCAGAGGGTAGATCTGATTAGTGGGCTGTATGTTGAATGTCATTGATTTAGATCATATCATTTAGAAAAACGTTCAATCATGTATTAAATATTTCCTTTGATTGAAAATCCAGTTCAGCCCTTGGTGAGTGGTCCCAATATTTCTTTACCCTCACTATTAAAAAGCTGTGCTTTATTTTTAGTTTTAATTAGTCTAGCTTCAACATTCAGTTATTTATTCCTGTCACACCTTTATCTGCTAGACTGTAGAGCCCCTGAACATGTTGTCTATA
Source organism: Gavialis gangeticus (assembly GCF_001723915.1). Classification (NCBI taxonomy): domain Eukaryota; kingdom Metazoa; phylum Chordata; order Crocodylia; family Gavialidae; genus Gavialis; species Gavialis gangeticus. The sequence continues at coordinate 11,915,488 of NW_017729017.1, read as the reverse complement.
TAGGGGTTTACAGACTATAATTAAGCCACCTTTAAACTTCACTTGGTTAAGCTAAACAGACCAAACTGCTTGGGTCTTTTACTACAAGGCTGTTTCCCACACTTTGGGCATTCTTGTGGCTTTTCTCTGTGTGCGCCAATATTTATCCTGCTGTAGTTGTGTTGTAGCTTTCATAATCCAGGGAATATGTGAGAAACAGGATTTTTTTTTTTTTTAGGTAATATTTTCTATTGTTCTAGCTATATAATTGGGAAACATTTTAGACAAGCTTCTGGGAACAAAATGTTTTTCCTTAGGTTGGGCATTTTGTGTCTGCAGCTTGCCTAATAGGGGTGTGCAAAATGGGCCCTATTCAGTTCAGATTCAGCCAAAATTGGAGACAGTGATTCAATTAATTGATTTGGCTCACTGTCCCCAGTTCAATTCGGCCAAATCTGAATCTGAAGATTCAATGCTGATTCAAAGAATCAGCGATTCGGTCATAGACACAGCTTTAAATGTTTTTTCTACATACCTTGAGGTACCAGGCATAGCTCATGAACTCTGTGATGCTGGGGCAGATGGAGCATCCCACAGGAGTGCAGGGGGGGGTGGTCCCTGTACGCTTGGTGGTGAACCCAGAAGTGGATTGGAAGCACTTCTGGTCCACTTTCAGGTCCACTGGGAAGAGCCCTGCCCTCCCCCCCCACCCCCGGTGCCTCCCTGGCTCAGCAATCAGCCATGGTGGGGGGCGCCAGGTGCACCCCCCAGACCCAGGAGGCACCAGTCACCAAGCCAGGGGGATGTGTGGGGGGGTCCCAGTGCACTCTTCAGCAGACCCAGAAGTGGACCGGAAGTGCTTCTGGTCCACTTCTGGGTCTGCTGCTGAGTGCACTGGGGAGCCACCCACACTTCTGTGGGACAATCCATGCACCCCAGCATCGCAGCATTCACGAGCCGCCTGCTACCTAGAGGTAGGTAGAAAAAACATTTAAAGCTGTTTATGTCTGAATCACTGAATGTTTCCAAATCTCTCCAAATTGATTTGGAGGGTTCCAATTCAATCTGAAGAGATTAAAGGGCCTTCTGATTCGACTTGGATTTGGAGATTCGGCCACCGAAATGGGCCGAATCTCTGCCAAATCAAATCAGGGACTGAAGCTTCACATAGCCCTACTGTCTAACATCTCTTCCAACTGTGTCATCTGTCCTGTAAAAGATATTACTGAACAAATCCTCTGTCTTCCAATTGCATTAATAGCCTTCATCAATTCTGGATACTAGAATTGGACCCAGACTGAGATCAACTCAGTTCAAACCAGAGGCCAAAAAGCTACCAGACAGTAAAAAAATAGATTAATAGATTCACGGATTGTAAGGCCAGAAGGAACCTTGGAAGATCATAGGGTCCAACCCCCTGCACCAAGCAGGAAAGATAACTGGGGGTCAGGTGACCCCAGCAAGGTGACTGTCTAGTCTCCTTTTGAAGATTGCCAGGGTAGGTGATTGCACCACCTCTGGAGGGAGCTTAATCCACAGTCTGGACATCCTGACTCTGAAGAAGTTTTTCCTAATGTTGAGCCTGAAACGGTCTTCCAGGAATTTGTGGAGATTACTCCTAGTTTTCCCCTCGGGTGTCCTGGTAAACAATTGCTCACTGAGCCCTTGATGTACTCTAGTATAGCAGCAAGATGCTACCAGGTCCCCTCTCAGCTTTCTTTTCTTCAGGCTGAAGAGCCCCAGATCCCTCTGCCTTTCCTCATATGGTTTGGCATGTAAGACTCTGATCATACATGTGGCTCTTCTTTGGACTCTCTCAAGCTTGTCCATGTCCTTGTTAAAGTGTGGTGCCCAGAACTGGATGCAGTACTCCAGCTGCAGTCTCACCAGTGCTGAGTAAAGCAGAAGAATCACCTTCTTGGTTTTGCTGCCAGAGTATTATTTCCCCTACTGGCTACAGCATCGCACTGCCAGCTCATATTCACGCTGTGGTCTATTAGTACCCCCAGGTCCCTTTCATTCATGGTGCTAGTCAGTTTGGTGCCACCAAGCCTGTAGGTGTGTTGAGGGTTGCTCATCCCAAGGTGGAGTACTTTGTATATTTCTCAACATTGATCTTCATCAGATACCAATCCGCCCAACTTGTTAGCTTGTCTAGGTCCACCTGTCTCTATAACCTATCTTCATGAGTGACCACGCTTCCCCGTCATCCACGAACTTGGCCAGTGAGCTCTTCACCCCCACATCCAAATCATTAATAAAGCTGTTGAAAAGTACTGGACCAAGCACTGACCCCTGTGGGACACTGTTGCCCACTTCTCGCCAGGATGACAGAGATCCTTTCACTATGACTCTCTGGGTACTAGTCTGAAGCCAGTTTCTCACCCACCTGACTGTTTCCAAGTTAAGCCCACAACTCTCCAATTTTCTTGTGAGGACATCATGGGATACTAGAACAAAGGCAGTTTGGAAGTCAAGGTATACAATGTCAACCTGATCTCTCATGCTCAGGTGGTGAGTTACAAAATGCACTGTTGCATACTCCCAAGATTATGCTAGAAAGCTGCCAAGAATGTTCTTCCTGCTTTTCTGATCATCAGTCATGTCCTATAGTGACTAGAGAAAGTGTCATGTGGACTAGCTGTTCTTGCCTTTAAAAGATTTGAGTTACAAGCTTTAATAAAAAGGTCATATATTCACCTTTGTTGAAAGCTTTATGTTCCAGACTCTAATGGTTAGCAACTCAATTAAATTCCATGCTCCACACTTCTGTGAGACACATGCCTAAACATTGTCTGCTTTATTGCCCCAGTTAGCTTCAGCAGGCTTCTGGGATGCATTATTTATTTATTACAGGGGTGTAGGTTATAGCCATGTTGGTCTAAGGACATAGGCAGGCAAGGTTCTTTGGATGAATCTGATAACTTTTATTAGACCAATTTAAATAGTTGGAGAACAGTTTTTAAGCAAGCTTTCAGGTTCAAAAACCCTTCATCAGGCTGAGGAAGTTTCAGCAGTTGGTGTGTGCTCTACCTGGATGGAATGACTTTTCATTCCATCCAGGTAGAGCACACACCAACTGCTGAAACTTCCTTAGCCTGACGAAGGGTTTTTGAACCTGAAAGCTTGCTTAAAAATTGTTCTCCAACTATTTAAGTTGGTCTAATAAAAGATATCAGATTCACCCAAAGAACCTTGTCTTATTTATTTATTCTCATTTACAGAGACTGTCGGTTTGAAGAAAGGAGCTGGCCCGACAGCTCTGGAGAACAAAATCTTCAGTCCAGCTTGGAAAGCAAAAGCGTGTGCTACTCCCTGTCATGTGAACCTGCCACAGCATGGCTCCTGAAGGACCAGCTTTACTTGGCCTGCCTGGGACCTGTCCTA
>NW_017729017.1:11887191-11907122 GCF_001723915.1 Gavialis gangeticus | reverse complement strand
TTGGTCTATGCTCTTCTTGGATGGAATAGAAAAGAAGATAGAGGCCAGTATGGATGCAAGAGAGCCAGTCAATTATGATAATGGTGGTGTTGTGATACCCCCTGGGAGCCACCAATTCATTGTATATATACTACTGAGCAGCAGTTAGATGGTGGCACTTCTCTGCATTGTTGTACTGAGCTGCATTCAGACAGATGGGGTGGGAAAACTCTACACTGCAGAGGAGTGAAGACAGGAGGAGGAACCTGAATCTTCTGTGATGGACAGAACGGATGGTCTCATCAAGGCCTGTCTCTCTCCCATCTACCATGAGGATATTTCTCCACCCTTATGGGGGTGCAGTGCTCTATCTCTATCCCCCTCAAAGGGTGTTCTTGTTTCATGGAAGACTGAAGTTTCCAATAGGCTTATTGTTCTGGGTTAGATAATGTTTAAATTAAGATAATGTACCTGTTAAATATTGGCTTCAGGAAGACAGTTCAGATGCTGGGAAGATAAATAGAATTTATACATTGCTCTGACCATATCAAGTGCCAAGATTATCATGCACTATTGAGGTTTAATGGCTCTCACTTACTGTGGGTGCCCACACCTGAAAGCCCTGAATTCACCTCATGTGCCAGGAGACACCTTTCTAATATTTGTGAGGATGCAGAGGATACAAGGGAGCATCAGGAAACTCTCTGATTACATGTACACAAAACGATTACTGCAATCCTGTTTAAATAAGGCAATCAAACAAACCTGCTGTAGTCACCAACTTGCTCTGTTAATTAATGCAAGCAGCAGAAACCTTGCCAAATGGTGGGTTGGTGAAGACACAGGCTTCTCTTATTCATCTGGAGAGAATCGGTTCCACTGGAAGGTGACAAAACAGCTGAAGCCCCAGGCCACCCAGCCCCCCAGCAAAGCAGGCAAAAAAGTTTCAAGGCCCAAAGTCTGTAGAACCAGATGAAGCTTTCTATCACATGATTTGAGGATCTTTTTCTCAGCACCACAAATTAACTCTAAACTCCACCAAGTGAATGGCTGCTGAGTATCCCCCAAGAACTGAAAGTGCTTCAGAGCCTTTGGACTAGACCCTCAGCTGGTACGAAGCTGCACAGCTCAAGTCCCTAGAGCTTTTCCAGTTTCCACCTGCTCAGGACCTGTCTCTTCATATGTAGAAGATGCTTCTCTTCCAGTGTAAAAAAACCAGCCACTTCTGGGGAGGAAGCATAAATGTTACAGAACACAGCAAGACTGTAGAGCAACGTAGGGGAAGAACTGAAGAATAGTAGAGCCCATTGGAACTAGAGAGAATAATGTGGATCAAGAGTCACCATCAAATTATCAAGCTTTGTCAGTAATCACCATGCAGAGATATCTAGGAAAACACCTTTCTTCTTTTGACTGAGGAGAGGAAACAACCATTTGAACTCTGTTGGCAAATGGGGTGACCACAACTATGCCCAGGGGAGACTCCCAGTGAGAGTCAGGACTGCCCAGTGAGAGTCTGCCCAGAGAGGACTGGGAAGGCGGGGTGGATTACATGCACCTCCTGCTGTAATACATTAGGAAAGACATTACAGGGGGTAAACTGGTATTTGACTCCCCCTACTGAAATCTGCAGGGAATGACACATGAGGCTTAACTCACTCAAAAGTGCTGCTCATGCAAATATGTATGGCATGTCGTGCAAACCCGAACACGCAGCACCATGCAGTCAGAGCTCAGAATGCCAACAAGGAAGCAAAGCACTGAGAAGATGGTTTAAAGGATGTCACACTGGGAACTGGACTGATACTAGCATATCAATTCACTTAGGTAGCCAGCATTACATGGCTGTGTGCTGTGTTGCTGCTACAACACAATACATTGGGGAGCTTCTCTAATGGATAATCTTGTTTTACCGTTAAAAAATGCAATTCAGCTTTGCCAAAAACAAGGTGTGCACCCAAGTCATCATGAAAGTGTCATGATGGTGAATTACGTTACTGTATGCTGCTTGGTCCTAAAGTCCAGAGAGGTGGTGGCTGCAGGGGATGGCCCAGGCAGGGAGTAGGCAGGAAGACAGACCAGAGAGGTTCTAGTAGCAGCTTGGGCAGGATGAGAAAGAGGGACTGGGGTGAAAAAAGGCAAACAAGGGTGATACATGGGTGGTGGAGAGGAACAGATTCAGGCAATAGAGCTGCCAGTAGTGACTCACACTTCCCGTGGCTCCTGTTGGCCCAGGGCTGGAAGGCATGGTCACTTCTGGTCTACACAGCATTCTGGGATCCCCTGAGGGGTGCTATTACTTCAGGGATTCAGCTGACAGTTGTGCTGTCTTATTAGCCATCTACGGCCTGTGGTGCTGTGGTTCATCAGCGCCATCTTGCAGGAAGAACCCTATTGGTTTGGGTGGCCGTACGTCGGCAGGAGTGAGAGAAGAATCAGGCACTCTGGTTGCGGAGGCAGAGGACTCTTTCTGCCTGCTATGGATATTACAGGCTGTAGTGTAATATGCACCTGTCTCTCACTGCATCTAGCTCTACATAAGCAATGCAATGGGTAGCCTACTTGTGCTAGTTGTTATCTGGATCCTCTGGATGGTGCAGTGGCCTCTAATACCTCAACCATACCTCAAGTACACAAGCAGTATTTTCAGTCTATAGACCTAAGGTTCCATGTCTCCTCTTGCTGACTCAAATATGGTAGCATCTTCAAGAAGCTCCTTCCAGTCCTTCAACCAGAGAACTGTTGCTGTTCTCTGAGGCCTTGGAGGGCATGGTGAGCACAGGAAGGAAAGGAAGATCATGAGACTGGATATTCATAGTCTGAAGGACTCAAAGCATTCTCTGGGAGGAGTGTTGATGTATTATTTATGCTGTAGTTTCCCTGGAATATGAAGGATCCCAAACAGGCAGCCCTTGTAAAGTCCCAAACAGTCAACATGTTCCTCAGAACATTTACTGTTTCTAGCTTCTTTTTTTTTTTTTTTTTTTTTTTGGGGGGGGGGGGGGGCAGGCCCCAGTGAGCATGCTCAGAACAGGTGTCCTCAGGGTTTGCAAAGCTTGATGGTCAAGCTAGTAGCAGAATGTACAGGAGACCCTATCTTTTGAATGCATTTAGGAAATTAAACTCCCGTGATGATACTAGAGGAGAACAGACAGATTTCTTTTCTTGCCTGAAAGAGAACAGGGCTTTGACTCCATTCCAGCCTTGTTCCTCTGTGTTCACAGCATCATTCTTCCCAGGGGTTAATAAAAGCCTAACCTGGAATCTCAGTGAGCAGCTGCAGCAGCATCCTGCAGAGGCCATCAATCTCTGACAAATACTGGAGGGGAAAAAAGGGCCTTCCTTTTTTTTTTAGCATGTGTCACCTTGGCATTGCTGAACAGTTTGCTGTAGAGTAGGCATGCTCCTGGCCTGTCTGTCACCTTTTGAAATCCTCAGCACATCTTGTGAGCCATGGACATGGGGGCCTGTCAGTGCCACATGAGATGCCATTCATTTCTTTGAGTTAATCCTGAGCTATGCAGTGTTAAGGGGAGTTCTGCTGGTGGCAAAAGCAAAACAAGGCAGTTGGGCATATGGGGCAGCAGGACACATGGGGGGAGCAGTGATTTCCAGATGCCACTGTGCCACCAGTGTAAGCGACTGGCTGCAGCTGCAGCTGTGGCAGCAGCTTTATTTTTTTTCACCCCATGCCCTCAAATTGAGACCCAGTTGCCCCAGCCACCCCATTTTAATTAAACTACTGGCTGGTGGAGTTATTTTCTCCCAGATAAAACTGAGAACCTGACCATAAGTGGCTCTTAAAGATCTGACTGCATTTTGAGCAAGAGAAGGGATCTGAACTGTGCTACCCTGGCATACTTCTTATGTATCTATACAGAGTGGTGACCATGGGGTGTTGTGTGGTCTGGAGCTTGGTGTAGCTGCTTTTTCAACACTTCACCCTGGGGCACTGGGGCTTTGCACATCCTCACATCCTTTCATCCTGAGCTTAGCAGCCACTGGTGTTCTGATGTAAACAAGCTTGCAAACAAAAAATGTTTGCTCTCCTAGTAATGTAGGCAACTAAAAACTTTTGCCACTTTAGGAATAACAGGCTGTGCTTCTGTAATAAAATTATTTTGCACAAGCAGGCAGGTGAGTATCAATTTTTGCAACATTCTGGGCCATTGAGCAGCCATTCCAAAGTACAATGGCCTTATTTACCCCATCACCAGGTCTTTGTTGGTGTGCTTCATCACCTTTGGGTGTTTTGACACTTACAGGTAATGACTTCACAATCCTTGGAATTTTCCCAGACTCTCATGCAAGCACAGCCTGCCACAAATCACTTGTGCTGTTGACCATGAACTGCTTCACCATGTCTCAGAAAGCCAAGGCCAGAAGTATGCAGCCGAAGCCCCAATGCCTGTGGAACCACCGGGAAAAACTGGAGGACTTAATCGACATTTGGTCGGAGCAAAGGATCATAGACAGGCTTGAAAATAGGAGAAATAAGCCTGTTTATGTTGAGATCGCAAAAGGCATACAGGCATGAGGGCACAATTGTGACTGGATCCAGGTCCGGTACAAGATCAAGTCCCTGAGATCAGCGTTTTACAGAGCCAAAGCTGTGAACTCTAGTTCTGGGGCAGGTCACACCATTGCTCCGTTCTATGACAAACTGTCCATCATTCTCTCCAAGGATGGGGGCGACAACCCAGGTATGGAGACTTTCAGCACCAGAGCTGGGCAGGAGGAGGTGGTGGCAGCTCCTCCTGAGGGTGAAACCATGAGCAGCATGTCTCAGATGTATGGAGACCACTCCCTGATGACCATGAGTGGCAGGAAGAACTGTTGGTCACCATACACTTAGTGCCACTTAGCCCCATTCCACAGACTAGTGATGAGGAATGGAAAAGTACTGGGAGAAGTGTATATGTGTCAGGACAGGATGGGGGATGTGGGTGAAGGCCGAGTAGCAACAACAAGGCAGGCTTCAGGATAATCTTATCAGGAGACAGCTTGAGAAAACCGTGCTTGGTTCAGCAAACAACAGGATGAGTTGCTGTCAGACTGCCAAGAGTATGTTATGGGGCAGGTTGACCTGTACGTAGCTTACTAATATATAAAGGGGTCTGTGCTTTGCTGTCGTTGAGAATTAGCTGCCCCTTGCTTTTTCTCCCATGGCCTCACAAAATAAAGTGCTTCTGATAGCCAAACACTGATCCTGTCTGAATTTCTTCATCACTAGCACAAATAATGAAGCAGAGTAGGTGGAGGGTCAGAAAGAAACCCATACGGCCGATACCTCATCTACTGTTACCGAGACCCAAAAGCATGCTGGACCTGGTAAGTATTTTGCAATGTGTCTCTTGCCACTGACAGGCAACTCTTGGGTTTCTGTTGGTTGGGTTTGGGGGGCCGGGGGAGAAAGGGAGAAATTCATGTGTTGCTGTAGGTGGATCACCATGTTCTTTTGGTGGTGGTGCATGATGGGTTGGATAGCTTACAATGTAACAGATGCCAAACTAATTTGCTTTAATTAATTTTTTGCAGCTAGCACGAACAGTGGCAACCATGGACCTGTTTCCAAAGCAAGTACTTGTACGTTTTGGGCAGTACGAGTGGTGCCCCACTGTTGCAGGGTCTGTTTCTGTGCCTGCCAGCATTTTGTGCACTGCATGGTGAGGATGGGAGTGTGTACTTTCCTCCTCTTGGGGGGAAGACAACCATTGCTTTTTTCGTTATCAGTCACCATGACCCATGGCCAGCTGGAACTGCGCCCCACTCACACTACAGCAGAGCGCTGCAGAGGTTTTTGCAGCAAGCAGAGATGGTACCACAAAACTGAGCTCAAGGTTTTGGCAGAGTCCTCAGTAGCCAGAGTGGAATGCACAGATGCCTGACAGGAGGAACTCCATGAGTCTCTGTAAGGATGATGCCATCCTCAAGGAAGTGTGAGACACCATGAGGAATTTCAGAGATGTGGTCAACAAGTCCCATGTTGAATTACAGGTCACAGGACACTTTCAGTGATGTCTTTCAGAGTATGCAGAAGTACTTTTTAAATAAATGGGTACCATATCCGAAAGAGAAAAGTCAGTCCACTCAACTTGCCTCTGTGCAGGAAAAACTCAGACAGAGAATTATGGCCCAGCCTGTTCCCCCTAACTCAGTGGGGTCACAGGAGGGCCGTATTACTGCCAGCAGGGCCAGGAGGGCACCAATGCATTTCAGGGAGACAGGGGTGATTCAGGGTCATGGTTGGGTGAAGGCAAAGAAGCACAAGTAACTAAAATAGTGTGTTGCAAACAATAAAACCTCATGATTTCCTGTAGGGCTGTGCAAAGCTTTGGGTGCTGCTTCAACTTGGAGGCGATTCAGCCTGATTTGGTGACCAAACCTCCAAATCTGAATCAAATTGAGAGACCAGTAAAAAGGTCTGTTGATTCAAAGCTCTCTGAATCGATTCGGAAAAAATTCAGAGAATTTCAGAGATTTGGGTAGTCCCCACTCACCGCCACAGGGAGCTGGACCCAGACTCTGTGCTGATAAGTAGGGGGCAGGGGGGGTTGAAGGAAGGGACCATGGGGGGATCCCCACCAGGTCCCATCCCATGCCTGCTCCCCCAGCCCCCCTGAGCACCTCTGAACCTAATGGCTGCCCCACCCAACCCGTGACCCAGCTCTTTAAAAAAAAAACCCAATACTCACTGACTGCTGCCAGGTGGGGGGGGGCAATCCCTGTTGCCCCCCACTGCCCCATGCTGCTTGGGGGGCTCTGCCATGAGCCCCCGTCCTCTGCCTACTCTCCCAGCCCCCCTCCCCCACATGCCTGCCCTGCCTGGCCCCAGCTCCCAGTTCTTAAAAAAAAAAGTCCTGCACTCATTGGCTCTTGCCAGGTGGGGGTTGATCCCCACTGCCCCCCACTGCATGGGAGGCTCTGCAATGAGCCCCTAGAAGGTCCAATGACCACTGCAAAAGCTGGTGAGGCTTTTTTTTTCTTAAAGTGCCGGGATGCTGGGGCTGGGCGGGGCAACCATGCCCTGAGGGTGGCAGGGTCATCCCTAGGGGGGCATGAATACAAGTGACCACCCCAGACTCAGTGCTGTGGGGGCCCTGCAGAGATGGGCGGAGCAGTCGGGGTGATTCAGTGCTGCTGCCAGCCTCACATCCAGACGCTTGCCAACTCCCCTCCCCTGCCACCACCACCATGGCACGTGGGATCGGTACAGTGCAGGGGGAGAGAGGGGAGGCTAATTTGCCCAAGACCCTGCACCAGTGGCATACCATGGGTCTCCGGGGCACAGGAGACAAGCCCAGGGTGCCACTGCCCTCGCTCCCATGTGCCCCAGACAAGCCGCCTTCTGCGGCGCTTTCAGCAGTGGCGGGGGAGGAGGGAGGGCGAGCAGCCCGGAGTGGTCCTTTGCACCTGCCAATGGTGCCCCATTTGCGTCCATGCCTGGGGTGGCCACCCTGCCTGCCACCGTCAGTATGTCACTGCCCTGCACTCTGATAGAGTCCATCTCTGGTTGTGAGGGATGCATTGTTTAGTTCAAATTTACTGTGAATGGGGCTGGTGGAATTTTATGGGCATGAAGGAAGGTACATGAGGTGCACAAGAGGCACCAATACAAATTCTGATACTTTTTCTATTCTCCCTCCCTCTGGTTTTTAGATCCCATCCCACTGCCAGCTGCTGGCTGATCGATCCCTGTTGGCATGACAAGAAGCAGAAAGAGAAAGGAAGAAAGAAAAAATGAAGAGGATGACAACACTTCCTTCAGGATTCTCTCAACAACTGAACTATTATGCATTATAATTATAGTTGCCTTTCATCCTATAGACTTATATAGACTTATAATGTAATCACAGGTAATACTGATAATAGGAGTCAATAATACTATTAATTCCAATAGTAATATATTAATAAGAGTTTGTAGGAATAGTAATATTAATGATGATTTATTAATGGTCAATAATAAGTATAACGGTTCAATTCCTTATCACAGCATTTCTAAGCAGGTAAATCTGCCTTATCACCCCCCTCTCCCCCACTCCAGCTGCCTCTTGCAGCACACATCACACACATCCTGGGCATACATCACACACATCCTGGGCCTCCACCATATATATATAGCCAATATAGGATATATACTTATTTTATATAGACTTACGTTATATAGATTTATAGTTATAGTTCAATTCCTTATGATGAGAAAGCAGATAGTGAGCATAAGGTAGGTGATTATGTACCCATCCTGCCTCTTTCCCCATGGCGGGAAGGGGGAGAATGCCTACCTCCTGGTTCAAGCTCCTCCCTAGGTCTCTCTATTTCCGTGGCTGGGCCTTCTGGCTTGTGGAAAAGTACCGAATTCTGAGCCTGATTCCACGCCAGGAGGAGGGCAAGGCTTTCTTTTCGCCCTCCTCCTTGGTTGCTTGCCAGGCCACAAATGCAGCTGAGGTTATTTTCAATAGGACACTATGCAGTGTAAAGTGCATCATTGAAGGGACTCAAGTTCATTGAGTGACAGTCTCCTCACTAGCCTACTATCAAGCAACTGTTGCTGTAAATAAGAATGTAAAGAAATCTGTAATGAATGTGTACTAAAGTATATACATGCATTATTAAGAATTATTACAAATTATGAATTGCTGTTACACACTTTAATATTTGAATTGTTTATGGCCACAACTACTGCTAGGGCTTCTCTTCTGTCTACTTGAATTGTTGCACAAGTTCTGCAGGTCCATTTTGTATGGCCACAAGTACTGCTGAGGCTTCTCTTCTGTGTCCTACTTGAATTGTGGAGGCTTTCTTTGCAGGCTTTGGCCCGAGCATCAGCTTGAGTATGGTAAGAGTTGTGCAAGTTCTGCAGATCCATTTCATATTATTCTAGCCCTCCTTCTGGTTGCTGGCACTGTTTGCTACTGAGCGTATTCTGGAATTGTAGTTAGAGGGTTGTTGCTAGCCACAAAGATGGAGGCTTTCTTCTTGCTTGCTGGCCAAGACCTCCAGCAAATTCCCTCCCAGGGTCTGGTTAGTAGGCCCAGGCCTGTGGGCTCTTCGCCCCACTTGCCCACCTTTGTCTTACACCTCTCCATTGCACCCTTGTAACTTTGGAATCATTGCTGGCCACAAAGGAAGCTGAGCTTTCTTCACTGACTTTGGTCTGAGCATCAGCTCAAGTTGCACAAATTCTGCAGGCCCGTTTCATAGTCTTTTTTCCCTCTGCCCGGTTACTGGTCATGTCCCAGCAAATTCAGACTGAGGAACATGTTTTCTGACACTCACCCACCACACTGTCTCTTTGAGGCTTCTGTCTCCTTGAGTTTCTTCTCTGACTTGTGGAAGGAAGGAAGATTTTAAATAAATAAGGATAACAGAAAGTGGTTTAAATAACAGAATGTAGCTTAAATAAATAAGGATAACAGAAAGTAGAAATCCTCTGCCCTCCCCCCCTCTGCCTTAGGGGACTCCTTCTTCTCTACTTAAGTTTTGTGGCCAGCCAGCTGAGTTGGGCCAGGAGGCCATACATCTCCACCTGAGGGGACCCCTAGGGGACCATGACTGCCCCGCCTTGAACCCAGCTGTCTTCCTGCTGGGACTTGTTCAGTAAACAGGAAGGGGTGCAGGATGCCTGCCTCCATCCGTCCCTCTTCCCCACCCACCCAGCCAACCAACCAGGTTCTGGTGGAGAACATTTTAATGCATTGCTAAAGTCTTTATAGAGTTGCTAAAGGCTAAAGGCCCTGGGAGGTCTATGCTTGCCACTGGGGGTGGGTGGTGGATTTGTTTAGTCTTCTTTCTTGCAAGAAATGCTGGCTGCACACTAGCTCTGGCCAAGCATTTGACTTCCCTCCATCTGATAACAGTCCACCCTGCAACTTTCCAGTAATGCCATGACTCCATAAAAGTTGTGTGGTCATCAGCTCTCCAAAAACCACCCCACCGACCCCCCATTGGCTATGCATGCCATATAAACCAAAAATAAAGCACTGCTGGGACATGGCCAGTAACCAGGAAGGGCCAGTAACCAGGCTGGCTGGCTGGCTGCCTGCCTCCCTCCCTCTTCCACCATGCAGCCCTCCATCCATCCATATCATATCAAGGGATTACTCAAGGGACCTTGGGAGCATATTGTGAATTGGTGGTTTATCCTATTGTATTGTGTTTTCTGGCAATGACTGTACTGTAAAAAAAATGTATTACCAACATTACCAATGGCATTGTTGTGTAAAACAAAAATGTGTATATTGTTTTAGCTTCATTGTGATTTCTCAATCAAATTGATTGCAATTCAATTTATTGTGAAAAAATAAATATGAGGAACAAAAAATTCTGATTTGTACTTCCTCTTGCTTGATTTCAGGGCATGGACTTGGGAGCGGGGGACAGGTTTGCAGCTGGCCAGGGGTGGGAGTGCAGTAGCTTCCCAGGCTGGACAGAAAGCTGGTCAGGGCCTGTATTTCAGATTGGTTGGCCTCCCTTCTATGCACCTCAATGTATGTCCGGGGATAGCCACTTCTGGCTTCTCTATAGGGAGCAGTGGTTTTTGAAACCCTGACTGTGGCTGATTAGTAACTCCCTCCTTAGCAGAGACTCATCTGATGAGGACATGCCAATACCTATTGTAAAGAAAACATTGCATTGCAAAGAAAGCATTGAAAAGAAAATAATTTTTGCATCACACCTCCCATAACAGTATATCCTGCAAAGAAAAACACTCAGAAACAAAGCAGCAGCTGTTTTGGAGCTGTGGCAGCAGGCATTAACCCCAACCCCCCACCTCCCTCAGTGACCATGCATATGAAATGCATTATAATGCATTAAGGACTTGCTAAAGTCTTTAAAGATTTGCTAAAGACTAAAGGCCCTGGGAGGTCCATGCCTGGAGATGTTTTGCAGATTGCCTGCTTGCACCTGGAGGTGGGTGGGGTTTCTTTCATCTTTTTTCTTACAAGAAATGCTGGCTGCACCCTAACTAGCACTTAACAAGCATTCAACCTCCCTCCAATAACAGTTCACCCTGCAACTCTTTCCAGTTATGCCATGACTCCATAAAACCCCCTCAAACACAGCATCTCTATGCTGAGGTGGGCATGGTCTCCAAAAACAAACTCTAAGGAGACTAAGAAAGCTGGTAACTGGGAGATGGTCCTTCAGTTAGGGAGCTAGTGAATGAATGAGAGCGATACCTGGACAAAGGATCTGGTAAGATTGCCTATTGCCCCACAAAGTTCATTTTTGTTAGTTCTCAGTCAGTGTACGTTCATACTGAACATAGGTATCACTACTCCCCCTCCCCTGGAAGGTAAGCTGAAGATCAATGAGAGGCAGCAGCAAACTGAGGGTTAAGCCTTTATTTTTCATGCAAATCTTCATGGGATTTGTTTGCTGCAAAATAAATTCCCCCAGTAGCAGTTCTCAGCTGCTGAAGTGATATGATAATGGATCTGTCTTCATCTAAATCTTTGCACCCAGGTATAAATTGAACAGTTACTTGAGAGTGTGCATGAGGGGAGCTCAGAGATCCTGATGAAACTTAAGGACTTGGTGGCTGTGCAGAACATAGAATTAGATTTGTTAAGATGCCCTGTGCTACTTCCATAGGCCAAAAGGAAATGCTGCTTTACAAGAATCATTCTGTGATGTATGAACTGTGTTAAAAATTGAAACAGAAAAAAGCAGCAGATTGGGAAATATTCCTGCTGGGGATGAGGGCAAACAGCCAATTTCTGTAATTTTTTTCACTTAAAAAACATTTAAGCTCAGCATCTCCCTATGAATAAACAAAGGGTTTCAGAGGCTGCAGGAAAAAGAACATATTTGAGCAACCACTTCCAAAGCACTGAGCTATGCTAGGTAGCAGCAGTGAAACAGCCAAAAGGGTGTTATGGAAATCTGCATTCTGCTTCTGTCTGTACCACACAGTCCATGACTTAACCTCTCTGTGACTCTGTTTCTACACACATAAACTGGGAATAGTAATACTGACCATCAAAGAATGCTGGGAGGTTAAATACAGTAATGTCTGTGAGGTACTGGATAGGCAGAACATTGCTGTACAGCATTCTCATCATGATTTCTGTAAGTGTAAGAGAAAAGCAAGGAGTTCTTTGTTTATATACCATCTCAGTTTTTATGTAGGTTTAATTATTTATACCCATATCTCAGTGTGCTAGTAGCTAGTGTGCCGTAGCATGGACTGTAAACCTAGAGAAACTATCTAAAGCAGAGGTGGCCAACTAGTGGTAGAGATAGCTTCTGTGTGGGGACAGGCATTACAACAGATAGGGCAGGGGGCAGACAGCAGAGCAGCAGATAGAACAGAGGGAGGTATCCAAGTGGCACTTAGGGAGGGTGCAAGGCTAATTTATGGCATTCCTACCAAAAATATTGGCCCCTGCTGATCTAAAGCATAGAGGACATCACACTGGCTTTTGTTATTCAAATTTTGCAGAGTTGGGACAGCTCTCTGGAGGAGATGCACAGGTGCAAGCCCATCACATCCCTGAGAGCTGAAGCCGAAGAGCCCAGCAGACCCTTCTGGCAGACTCCAATCTCCCCTCCATTACAGAGCTGCTAGGTAAGCGGGCCCATGGTGGGAGGGCCCTACTTAGGAGTGGGATGCAGCTAAGAGGAGCCAAGGGGGTGGAGTGGTCACACCAGCTTCTACTTAGCCCAGCCCAGCCCCCTAGGGAGCTGTGCAAACAGGCATACTCTGCTCTGGCGCATGGAGTTAGCATGGGAATTTGCACAGGAGGGTGTGCGGAAGGACCACCAGCAAGCTCTTGCCTCCAACTTATCCCCTGGCAGAGGTGCACAGTACACCCCATGCCTGTTGCACCACTGGGCAGCCAGGGCCCCCTCACCATGAGGTAGACCTCTGGCACTGGAACCCTGGTAAAGGGGTCAAGGGATCAGCTCCCCTGTAACAGGGTGGCCTCCTCGTCACATCTTCACTGGCTGCCCTTCTCCTGGGGTAACCACCTGCTTTGCTCTCCTGCCACTCCTTGATGGAAAAATATGAGAGTTATTACAAAGGCTGGAGGCTACCCATTACGTACCCTGTTGACAAGGACCTAAAACCCGCTCCATAGATTTCATAGACATTAGGGCTGGAAGGGACCTTGGAAGATCTTTGTGGCCAGCCCCCTGCCCCAGGGCCAGGAAGTCAGCAGGGGTCATAGGATCCCAGCAAGATAAGCATCCAAATGTGTCTTGAAGCCATTCAAAGTAGGTGCTTGAACCACCTCCAGCGGCAGTCTATCCCAGACCTTGGGGGCTCAGACAGTAAAGAAGTTCTTCCTTATGTCCAGCCTGAAACAGTTATGGAGGAGTTTGTGACTGTTCGACCTCGTCATCTCTTGGGGCACTCTGGTGAACAGATGTTCCCCCAGATCTTGGTGAGCAACCCTTATAAACTTATAGCTAGCCACCAGATCACCCCTGAGCCTGCACTTTTCTAGGCTGAAGAGTCCCATAGCTCTCAGCCTCTCATCATAAGGTCTGTTTTCCTGACCTCTGATCATGAGCATGGCTCTCCTCTGGACTCTCTCAAGCTTCTCCACATCCTTTTTGAACTGTGGAGGCCAGAACTGGATGCAGCACTCCAGCTGTGGCCTCACCAAGGCTGAGTACAGTGGGAGAATGACATCCCAGGATTTGCTTGAGAAGCATCTATGGATACAAGCCAGTGTTTTGCTCGCTTTACTAGCTGCAGCATCACATTGATGGCTCCGACCTCCCCTTCATGGGTCCCATGCCTTGTAGATGTTATTCTGCTGTTATTTCTCCAGCCTATGGCTGTAGCAAACTGGGCACACAGTTGTAGCTCTTTTCTACAGCCCCAGAAGGCCACTCACATGCCACCCCTCTCTCACCAGGGTCCCACTCACTTCACTGGCTGTCACCCAGCCTCTTTCATACTGCCCTCTCTCAGGGGCCACATTCATCCTTCTCAGCCTCACCTGGCTTTGGGTTTAGGTCTCCTCACCTTGGTTGGCGCCGGTGCAGTCTTTTGGGTCTCTCTCGCTACTCTCACTTGAGCGTTGACTGAGTGATTGTACAACTGTAGGCCTATTTTGCTCCTAGTCCCTCACCGGCCACTATGCCTGCACTGGGCCTCCTCACTTGCTCACACTCATGGACCACTCTACTCATCACCTGTCTCACACAGGGTCTTTCTACTCATTGCCCCTCTCACACAGGGTCTGACTTGTGCTCCCAGGCTTTCCTCTGCCACCTGCGTGCAGCCCTAGGTCCCCCCTCCAGCCTGAGCTCTGCCTCACGGCTCTGTAACTGAGCCCTGGGCTCCCCTTGCTCACTAGAACACCACCAGGGAAGTGGGGTTGGGGTTCTTAAGGCTCCCCAACCTGCCTTTCACCAGGGAAGTAACTGGCCTGGCATTTCCTGGGGGCTCCCATGCCAGTAGGAGCCTCACCAGACCACCCTTCCCTTGGCAGGATGCAGTTTTATATCTTACCCAGGACAAGGGGTCACCTCCTCCCTATAGCCCCTACCCTTACTTCCTGACTCTGGCTGCAGCAGCCTCTCAGCCTGATGTTTCCTTCTTGCAGCAAACTGCAGCCCAGTTTATATCCCTGGGCAAAATTGGCTGCCCTCATCAGGCACTTGGCTGCTGCCTGTTTGCTGGTCTTAAAGTGGCAGGCACCAAAGATGCCCTTCCACACACTCCCACTCCAGGGAGACACCAGGGGACCCAGAGAATCCCCCTCAACTGATCGAGATGCCAGAAAGCTGACTGCTCTTGTAGCCAGGAAGCCAGAAGACCCCCTTTAGGCAGCTACCTGAGCCTGTCTGCCAGGCCACAACAACAGCAGCAGCTGCTGGAGAAGGCCACATGGGGTAATCATACCCACCTGGACTCTTATTCAAATAAGCACTTAAGGAGCCACGCAAACAGGGCTCACCCAGGAACATGGTGATGGGTATGCACCACACCCTGAGACTTCCTGAGCTGGTTGGATCTCCCACTCCTGGTACCTCTAGAGCCTCTACCCAGATCAGGTCCATTGTCCCAGCCTCCATGCAAATTGAGCCCTTGACTCCAGGCTGTAAGAGCTGCCTGGCACACCTGCTGGAGGCTGGGACCTGCTGTACAGGCACTCCCACTTGTGGGATGTGCTCACTGGTGGAGACTCTGGAGGTAGGGTGGCCACTGAAGTACCGCAAGAATAGAGGACAGTTGCATTTAGTGCAACTGTCCCCACCACCATGAATGCTATGTACCTCCCAAGGCTGGGGGGGGGAGGGGGGGGCATGGCAAGGTCCCACAGCTGGCAGCGGCAGAGGTGTGGGTGATGGGGGTGTGGCGTCAGTGAGCTCCTGCAGGCAGCCAAGGCAATGTTGGCAGCAGCAGGTGGGGGATGCCAAGAGGTGAAAAATAGAGGACATAAAGGCATCAGGATTCATATCAGTAGAGGACAGGGGACAAAGGACAAGAAAACCAGACTGTCCTCTCTAAAACTAAATGAATGGTCACCCTATCTGGAGGGCCAGGTGAGAAAGCTCCAGGAGGACGTGAGCAGACAAGGAAGCATGAGGAGGACATCAATGCTTACTGCCAGACACTGCACCTAGAAAAAATATGACACGGAGTTCAGAAAGAAGAGCAAGTTTCAGTGAGATGCCCCTAATGATGGAGAGTGCAGATTGGGCACATCAGGCCCAAGGCCATGATGTGCCTCAGCTGCTCCACCAATAGCTGTACACAACAGCTGTGCAGCCCTCACACCATCAACGGAAGAGGCATCCATGTTCAACACACCAAAGACAAGACAGGACTAGCCACCACCACTGAAGTAGCGTAGGGTGATTGTTGTGGGAGACTCCTTACTGCAAGGAACAGAAGGTGACATATGTCATCCAGACCCCTTTGCTCAAGAGGTCTGCTGCCTTCCAGGAGCCAGGATCTGAGATGTAATTGCAAGGTTACCAAAACTGGTCTGATGACTACCCCATGCTCCTTGTCCATGTGGGCACCAATGACGCAGCAAGAAACAACCTTGGGAGAATCATGAGTGATTACAAGACCATGGGGGTGAAGTTCCAGGAACTAGGAGAGCAAGTGGTCTTCTTCTCAATCTTCCCAATTAGAGTCAGAGGCCAGCAGAGGAAGGAATACATCAAAGAAGTCAACCAAAGGCTTTGGAGTTTGGTGTTACTGTGCTGGCTTTGGATTCTTCAGCCTTGGTGTGTAGTTCAACAGCACTGGTCTGCATGCAAGAGATGGTATCCACCTCACGGGCAGAGAAAAGAAACTCTTTTCCATGAGAATTGTAGATTTTCTGAAGAGGACTTTAAACTAGACAAGCCCAGGGGAGTGGGGGAAGATTCCGTTGCTGAGCATAAATCTGCTGCTGGGCATAAATCCTTTGACCAAGAGGACCCAGAGGAGGGTATTCACATAGCGGACATCCAGATAACTACCAATGCCCAGAGACACTTGCAGAGGGACAGGAAACATGAGACAACTAGGGGTGAGCTCAGCTGTCTTTATTGGAATGCCAGAAGCATAGGCAACAAACAGGACAAACTGGCACTCCTTCTGGCAGATGAGGAATTTGACCTCATTGGACTGATGGAGACTTGGTGGGACAATACATACAACTAGGCAGTGGATATGGAGGGTACAGACTCTATAGGAAGGACAGGGTTGGGAAGAAGTGTGGATGCGTGGCCCTCTATGTGAAAGAACAGTACCCCACCCTGCAGGTTACATTTGATAGCAGTGGGAAGTCCCTTGAGAACCTCTGGGCCAAGATACAAGGGGGCTCAGGAGAAGGGGACCAAGAAGAGGAGAGCAACCAGACATTCTACAGTGAACTGATCGAAGCAGCCAGTACTAAAAACTTGATTGTCATGGGTGATTTCAACTACCCTGACATCTTTTGGGAAGACCATTCAGCCAACTCCAGCAGATGAACCATCGATTTCATAGATATTAGGGGCTGGAAGGGACTTTGTGAGATCATTGAGTCCAGCCTCCCCCTTTCCCCCTCTGCCGTAGGCAGGAAGTCAGCTGGGATCAAGTGACCCCAGAAAGAAAAACATCCATATGTTTTTTGAAAGAGTCCAGAGTAGGTGCTTGCACCACCTCTGGGGGAATCTGTTCCAGACCCTGGACACTCACACCATAAAGAACTGTTTTCTTATGTCTAGAATCAGCCTTCCTGGAGTTTATGGCCGTTAGACCTTGTTATCCCTTGGGGAGTTCTGGTGAACAGCTGTTCTCCCAGGTCGTAATGTACTCCTCTTATGTAATTGTAGGCTGCTAGTCCCCCCTGAGCCTTCTTTTTTCCAGACTGAAGTGTCCCAAATCCCTCAGCCTCTCCTCATGCAGCCTGCCCTCCAGGCCTTGGATCATGAGTGGCTCTCCTCTGGACTCTCTCAAGTTTTTCCACATCCCTCCTGAAGTGGGGGCCTGAAACTGGATGCAGTACTCCACCTGCAGTCTCACCAGGGTCAAGTAAAGCAGGAGGATGACATTCCTGGTTTTGCTTGGTGCATGCACACCAGCATTTGATTTGCTTTGCCAGCCACAGTATCACATTGGTCGCTCATATTCATCTTGTGGTCAATCAAGACCCACAAGTCTCTTTCGGTCATGGTGCTAATGAGTGTAGTGTTGCCAAGTCTGTAAGTATGTTGGAAATTCTTCCTACCAAGGTGCAGCACTTTACACTTCTCTACATTGAAGGCCATCAGGTTTTGGTCAGCTCACCTTGAAAGCATGTCCAAGTCGGCCTGTATCCCCAGAAGTCCTGCAGTGTGACCATCCTCCCCCATAATTTGGTGTCATCTGTGAACTTTGCCAGTTCGCATCCAATTCCTGAATCCAGATCATTAATGAAGATGTTAAAGAGTACTGGCCCAAATACCAAGCCCTGAGGGACTCCACTGGTCACCCTGCACCACACTGATTTGCTCCCATCAACTAGTACTCTTTGGTCCAAACCTGTAGTCATTTACCTAGCCATCGGACCGTAAGATGATCAAAGCCACAGTTCCCCAGCTTAACCAGGAGGACATCATGGAGAACTAGGTCAAAGACTTTCTTGAAATCCAGATATATGACATCCACATCATCTCCCTTGTCCAGGGCATGTGTTACCTGGTCATAGAAGGAGATGAGGTTGGTCAGGCAAGACCCACCAGTCACAAAGCCATGTTAGCTGGCATTCAGATGCTTGCCTTCTATTAGTCTGGTGTTGATGGATGCCTTCACAATTTTCTCCAAGATTTTTCCAGGAATGGACATCAGACTGATTGGTCTATAATTCCCCAGGTCATCCCTCCTCCCTTTCTTGAAGCTAGGGACCACATTGGCTCTTTTCCAGTCTTCTGGGACCTCGCCCAAGTACCATGAGTTTTCAAATATCTTTGCCAAGGGGGATGCAATGATGTCTGCCAGCTCCTTCAAGACTCTCGGGTGCACTCCATCCAGGCCCGTGGATTTGTGAATCTCCAGTTTCTCGAGGTGTTCCCTTACCCGATCCACATCAATTTGGGGCCCATGACCTGCTCCCAGGAAGGTTTGTGTCCTTTCTGACAGTGTGATTCCCTTGGGAGGGTGAAAAACTGATGCAAAAAAGTCATTTAGGAGATTGGTCCTTTCTTAAGCATCAGATGTCAGTTGCCTCATTAGATCTTGCAGGGGCCCAATGCTATCTTTGTTCTTTTTTTGACTTCGCACATATCTGAAGAACTTTTTGTTGTCCTTGATTACCATAGTTAGCTTGAGTTCGGTTTGTACTTTGGCTTTTCTGGACTGCTCTCTACAGGTACAGGTGAATGCTGAGTAGCCCTCTTCGGTGATGCTTCCCATTTTCCAACTGGTGTAGGCTTCTCTTTTGAGTTTAATGAGGTCCAACAGTTCCCTGTTCAGCCAAGGGGGCTTCCTTGCCCATTGACTACATTTTTTGTGAGATGGAGTGGCTTTCCCTTGTGCTTCAAGTATTATGTTTTTGAGAGCTGACCATTCCTTGTGTACTCCCAGGTTTGCCTGCTCCTCAGTGAACTAAGAAGGTGACCAACTCATGGTCACTGTCACCAAGCTTTCCCTCAATCCTCACATCACTCACCAGGTACTCCCCTTTGGCCAGGACCAGATCAAACAATGCCTCTCCCCGCTAGTTGGCCCATAGACCTCCTGCGTTACGTAGAGGTCATCTATGCAAGTGAAAAAGCTACGCAACCTGTCAGATTTGGCTGTGCACTCATCCCAAGAGATGTCAGGGAAGTTGAAGCCCCTCATCACTATCATGCATCAGGAGCATGCAGCTTCAACCAGTTCTCTATTGAATTCCTGACCTAGTTATTCCTCTTGGTGGGGAGGTCTATAGTAAACTTCTACAAGTATGTTATCCTCCCTGTGTTTGCCCTGCATTTTGACCCAGAGGGTCTCAAGATGCCCATCCTGGTTAGAAAATTCAATTTGCAGGGAAGTGAACTGATCCTTGATGTAAAGAGCAACACCCCCGCCCCTCTTCCCCACACAGTCTCTCCTATACAAGGTGTAACCCTCTAAAGCAAGCGACCAATCATAGGTCATAGCCATTTTCACATAGGAGAAGGACCAGTTCCTTTTGTCTGTTTCCCAAGCTCCTGGCATTTGTGTACAGGCAGTTAAGTCTGCCATGAGAAGCCCAATGCTTCCCTATGGGGTGAAGTGGGACCTTTCCTTGGGCTGTTCTCAGAGCAGATTCCTTGGGCTGCCCAAGTTATTCATATCATCGTAGAATCATAGAAGTAGGGTTGGAAGGGACCTTGTAGATCTTCAAGTCCGACCCTCTGCCTGGGCGGGAGAAAAAACTGGACTCAAATGAGTCCAGCCAGGTAGTCATCAAGCCTCTTCTTAAAGATCCCCAGGGTAGGAGCCAGCACCACTTCCCTAGGAAGTTGGTTCCAGCTCCTAGCCGCCCTAACTGTGAAGTAGTTCTTGC
>NW_017729017.1:11881054-11886634 GCF_001723915.1 Gavialis gangeticus | reverse complement strand
ACCCTTGAGCCAATCTGCAATCCATCTGACTGTGTAGGCATCAATGCCACAGTCGCCTAGTTTTTTAATGAGGATGGGGTGGGAGACGGTGTCAAAGGCCTTGCTGAAGTCCAGAAAGACTACGTCCACGGCGACACCTGCATCCATTGCCTTTGTGACCTGATCATAAAAGGCAATCAGGTTGGTCTGACACGACCTGCCCCTGATGAAACCGTGCTGGTTGCCCTTGAGTATCATCCCTGAAGCTGGCCCATCACAGATGTGCTCCTTGAGGATCTTCTCAAAGAGTTTCCCAAGGATAGAGGTAAGACTGACGGGCCTATAGTTGCTCGGGTCCTCTCTCTTCCCTTTTTTGAAGATGGGAACCATGTTAGCTATCTTCCAGTCATCTGGCACCTGGCCCGATGCATTATTACTGATGCAGCTGACGTGACCTGGGCTAGAACTGTTAATAGACCACCCGTCCCCCAGCAGTCTGAGTTTAAAGCCCCATGAAGGTCAGCCATTCTGGCTTAGAAGAGCTTCTTCTCTTTCCAGGTGAGGTGGAGGCCATCTCTTCCCAACACTCCGCTCTCTCTGAAGTGCAGACTATAGTAAAGGAAGCCAAACCCCTTGTGATGGCACCTTCACCAGAATCTTCTATTCACCTCACCAGTGCACCTTTCCCTCCAGAGCCCATGTCCTGTGATTGGGTGGATTGAAGAAAAACCTATCCATGCCCCAGCCCCCTGAGCCCAGCCCCCAGAGCCCTGTAGTCACACATGACCTGGCCCAGGCTGCTCCACGCCGTATCATTCATGTCCACATGGATGAGTAGCATGGGATGGTGGTTGGAGGGCCAGATGAGTTGGGGAATCCTCTCTACCCCAACCAACTTCTTGGCAACCATAGATTACCTGAACTTGACATAGGCTGTGGAGGAGATGACTAGGAGTAAAGCCATTCTGGACTTGGTGCTGACCGAAGGGGAAGATGTGGTAGGTAACCTGAAGGTTGGAGGTGCTCTGGGTGACAGTGATCGTAATTTGATTAGATTCACCATCCACTAAAAGGCTGGGAATTCTACCAGCAGAACATAAGTCCTAGACTTCAGATGGGCAGACTTTGGTAAACTCAGGAGTCTAGCTGGTCAGGCCCTTGACAACCAGTGATTGGATGACCTGGGAGCTCATGAAGGATGGTGCTTCCTTAAGGAGGCTATTTTCACTGCTCAAAAAGAAGCCATCCCCATGTGGTCAAAAAGAGGGAAAGGGGCCAAGAGACCTGCCTGACTCAACAGACACATTAGGGAACTTCTCAAAAAGAAAAAAGAATTAAAAAGAAGTACATGCAATGGAAAAAATGGTTCGACATCCAGAGAAGAGCACGCTTATGCAGTCACAGTCTGCAGATATGAGACAAGGAAAGCCAAGGCATACATGGAAATCAAGCTGGCAACCAAAGTTAAAGACAACAAAAAATCCTTCTATAGGTACATAGGGAGCAAGGAAAAGAAAAAAAAACAAACAAAAAAAAAAAAATCAAGCTCCACTGTGGCACCCCTACTGAATATAGAGGGGCAGCCCACAGTTGACCCCTGTGAAAAGGCAGAGATCCTTAATATTTACTTCACACCAGTATTCCTGAAACCAGGTGAAAACTTGTCACCTGTCTGGGGGCGTGGAGAATACTGCAATGACAGCAGTCCACATAAAATCAGTCCCGAATAGGTGAAGATACTCTTAGATCTTATGGACATTTTCAAGTTGGCTGGACAAGACAACCTGCATCTGAGAGTGCTGAAGGAACTGGCTGAGCTCACAGCAGTGAGGCTGTTTGAAGAGTCATGGAACTCAGGAGTGGTCCTAAATGACTGGAAGAGGCCTAATATGGCACCCATCTTTAAGAAAGGAAAGAGAGATGACCCTGCTAACTATAGACCAGTCAGTCTGACTTCAGTCCTGGGAAAAATTATTGAAAAAATTGTCAAGGTGGCCATCAACCACAAGCTCGCAACTGGTGGGGGGTCATTGGTGATGCATAAGGGATGCACGCGGGTGCACACTGAGATTGGTGGTGCACCCCCTGTGAAAAGCTCTGCCAACGCTGCTGGTGTTGTCTGCAGGTGGTCCCTAATTGCCACTGGTCACCAATGCTGCCAGTGGTATCTGCAGGTGGTCACTGACCAGCTGACCAGCCCATGCCCCCGGTGCTGTCAACACCGCTGTGGCTGCCTGTGAGAGCTGCCTATTTGCCACCGCCATGCCTCTGCTGCCAACACCATTGCTGCTACCTGCGGGCGGTCACCCTGCCCCCCCAGCCTCTGGGGGCACACACAGGGGCAACATGTAGGGGGTGCACAGGGGTGCATGTGCACCCCATCAGGCTGCGCTCGCTGTTTAGCCAGCAGGCAGAGAGGCAGGTAAGAGCACCAGTGCCTCTGCTGCAAGTGCCGGCCAGGGAGCAGAGCTGCCAGCAAAAGCAGCTGCGCCACTTCCAGAAGTGGCCCCAAGAGTTCTGGAAGCGGCGCAGCTGCTTTCTCAGCAAGTGAGATTGGCCACAGGGGACCCCCTCCCCTCTCCAACCAATGCAGTCGTGCCCCTCTTGACTCAAGAGGCACCAGCCATCCATGGGCACATGGTGTTCATGGGTGGGGTACTGAGAAACAACCAGCATGGCTTTGTTGAGGGGAGGTCATGCCTAACAAACCTGATGTCCTTTTATGACTAGGTAACTAACCAGCTGGACACTGGACAGGAGGTGGATGTCATCTACCTAGGTTTCAGCAAGGTCTTTGATACTGTTTCCCATGAAATCCTCTCAATTAAGTTGGAGAGTCTTGGCCTAAACCAGGCTACAGTGAGGTGGGTTGGCAACTGGCTCAGTGGCCGATCCCAGCAAGTGGTAATTGATGGTGTGGCCTCATGCTGGAGGGCCATCTCCAGTGGTGTCCCTCAGGGATCAGTGCTTGGTCCTGTGCTATTTAACAGCTTTATCAATAACCTTGATGAGGTAGTGAGAAATGCAATGATTAAGTTTGCGGATGATACCAAACTGTGGGGACAAGCAGGCATGTCTGAGGCCAGGACAAACAAAGATCCAGGATGACCCTGACAGTCTGGTCCTGTGGGCTGAATGAAATCAGATGAGGTTCAACAGGGATAAGTGCCAGGTCATTCATCTGAGTAGGAAGAACCCTCAGCATATTTATATCATGGGTGGTGGTCCACTGGCTGGCACTGCATCTGAAAGGGATGTGGGGGTGACAATTGACCAGAGGATGAATATGAGCCACCACTGTGATGAAGTTGCCAATACAGCAAATAAAATTCTGGCATGCATCAGCAGATGTGTTGCCCATAGATCCAGAGAGGTGTTCCTCCCCTTCTGTTTGACATTGGTGAAGCTACAGCTGGAGTTCTGTGTCCAGTTCTGGGCACTGCACTTCAAGATGGATGTGGACTAGCTCAAAAGGGTGAAGAGAAGGGCTACCCACATGATCAAGGGCCTGGGGGATAGGCCTTGTGAGGAGAGATTTTGGGATCTGGGTTTGTTCAGTGAGAGTAAAAGGAGGCTGAGGAGTGACTTGATAGCTGCCTACAAATATGTCAAGGGAGAACACCAGGATCTGGGAGAGCAACTTTTTAGAAAAGCATCCCCTGGTAGGATGAGCACCGATGGACACAAGCTAGTTGAGGAAAAGTTTAGGCTAGACATAAGGAAAAACTTCTTTTCCATATGGGTAACTAGAATCTGGAACACTTCCAGCAGAGGTGGTGCAGTTGCCATCCAGAGGAGGCTGGACAAGTACCTTGTTGAGCTCATTTGAACCCAATTACCTCCTGCCCATGGCAGGGGACCAGACTTGATGATCTTACAGGTCCCTTCTGGTCCTTCTTTCTATGATAACATACTGCAAGCTCAGCTCACATGCAGACATGCCAAGTATAGAGACAGTGTGCATATCTGTCACTAGTGTATGGGCCTACACATCAATCAGATGGTGACTTCCTTCCACTGCTTCCTAAACAAGGATAGAGGAGGCTGGTCTAACTCAAAAAAGGCAACAGTCCAAGATGGCAACTCCCTGGACACAGCCTATGCACAAGGCTGGGAAAGCTTGTAGCAGCACCACAAACCCTTGTGCTTTTTTGTGAGTCCCATGCTATTAGTTGTTTTCATTGACATGGAATCATGTGATTATGAAGCACCTCAAGTTTTGGCTAAAAAAGGGAAGTTTCCACTCATCAGGACTGCAGGAAAAACTGAGAGGTATGAACCCTGAAGTCTAAAAACAAAACATAAGGCAAATAAAAATCACATTTTTCACTTGGGGTTGGTGATACTCCTGAAGCCCTGGGTTACAGTCTTGCCTCCTATTAATAACCTGAAAGACATCTCTCAGTCACTTCCCTCCTTTACTCCCTCTTTCCACTTGTACTTTTGACTGAATAGTCTCCAGACACTTATACTATCAACTACAGCATATCACCAAGGCTCTTACCTGAGGCTCAAATCCCTTACCTGAGGCTCCCACAAACATGGGGCAGTAATTCAGGATTCAAACCTACTTTGTGTATTTAGTATCTTCCTTCTAATAAAGTATCACCACTCTGAAGATCTGAGCACCCTTGACTTCCATGAGTTTTGAAACCACAGTCACATCTCAGGACACCTGGCACTCATGAACAACAAGCAAGAGAATTCTAACTGTCTTCCACCCTGATGTCCTTGTATTCATTGATACATGGCACCAGACAGGTGCTTCTGTTAACACTGAATCTTTACAAGAGACTGTGGAGGTGAGAAGCTGGCCAGACAGGGAGGACAAGGGAATTTAGGGACAGGAGAGAGAGGTCCAAGCTAAACAGAGTACATCAGCTGAATACTTCCCCAAACACGTAGGTATCTGCGTTCTGGCCTCTGTAGTTTGGTGGCCCTTGCTTCATAATTAGAAGTTCCTTGATTTGATTCCAGGGAAGAGTTTTAAGGACCACAGCACTGAAGGAGCCCCTTTATTAAGGCTGTAGGTTTGGACATCATATATCTGGTTGAATAATTGAATCTAGCAGAAGAAGGGGAACATATCATCCCATGTCTCTCAGTTCTCTAGGCAGAGATCCAACATGTTAGCAAGCAGCATAGCAGTATGCTGGCTACATATCATCCTTCTGCAAATTCGAGGGAGTAGTTTCTTTCTGTCCTAGACTTGTGGCTTACTTTTGCAATAGCTTTTTCATTATTATTTTCCACTGATTGCCAGGTATACTTTTAAATTTATGAAAATCTCTGTCACCTGCTGGGCCCCCCTCAGGCCCCAGGGGAGGCACACCTGGGCCAAGGGTTAGTGAGGAACTAGTTAGGGAGCTTCTGGAGGGACTGGACGTATTCAAGTCAGCCGGTCCAGATGATCTCCACCCTAGAGTACTAAAGGAATTGGCTGAGGTCATTGCAGGACCCCTGGCACGGGCACTCGTGGTGCTCTGGTGTGGTGCCAGAGGACTGGAAGAGGGCCAATGTGGTTCCCATCTTCAAAAAGGGGAAGAAGGAGGACCCGGGAAACTATAGGCCAGTTAGTCTTACTTCAATCCTAGGCAAGCT
>NW_017729017.1:11880564-11880830 GCF_001723915.1 Gavialis gangeticus | reverse complement strand
ATAGGATGGGATTCAACACTGACAAGTGCAAAGTGATGCACCTGGGGAGGAACAACCAGCACCATACCTACAGGCTGGGGAACTCCCTTCTTGTCAGTACAGAGGCAGAAAAGGATCTTGGAGTCATCATTGACTCCCAGATAAACATGGGTCAGCAGTGTGGGGAGGCAGCCAGGAAGGCCAACTGTACCTTGTCACGTATCCACAAATGCATCTTGAGCAGGTCCAAGGAGGTGATCCTCCCCCTCTATGCAGCACTGGTCAGG
>NW_017729017.1:11879422-11880202 GCF_001723915.1 Gavialis gangeticus | reverse complement strand
CTGGCTCCTACCCTGGGGGTTTTTAAGAGGAGGTTAGATGAACACCTTGCTGGGGTTGTTTGACCCCAGTAATCTTTCCTGCCATGGCAGGAGGTCGGACTAGATGATCTACTCGGGTCCCTTCCAACCCTAGAAACTATGAAACCCAGCTGCTAAAAGTACAAAGGAAGACTCCATACGATTGGAACAAAGCTTCTCTTGTCTGAACAGAACCTCTAGAGATCATCTAGTCCAATCCCTTGCCTGAAGCAGGATTATCCCTATCCAAACTATCCTATACACATCCACTATCTAACCTCCTTGCAAAACTATATAGCCAATCAAGACACAACACACCACAAGACAAAAGACTCTAATTTGCCACACGTAAAGCAGGTGGACCATGGCAACCAACATTCTCCTTCTACAAAAGTTGTTAAAATCCTCTTGAAAGATCCCAGGAAGAGCGACATGCTCCATGCTACAGAGGAAAGCAAAAACTCCCACCGTCCACACCAATCTGGCCACAGGGTA
This sequence comes from Gavialis gangeticus, assembly GCF_001723915.1. Classification (NCBI taxonomy): domain Eukaryota; kingdom Metazoa; phylum Chordata; order Crocodylia; family Gavialidae; genus Gavialis; species Gavialis gangeticus. The sequence continues at coordinate 11,879,689 of NW_017729017.1, read as the reverse complement.
AAATCCTTCCTGACCACAAATGCAGCAACTGGTCTGATCCTGAGCAGAGGGGCAAGACCTTTTAGCCAGGAACCTCTGGGTTTAAGTCCCGGCAGGAGCATTGGCTCACCTTAATCAAAATCAACTGCCTTGGCTGCACAATGGCACAGAAGTGACAACTTTTGCCTGATTTGGCCACAGAAAGCAGTCTATAACTGTGACCAAACACAAGTGAACAAGCGCACTTAAAAAAAAAAAAAAAAGGCCAATTGAGGAAAAAATGACACA
>NW_017729017.1:11846068-11879412 GCF_001723915.1 Gavialis gangeticus | reverse complement strand
CCAAAAACAAGGGAACAAGCGCACTTAAAAAAAAAAAAAAAAAGGCCAATTGGATGAAAATCTGACCCCTCATTGCATGAGGTATCAGATAAACTCATTTCAGAATGTAGCATCTTCTGTAATTTGTGTCTGCCTAGGAGCCTGTCACTGTTTTCAGAATGTGTGTGTGTGGGGGGTGGGGAGTGGAAGGCATTCGTTCTGTGGGTTTTTCAGCACCCCCTAGAGGATGGGGCAGGTGTATTGTCCCCCTCCCCCCGGCCCAAGGTGTGAGGGGTCCAATTTACCCATCCCACCTTCAGCATCAACTGAGAAGCCACAAGAACCAGCTCCCTCCACTGCCTTTTCCTCCTCCCATTCTGAAAAAAAAAAAAAAGCGCTGGCAGAGAGCCCTGGCCATTGCTATGGGAAACTGGCTGCAGGCTCCCAGCCCCAGCTAGATTCCCCACCTGCCTGGAACCAACAGTGAAATTCTGTTTGGTCTGGGGTAATGTTGTAACTCAGATCGTTGTGCAAAAAACCTTCTGAATTACAGCTGGGAGTTGCACCCGATGTTTCTAAGGACAGGTAGAAATGGAAGAGTAAAACAAGATTATGTTACCATGTAGTAGACCACCCACCTTTCTACCTTGCATTAGTTTGTTCTTTCATATTCACCCTTCAGCCACAAATATGCCCACCCTACACTAAAAGGAAGCAGCCTGAACCTCAGGTACAGTGCAGGGCAGGAAAACAAAATATGTTATAGCTACAAAGAGTATTCTAGGTGTGATGTGAACCCAGAGCACACTGACTTGGAGTCAGACACTGCTGTGGCACACAAGGCCACTAGTATAAAAACTTCATCTCTCTGCCATTGATGACTCTGAAACTCATCCTAAGCTTGGGCCTACTCACAAAAGTTAAAATACAGAATACTGATGCTAACTGCATATTGCAAGAGGATGTGAGTTCATGGCTAGGCCATCTGAGAAGGAATAATGAACTCTCTCTTACAGCTTATCATGCTATACTCAGGATGATTTCAGGCAGACTCTTAGTTGTCTGGTGTGTAACCATATGAAATGTCTATCCTTGATTAATTAGTCTGGTAAATATTTCTTTTGTGACTAGCTCATGTTTATGTCTAGGAAGAGACATTCTCCATATATAATAGATGTCTTCTCCTGATTTAGTATGTTTTCCTGGCTGTTAATCAGTTTCTTGATACGTTTCAAATTAGATAACCTCTTGTTACTAAAGAAGGAAACTCATTCAAATTAGAATGCCAGTTGATTTACTCAACTAAAAGAATGCTTTGAAGATACTAAACTAAGGGTATAAAAAGGTGGTAATCCAGTAAACAGTGTGCACGCCTGCTGTGGGCTCAGGCAGGGAATAGGGCCAGCTCCCCACCACTACATGTACTCCTTGAGGGCAGGGATGAGGGGCATGCCCTCAAGATCTGCGTACAAGACAGTGGTGGGCAGTAGCAGCAAAAGACACAACCCCGCACTGCCACCTCTTCTGCTGCTGCTGCGTGCAAAGAGGATGTGCTGCCAAGGCAGCACAAAGGTCACAGTGGCAAGCAGCTTCCCCATGCAGCCCCACTTTACCCTGCCATGCTGGGTTGCACCTGCTGGGCTGCAGAGGCCCTGGGGGAGAGCAGGCAGCCCATGCCTGCCCCACACAAATCTGGGGGGCACAGGTCCCCTCTGCCCCTTCAGGAGTGGTGTGCAGCAGCGGGGAGCTGGCCCCACCTCCCCTGCCCCCACGAGCTGCCTGCAGCCCCATTCTGCTTCCTGCTGGGGCCCTGTGGATGCGCATTGCGGCTCTGAGCCCCAAGCCCCACACACTGCCCAGCTGGACAGCAGTCTCAGCTCCACTCCAGCCCTGCCTAACTCCCTCCCTCCCTCCCTCCCTATGTGGGCCTATATCCCCCCACTTACCTGCAGAAGCTGCTCTCCAGGCTGCCTGGTGGCCATGTGCATATTCATGCACATGGTGCCCCCTGCCTGACTGCCCTCCTCCTGCTCCCTCCTAGCCCTTTGCAGGCTGGAACTCTGCCAGCCTGCAGAGAGCTTGTTGTAAAACTGCAAAATCTGCGGGTCTCTCCATTAAAATGAGAAATCCGTGTTTTCCTTGGGTGATGGGAAAACCCACATTTTTCCATGGGAAATGGAAAACCTGGATCCTGCTCATTACCAGGGATCCAGGTTCTCTGTTTACCATGGAAAAATGCACATTTTTCCCTTTAAAAGGAGAAAAAAAAATTGAAACCACAGGTTTCCACTTGCAGGCTGGTAGAGTTCCAGCCTGCAAGGGGCTGCATGGGACTGGGGGGAGAGGGAGGAGAGCAATCAGGCAGGTGGCACCACAGACTTGTGCATGCACACCAATGCATGTAGCAGTCAGGAAGCATGGAGGGCAGCTCCTGCAGCTCCCTCCAGGTAAGTCTGGGAGGTGGGGGGGGACTGAGGCCCCCTTAATGAGGGAGGGAATTGGGCAGGGTTGGGGGTATTGCCCAGCCAGGACGATGCCTGAGGCCCAGGGCTGGGCTGGGAATACATGGCCACAGGGCCCAGACAGGAAGCAGGATGGAGCCACAGGCTCCATGGCATGGCAGAGGGCCAAGTTCCCGCTGCTCTTCACACTCCGGGGCGGGGGGGGGAGGGAAGAGGATGGGGGGCAGATGTCCCCCAGATCTGTGCGTCATGCAGGGCAGATGCAGGCAGCTCACTGTGGTCTCAGGGCTTCTTGCCCTGCTGCCCTCCCCCTGGGGATCTCTGCAGCCCAGTGGGTGGGACCAAGTATGGCAAGGCAGAGCAGGGTGATAAAGTTCGGTGCTGCTCCCAGGAGCCCTGCACTAACATGGCAAGGCACCCCCTGCCTGCCTGGCAGCAGAGTGGAGTTGTGCCCCTCATTACTGCCAAGCGGGTAGGGGATACCTTGCCATGACAGCACAGGGCTCCTGGTGGTGGCACTGAGCTTTCCCACCCTGCTCTGCCCTGCCATGCTGGGTCCTGCAGGCTCCGGGAGCAGGGAAGCAGGGCAGGGCCCCAAGCCCACAGCAAGCAGCCTGCATTCCACCCCCCACGCTCCACTGCAGCTGTGCTGTGCACAAGGGAGGGGGAACCAAGCTTCACACTCTGTTCCAGAGGAAGGCACACTGGCAGGGCCAGGGCCTGTAGGCTGGGAGTGAGTGGCACCAGCAGGGCTGGGGGTCAGGATGCAGCCAGACCACTGCAACTACATATTGCCCCATAAAAAGCATTTGCAGTAGGCTCTTCACTTCATCCAGGAAAGTCTGTTGATTTGCTCAAGTCTTGATACCCAGCCCAGAAAGAGAAAAATACCAGAGAGAAGCAGCAGCACTTCAAACCACTAAAACTTTGGAACAGCACAGACCCTTTCCTTGGGATTTTTGGAGCAGCCTGTAGAATAGCAAGACTTTGTCCTTTACCGCTGTGGGCTTGTTCAGAAATAGCATGACTGCATGAATATAGCTGTGGCTAGACTAACAAGAGAATTGGCCTCTGCCTCACTCTGCCACCTTAGGCAAGTCACTTTGCAGTTGCTTTGTCTCCATCCCACCCAACGTTTGTCTTGTCTGTTTAGATCAGTGATTCTCAACTATGGTACCATGGCATCACCACAGGGTACCTTGAGATCTTTTTAAGGGCATCTCAGGGTTCTGTACAACATAGCACATTTAGGCATGTGAACACCAACATGATTCACAGTATAAGCCCAGAGACTGCAAATAGGAAGCCAGAGTGTAAGAAATATTCTGCCCTGTTCGTTCTAAGTTACCTACAACAGAAGGACTGTTGTGATTTTTCTGGATTAAAAAAAAAACAACTACTGAAAAGTGAGAGCTGCTGTTTTCTGATGGGTGCCTTGAGTCTAACAAGACTGAGAACCACTGCTTTAGATGTTTGGGCAGGGCTGTCTTTGCCTAGAATGCTTAGTGCAATGGGCCCTTATTCTTTGTTGCATGCTACTATTACAATACAAAAACACAACAACAACAAAAACAGTAGAGAAGTGATAATTGTTTATAGAATTCCAAAGAGTTTTTCCATGTGGTAGGGCAAACTCCATGTATCCAAATCTGGCACCATTCAGCTTCTTTCTATTCCACACCAGTAAGACCCAATACACAACTTTGTCTAGGCAAAAGACAAGAAATGATCACCCCAGTTTGAATTCGTTTCATGATTTTGAAGTGTGGTGGACTTACTGATGCAGCCCAGCTCACCCGGGCTTGGAGAATCTCTGTTGTGATTAGTGGAGCACATCCACTGATCAGGTACTTGCTAGGGGGTTGTGGGGGCAAAGAGCCCCAGACCCAATTGACGGCTGCACTTTGCAGGTCCAGCAGCATTCTGGGGGTGGAGCCTCTAGAGCAAATAAAAAGGAGCAGCATGCCCAGCACGCAGCAGATCCATTGTGGGATGGAGAAGAGAGTGGAGCAAAGAAGAGCTGATGTGAGCAGGCCAGCGGGGTAGTTCCAGTTGCCCTGAAGAGCCCCTCAAAAGGGGCATTTCGCTGGACTCAGAGTGGTGGACAGCATCCGTCCCTGGTGGTGCACAGAACAACACGAAGTGAGACACAAGGCAGCTCGGATCTGTAAGCACCCCCCTCCCACCATGCGGCCAGGATCCAGAGCTGGCAGTGCAGCACGGCACAGTCCAGTGGGACCCAGACCCTGGGAGCCACACAAGGCAGCTGAAATCTATCCTTTCCTGGCATGTGGCCAGGACACCCGTGCACACTCAGTGCACAGCTGGTCCCAGGCAGGGACTTGGGCCTTGGAGCCGCAGAAGGCGACCCAAAACCCCAACAGCGAGCAGTGTGCAGAGCCCTTGGTGCCCGGAGTGGAGCACAGGCAGCAAGGGGATAGGCGGCGCTGCAAGAGCCAGAGCCTGTGTCTGCATCAGCAGGAGGAACCCCCAGCTGTGTGACACAGAACCCACCTCACACAGAGGATCTATGAGTTACCAGGGAAAGGGTTCCCACAGGGAGGCAGCCCTTGGATTTAGAGGGGATTAACAGACAGAAAAGGGTCCCAGTCAGGCCCAAGAGGGGCTGGGAGTGTTGGGGACTCCTTCCCCCCCACTTTGGGAGTGGTGTCAAGGTTCCCACAGTGACACCAGGGAGTTGGTACTCTCAGGGGTGGTGGCACTGTACAGTGTGTGTGCACATCTCATTTTTTGTATTTTAAATGTTATTTGTTTGTATATAAATATACACACACACACACACACACACACACACACACACACACCTTGTATATGCTAGATATAGGTACCTGTTCTGTTAATTCCTTCTTAATACTCTTCTTGTGGTTTGAAAAGATTCATTGCCAGTTGCCTATATTTCAACTTTTTTATGGACTTACCTGTGCTTACCTGTTTCAGACCGGATACTTACTTGTGCTGAGCTCTGAGCCCTTGGCTAGTGATATCATCTCCTGGACATTAATCATAGGATATAATCACCTATGTAGAGCATATATTGTATATATTCAATAATAATATTCTGTTTGTATTTTGTATATATTTATCATTGTATATTAAATAAATCTGTATATAGTTAAACCTTTTTTGTCCTGGCCTGACTATTGAGAATAGAGGGATCTGGGCAATATCACAGATCACTCTCACAGCACTCGTGCCTGGCCACCTATCCTTTCTAATTGGAGAAGGGAGTACAGACTTGGGTGCACCCGGGTTATAGAAGCTCATGAGAAGAAATCAAAATAAAGGCAAGGGCCTGCCCTGGTGGAACAGAAAGATTCTGTCCAAGATATTCATCTCTAAATAGCCCATCAGTTGTAAAGTTCTAGAGATAGGGCATGTTTCCAGGAAGCATTCAAATATAAGGAGACAAAGCTGAACTTGGAGCAGTTTTATGATGTGGTTAAAACCAACAGTGCAACCTTCTAAAGGAAACACCTGGTCATTTAAATCAGAGACCACAAATGAGAGAGAGTCCTGAGTTCAGAGGAAATAGCATACGTCATTAGCTGCATTACCTTCCCAACAATTCTGACCCAGACTGCCCAGACACACCTGGCTTTCCTTTGCACCGTGCTGCTCCCTAGTGGTCCTGCACCAGTAATACAGGGTTTGCTTATTTTTCCTTTTCTGTTCTGTAGACCATGTTTTCCCATGGTATTACTTAGGTTCCGTCTTCAGCAAACCTGTGGCCAAGTTGCTGTAGGACAAAATGTTTCACTGCTCCATTATACTAGAGCTCAACTCCCCATAACATCATACTTCATCCAGTCCCATCAGCACTCCCCCCAAATTCACGCGTTCCATTATCATCACTTTTCTCACCAACACAAACCCTCAAAACATTTCCATCTCTGCAGCAAGACATGCACATCCCAGAAAAATCAAACAGTATCCTCCTGTGTTGTTTCTTCTCTTCTTTCATTTCTGCCCTTCTATCTACCTTTTCTGGTCTATTTATATAAAAATCATATCCCATTGAAATATATTCAACAGGTACCTTCAACCAACTGTAACAACAACAAAAACAAAAATGAACCTGGAGACCCAATAAATGGTCAGGGCTCCATTGAGAGATATATTTAAAAAAAAATAAGTAGAACAAAACCAGTTCCCAAGAGAAGCTGCAATACAGAATTATGTTAAAATACAAGAAGTGAAAACACAAGCAGAAGCATCTGGGCAGTATACAAGGTAACCAGAAAGTTGTGTGTGTTTGCATAACTTCTGGTAACACTGCATAATTCTAGCTGCCCATTTAAAATGGGAGGGAGAACCTACATCAGCTGTTAGTTGAGGTATGGAGAGACACCCATGTAGAAGAGCTTCAAATCCCCCACCCTCATCTGAAGGGCTTCTGATTTGGAGTATAATCGGTACAGTACAAACATAAAGGCCCCTCCCAGCTCAAGCAGCTCTGCATGTGACAGTGCTGATGCTCTTGTGCCACTCCACAGTTGGGGAGTGGGGTAAGCAGGGTTCCCAACATGCCACAACCACTGCGGTTTCTGAGGACAGTTGAGAGGAAACAGAAAAGCCTCATACCCCCAGGCTCCTGTTTGCCTCCTGACCTTGGGGGGAGGGGGTGGTGACTGGAGGTCAGGGGCATGCTGAAGCTTTTCCAGGGGCAGTGCTAAGTGGGGAGCAGGCAATAGGAAGGCTGGGTGCCAGGGAAAGGACAGTGGCTTGTTTTGAGGGGCAGAGTGAGGAAGGGAATTAGTGATGTTCCCAAAGCGCAGGTGCACTGCTACTCACCGATCACTTGGTCTCTAGTTGCACAGATTCTCTCTCCAGGCAGCTGGGCCCTGGGTGTGTGGGAGGGTTGCGTGGGACAGTGGCAAGGCAGTCAGGTGGAATGATGGCAGGATGGTTGGCTGGATCTACCCAGTGTTCACATCCTCCAAGTAGTCCTGTCCTCACTGTGGGTACCTCCTGCTCAACAGTCCTAAATAATGGGCAGGGAGAGTGGGGGTTGGGGGGGGGGGTGACCTCAGTATCCCCCTGTCCCTCCTGGGCTGGCCCCTGTCAAAGGCATGACTGGGCTATATGTACTCAGGGATTGGGTCCAGAGGGTCACAACCAGGGGGTTAGAAAGCCACGGCCTGTAGAGGAGTAGGATGTGGGCAGAACTACAGGCTGGGGGTAGGGGGTGGGGGGAACAAAGATCCAGACTGGTATAACTAGGTAGGGGGTCTGGAACCAGCAGCTATAGTTATGTGGGACTAGAATATGGGCGACTGCCTAGCTAAGCCGTGAGCTGGCTGTCAGAGTACAGGGATATGGATTGGAAATCAGGAACAAGGGGTCAAAGAGCTGGCAAGGCAGGGTGGAAGCACAAGAGTCCAGGCTGGAGTCTGGGACCAGGAACAGATAGGCAGGAACCAGGATGAAGTCGAATGGCAGAACCCAGGGGATGGGAAAACAAGAACAAATGAGCAGGACCAAAGACACTAGGAACAAACAGGCATGTCAAAGAAACTAGAGACTGCTCAAAAGCCCAGTGCTAGACAGAGAGGTGTCTGTCTTGTTGAGTAGCCTCCTGGACACTCAAAGGGCTGCTGTTTAGAAGCAGGCAGCCACCCCCAGCAGGCAGCTGGGACCAGATGTGAATACTTTTGCCACTGGCAGCCCAGTGAGCGCAGATAACCAATGCCACCTGGTGGCAATTTGGCTAGCCTGCTATCCATTTGGCTACCCTGGCTTCTCACAGTCCCTGGGCCAGGGCTTGTTCTGGAACCTCCTCACAGTTCTCCAGATTCATGTCATTGGAGAGCCCTGGGTCAGCAGCTAAGCAAGTTTTGATGGAATCATGACCCACTAGTATCCGTAAGAGCTCCTCACCATAAAGGCAGGTCACACAATGGACACCTGAAACCCAGCTGATATCTTGAGCTCCTTTACACATCTTTAGGACCTTAGCCATGACCCAGATCTGATGCCAGTCACATTTGTGCCCATGAGCCCTCATCTCTGCTGTGATCAGTTCACATGTGGCCTGGCTCTTCCTCAGGAACAACTGTGTGCTCTCTAGAGGTACTGCAGGGCATGTCTGCACTCAGGGTGGTCACCAATATACAGAGCAGCGCTGCCTGAAAAAGAGCCCTCTAATTCCATTCCATACAGAATCTTTGCTGAAGGTGCTCAGACCATGTGCCTGGAAGGGCCTAGCCCCTGCTAGCAATAGCCAAAGGATACCCTGAATCAAACTGCAAAGTCGTTATGTAGGCTGAGGCATACCATCCCCTCTGCTAGCAAAGGAAAGTAGCAGCAGCTGGACAACTATGTTTCAGCTACATGCAGCCCAGGAAGTCCATCATTTTGCCTAAGGTCACAGGCTAGCCAAAGAAAGAAGAACAAACGCTTCTCAAAATCATACCAGTTTAAAATACTGGTTGGGACAGGAAGTGCCATCCAAAGAGTGGGCATAGGCTGGGAATCATACCCAAACCTCCTGCAGATCACATGAACCCTCTGCCCTTAGGGCAACAAGGAGTCCATGTCCCATCAGCTCACCTTCCCAACTTCCTTGTCCCTTGCTGTCCAATCAGGGTACTTGCCAAAGCATGCAGACAACATGGTTGTGAGCAGGGGCTTCTGGTACCAATGCGTCACAATCCTATGGGGCACTACATAGCTACGTCTCTCTCCTGCACTTGAAAGGAAGAGCAGTATCTCCCTGGTCTCAAGAGGGAATAGCCCAATGGAATGAGTGCTGTCTGGGACACGGGCAGAATCAAGAGCATCCAAACTGACAAAGTGGCTTGCATGCTTCTGGGAACATGAACTGCACATTTTCAGGAACCCTGAAGAAGCTCCTTCCTGAAAGAAGTTCCTGGCAAACAGCCTCTGCTCCCAGGAACATGCTCATCTCCCTGCTGGGCTGAGACCTGGTGCTGAGCAACTCCACCCAACCCTCTCTCTATTCCTGCCCAAAACACAAACTGTAGGAATAAATGTTAGTGCAAACTGACTGGTGATGGAAAAAACTTAACCACTCCCCCTGGGATGCCAGTGGGCATCTGCCCACCTGGGCCAAGACTACGACACAGACACCCTCTAACTAGCTTATCTCATGAGGAGTTGCCGACTTAAACCACCTGGTAAGACATCTGGGAGAAATGAATGCATTTGATGCGGAGTGGAGGCCTCTAAGAATGCCAAGCGCTGCTGCTGGTGTCTGCCTGTGCTCTGAAATGTAGTAGCTTTCCACTTGCGTGGAGCTTTTTTTTGGCTTGGGTCCTGTAAAGTGCCTGCCTTATAAATGCAAGTTCCCTACAGAACCTTCTTTCAGACCAGTTTTCCTTTCACACCAAGTTTGCCACTCACAATTTCCCTTCAGCCCTGGCATTACACCTTTATAGCAGGCCTCTGTCTCAGCACACATGCAGTTAAGGATATACCTCTGCAGCAATGCAAATAATGTCTAAAGCTACCTCCCCACATAGTATCCTTGACCAGACCTATTTTTGTCCACCTAAGGAGGAACTTCAAACCCCCCACTCGCAAGGCTGAAATACCATGTCCTCATGTCACTTCCATGCCCTTTCAACTGGACTGATCCAACATGGTACCATTTGTCTTTTAACAGCATTACCTTAGTGAGTGAATTATATGACCAGTGCTCTAAGGTGACAGTGGGTGGATGAGAAAACAGTATAAAGAGGAAAGCCTCTCAGCCCAGCACTACCTGGAGAAGGGATGCTGCCCAAGGTTTATAGAGGGTCCAGGTAAGTAGCTCACTTGAATCTATCAGCAGAAGAGTAGATAAAATTTCTGGAAGAGCAGACTGTTCAGCTCAGCCAACCATGTCCTCTGGAAGACAGGGAGAAGAGCAAGTCAGGCATGACCAGGAGTTGCCACTTTGTGTGAAGTCAAACCACCACAGGAGGAGAAACAAAGGCATCTAGGAAGCAGAGCCAGGGAGGCCTGAGCCTCTGGAGATATGCAAATTACTTGTAAATTCAAGCTCCAGTGAAAAGAAGGTGAGGAAGGTCTGGCCTTGCAGCTAACCACCTCCCAATACCCAATGCACTATGCACAACAGTTTTAACTGTCAGCTTATGCAGGCAACCCTGCCCCTCCATCCTATTACCCCAGCCCACTAATATATTTTAAAGGCACTTTCCATACTAGGCAATTCTCCCTCTCAGCAATCCAGCACGAACAAAACCCCAGCTCAGGAAGATCCTTTAGTTTGTGTGGACTGCTGAACAGAAACTTAAAAATAGAGGAGACAATGTACTTGACCCACAACAGACTGCTAAGCTTGTAGCTTAAGGGGAAGCGATGTTAAGCAGAAGCTTCTTGAGGAACACACCAGTCCCCACCTCACTCTCCTTTCCTTAACAAGCTTCTAAATTGCCCTTCAACCATGGAGGGCATGCTGCCAAGCTCCAGTTGTATTAACAAACTAGGGACTGCTGCATTTTAGGAACCAGCCAACAGATCCTGGAAATAAAGGCAATTAAAAAGGGACATAATATTGTTACAGCAGTTAAGGGGGGGAAGGGGAAATGAGCTAGTTTTGAGATGAAGCAGGAAAGCAATTAAATATTAAAGCAATTACTTGAGCTTAAGGATTTTTATGCTTTGCAATATAAAGCTTAGGTACCTCTCTTCACTAATTAAAGTTTGCATGATGACTTCCCTGCAGGTCCCAAGCAAAGGAATTACCCAAATTCATCTTTTTAGCATTTTAATGAGACTCAATTGTTTTTCATTTCTCTAAAGTGCTGCCTGTTTTCAAACACTTGATATGCAGTCCCACTGATACTGACATTGGGACCCATTATTATTAATCCCAAAATGTTTTCTGATGAGGAAGACATTTAGTTTTAGGGAGAAAGATCATCCATGCTCTGGTATTTCTTTTACATTCTCTTTATTTAAGTCTTCTTTCTTCTGTTCTTCCTGCTAAGCTTCAGCTTTGATCAGAAAAATCTCCTTTTCTATGGGCTTTGGTACATGTAACAAAGAAAATCCCCTCTCTTGCCATGGCACGTAGTTCAACGATAAAGAAAAATTGCCCAATCCTTCGTCAAGAGAAGGGTGGGTAAAGCCTTTTTGCCTGGTTTTCAATGATTTACTGTGCCAAAAAAGCCAAGCTGTAACCTCATGTTTGAATTTCTAATCCAACGAGAAGGCCTGGTTGTTGGCAAGACACTTCCTCTCTGGACACTGGATGCACTCTGACCAACAAGGATAACTAAGTTTAGCCAACTTTGCAAAGCATTTTTAGGTCTAGGCAATGCTAAGTATCGATAGAAAAGCCAAGTGATCTATCCAGCTTAGTACCCCACCAAGCTAAATGTACTTAGCTCAGAGCTTGAATGACCAGGTACCCATTCAACACCAGCATATGTCTTGCTACAGCTCCAGTGGTGCAAGTTTGAGTCTCACTTCAGACACCTTAACTATGGCCACAAGCACTGGTCAGAGGAAGGGGCTGTGGAGAGGTAAGAAAACCAGTGGGCCTCAGCTGCCAGCCTCAGTTTTATCACAGCCCAGAAGCGTAATTATGGGAAAGTCATAGCCTGACTGCACTGAATTCTGGGGGACCAGAACATTTGGCTGCATCTTTTTCTACCTCCAAAAGGCTTTCACAGCATAGGATAGAAATAGCAGAGACTTGTGAGAACCTCAGTCATGTCATAGAAAGTGACAACATGCCAAACCCCTTCTCTCCCCAATTGCCACTGCTCCAGCTCAGGTAATCAAGGGCACAGTGCAAGGCAAGTGATGGACAAATACCACACCACCTCCTTCAATGCCACTGCAATGCCCAGGCTCTCTAAGCCAGTGGTTGTCAACCTTTTTTCATTATGGACCCCTAAAAAATTCTGAATGGAGGTACAGACCTTTTGCATTTTAAGTGTGGGTATTCACATACTTTTAACTGATCATATAGTCATCTTTTGTGGACCCCTTAGTCTGTGGACCCCCAGAGGCACACGGACTACAGGTTGAAAACCACTGCTCTGGCATCCCCAACCCATTCCCCTCTGAGAGGGGCCAATTTCAGACTGCCCTTCCCTCCCCAAAAGACAGAGAAACCTGGAACCCGAGTTAGGAGATTCAGTAGAAACGTTTATTAAAACACGAAGCTCAAGAGTACACAAAGCTTGTTAAAAAGGCGGTAAGTGAAAGTGCATCTCCAGCTGTGGAGCTGATTGTCTGACTGCCAGGAATCATAGCAGTTCACAGAGTCCTGGAACACGGCAGGAAAACCAGAAGCCTGAGAGGGAAACTCTCTGCCCAGGCACTTGAAAAAGGAACAAACTTGTTTCAATTCTCTTGTGCCCTTTCACCCTCAGAGGCCACCAATCTGTTTCCTGTTCATCTACCTGAGCCTCAGGACCCCAACCTTTAAGCCCAGCCTCTGCAGATGGGTGCACACTGCATGGTCCTTGGCTGGGCAGTGGAGCTGAAGAAACCCTACTCCGTTGTGCTGTCAGTTTTGTGGGTCAGAGAACCAAAACAGAAAGTGCTTCCTGGCTACCTTGTCCAGGTCACTTCCTGGGCAAGGTAGCCAGGAAGCAAGAGGAGCGAAGGCACAGTTACAACCAAGTCATTTAAGCCAAGACAACATTGTAGGCCTCACCCCTTTGCTCCCCTCCCCAAAACTATCCACAAGGTTTGGTCAGTTTTTGTTCCAGTGCATTTAAGACCTAACTGCATAAGGTTTGCATCAAGATGGGGACCTGGCAGTTCCTACAGCCCCTCAAGGACATGCAGGAAGGAGATGTTCTACTGAGACAGGCAAGTCTCACCCTACTTGAAGTGCTGTCCAAAAAAAGCACCTTGGAGATGCAAAGTTTGGTCCATTCCAACACTGATTTTCCTAAACGTCTGGTTCCCTAACCCAGATCTCCAACTGGAATACCACAAGAGAGTCTTCCCCCAGTACTGCCAGCCAATGAGGAGCAAAGGACCTGGGAAGCTTGCGAGACCCAATTATTTGACATCCAAGGGGTTCTTATATAAAACTAAGATGTGTCATTACCTGACACCCATCTCCCTTGAGGACTGCTCACCACTGTGTTGAGAACAGTCAGCCAGCACTTCCCTTCTGCCAATCCCAGGAAAGCTTTGGTTCATGGCCTGTTTATTTCCATGCTGGAGCTGGCCCTGCTCACTCAGGTCTGCTCTCAACACATTCCCATGTGTAAAGCAATAGAAAAAGCCACTCAATCAGTGTACTCAACACAAGCTACTGCACCCATTGGTAGGGTCTGCTCAGTCTGCAACAGGCCATGCATCCTCTATTGCACAGTGGAATACCTATTTTCCTGAGTTTGGGATGGCTTCAGGACTCATGAAATCTGACCACTGGAAGAAGCACTCAACTATTGCTTGCTTATGCTTTGGTGCCGTGCTGAGAGAAACCATCCCCCTTAAGCTCCAGCCAGCCAGCTGGTAGCAGCATGTTTAAGATGCAGGAAGGAACAGGTGCAGTGCTTTACACAGCAGAAGCAAATCCAGTTATGAGGTCACATCCCGAGACTCCTACTGTAGTTAGGATTGGAGGCATGAAGGACCAGTGGAATCAGCCACTTCTGCCAGGGCACTCCAATGCAAAATACCAGATCTGTGCAGTTTCTCACCCCTTTGTACTAACAAGAGATCGAGCCCAGGACACGTTCACAGACACCCAAACAGTATGAAGAAACAGTCTGTGACAACAGCTTCCTGCTGTTTCACAAATAAGACACTCCCATGCCATGCCCTAAGGAGGCACAAAACCAGCAAGGTTACTGCCTCCTTCCCACCCTGGCCTGAAAGAGTTCCCAGTATTATCACCATTGCTTGCCCCCTGCCAACTTCCTGGAGCTGCCTTCAGTTTCTCCCTCAGTTTTACTATACCTCCTTCACCTGGGTGATTAAGCTGTTCCCATTCTTCTTCAAATGCACTATCCCACCTCTACCACCCCTTCCTTTTTTCTGTAGCTTTGTCTCTATCAGCCAGGTCTGCTACCCATTTTCTGTCTACAATAAATAACCCACTTTGCCCAATGGTTTGAGCTCCTGACCAGTCACAACATGGCCCCTACTTTTGGCCCAACAGCTAAACTACAATAAAGCAGCTAGTGCCCCCAGGGTCTTCCCCTCACCCACTAGCAGGCTTCATGCACAAGGAGCTCTGCCATTATGTGTTCAATGGCTGGACCTCTCCAGCCTAGCAACACAGGGCACCCCAATGCCCATAACTACCATGCCAGGCAGTCGCCCGCTCTGACACACTCACGCCTTCCAGAAGCCTCAGAAAGAGCTTCTAAGCCACATAAATAATAAATAAATAATATGCATTTATTTGAAGGTCTTGCAGCACTCTGAGGGTTGCGCTGCTAGCAGGGACTGATGGAAGCAGAGGGAGAGAAAGTGACTTGCCCAGCCTCTCAACAAAACCTTGGCAGGACCAGGTGGCACCCTAGTCCTGCAAGGAGATGAGAGCCACCTCTCCTGCCTCCCAGCCCCAAACTAAACCCTTGCTATACTCACAGCTCCACCTGGGAAGCTGGCACATCACCTACCCTGTACACCATGCCTGCAGAGAACCAGCACAGCTAATGATAGGGGCTTCCTCGCAGGTCACTGGTTTCTACAGATGCATTCCACCTAGGAAGTCAAAGCTACCCCCAAAGGAATGAAAATAAATAAAAATCAAGGACTCCTTAAAGCTTTGTAATGAGGAACCCCTGAAAGCTAAGAGCTCCACCAGTGCCACCCTGTATCCAGGCACTGCATGCCCCGGCCTCCCTGCTCCTGCCCCAGAGCCCAGTGCTGACTGGAGTTCTACATGTTGTCCCTCTGCAGAAGGAAGGGAGCCCCAGCCAGTGACTTGTTAGACAAGGGCTCTACTTCTCTTCCAAAGAGGCAGCAGAATCCTGGCCCCCCACCTCCCAGTCACTGGATCCAGCAGATTAACTACCAAAAGGGCAGACAATGGTATGTGCCAAGATTCCTCCATCCCCATCCTCCATTCCTTATGCACAGCCACCCTGTCACTACTATTTATACTCCTGAAGGATTCCCCCTCCTTGCCACCCACACACCCTCATGATCAAGGCAGTTTGCAAGCTCTGGCATTCTCTGTGCAGCAGGGACCCAGCATCAGGATGTCTCTAAAACTAGAGGGACATATCTTTGCCCGCAGATGAGCTAAGAGATTGGCATAAAAAGGTCTCCATGCCCTCTTGGGCTCCACAGGCATCACACCTGGGCAAAGGACGTGACAGATGGCTCCCCAGCTCAATTAATTAAGGCAAGAGTGGGAGTGGAGAGGTCAGGGAAAGGCTCACGTACCTGGAGGGATATATCTGGATCTACAGCTCAAGAAGCGACTTGCCTGAGATGAGAGAAGCCCTAAGGCAAAAGATCAGGGAATCTGAGGTGGTTTAGGGAGAATAAGTTAAGTGGCATTTGTTACTATGGCAGTGGCCACATGGGGTTGTAGCATAGCCAATGCAGCACCACGAAGCACAAAGCTCCCTGCAGCATGAGCAGGTTTGTAGAGGAAAGCACACATACCAGGGCAGGAGAGATGCTGGCCAGGCCCTGGGACCTCAGGAGAGTGCAACACACCTAGTGCCATAACCCTCACGCTTCCACAGCACAGCATCCACCAGCTTTGCACGTGCATGCTTCTTTCCCACTGCCACATTAGCCAAACCCCATTTACACAGGCATTTTCAAATAGCATTCATTACCAACAATCGCCATTGGCTTCAGCCCCCAATACCTCAGTGTCAGCTCTGATTACGAGCCTCCCCAGCCCAGACCTGCTGGTTCACAGAACCAGAGCCAGCCAAAACGTTACATTCAGACGTCAGCATCTGAGAAGAACACCCGCTGCCCCCCACCCCAATTCTGGCCAGGGCAGGACAGGGAGGCTCCTTGGGAGATCATCAGAAGTCCAAGGGTGTGAAGTCCCCAAAGTCACAGTCAAAAAGTTCACTGATGCCTTCACCCTCCTCCAGGCCAAAGTGGTAATCCTGTGGCTGTGGCGGAGACAGGTTAATAAATTCATCTGGGAGGAAGCTGGAGAAATCGTCCTTGTTCTGTTCCAGCAGCGTATCCACAGAGGCCAGCGGTGACAGACTCACCTCATCAGCTGGACACTTCAGTGGCAGCACATTCTCCCCAGGTAGAAGAGGCTCTGTGAAGACATGCAATGGGTCACCAGGATGGGGCACATGGACCTGAGTGGCAGTTCAGTTGAGATCACACCACTCCCAAGTCACCAAGTACCAATTCCTTCCCAAAACCCTATCCCAGCCCCTCACATCCCCCCAATTCAGAGGGGACTGCTCCTACTCATCCCACCAGGCCCATTCCAAGACACCCCTCATTAGGAAAGCTCTACTATGGTCAATGCTGCACAGGTCAGTCAACCCCTTCCCCTGAAGAACTCATAAAAGAGAAGGCATGACATCTGCAAGAGCATGTGGCACCAGCTAGCTCAAGAAACTAGAACCTGATGTTAAACATCCTGCAAGTCCTATCTGCTGGCTGCCTACACACATGCAGTATCTTTACACATGCTCCAGCTGTGGGAGGTGCTTTAATTAAGGCAGCTCCAAAAGCTGCTCTAATTAAAGCACCCAGCATGTCTCATGTATTCAGTGTCCTGTGCTTCAAAATGGGGACTGACTTGCCCCAAAGGGAAGTTTCTTGGTAGTCTCTGTCACTACGTAGCTGTTGTTCTGAGGGATCCCTAGCTTTTAGACTGGAGTTTCCAGCTGCATATCTCACTGCTTCATAAAGGAAGCCTCTCATTTTCCCACATCAGAAACTAAGACACTGAGGCACTGGGCACTGACTTTCCCATGGTCAGACCAGGACTAGAACTACAGTCCCCCAACTGACAGCTCAGTGCTCTGCCCAGTAGATGATGTGTTTTTATATTTCATCCTAATTACACAAAACCATGGTCAACCACTACAAAGAGGTTGAAGCCCATTGAACCTAAATTCCCGGGCTCCTTGATGTTGTGCAGCAGTAGACATCACAGGCTAAAGCAAGACTTATGAGATACAGCATTCCCCTAAGCAAATACTGCATTTGTCTTTCAGCACAGGGGACAAGGTTCTGCTCTTCTAAAAGGCAGAAATGGGAACTGGAGTTTGCAATTTGTCTCCACACAATAACAAGTGATACTTCCCACAACAATCCTTGACTCACCTGCTCTGAGCAGTCCCCATTGTTATCATGCCCAATCTCTTGACCCCCTTCCAAAGGCTTGCACTCCTCAGCTTGCCAGAGACCTAACACAGGGCCCAGCACTGACAGGATCCCCACCTGTGTTATATAGAAGGGAACTATCTCTTTCCTTCTCAGCAGCCCAAATTTGCACTGGCCTTTCCTGCTGCTGCTGCCACTAGGCAGAGGTATGCTTTATCTAGTGCTCATTATCAGCAGTGAGATATACGAAACAGAAGAGGGATAGGAGCAGGTGGGGACCCTGCACAGAACTATTCCATAGCCCACAGTCCTCCCCAAGGGCACCCGCAAGGGAAAGCCCCAGCACAGGCACAGGTCAGCACCTCTGCAGAGCTGTGCACCAGGCTCAAAGGCAGAGAGCAGTCCTGGCAAAAGCAGAATGAAGGAAGTTACACTGGAACTTACTCTTTCAGAGGAGATTGGACAGAGAAGAGAAAACCAAGGCAAGGAAAGGCAGCTAGGAGGGCAGGGGGGATGGAGGGGGAAAAGCAGCCCAGTGTTGTCATCTCCTCCTGTTCATCAAGGCAAGCTGTGCCCTTCAGCAGATGGAGAGACATCAGTGCTAGCCATATGACACACACAAAAAGCAGGACAGCCCAAGCCACAGAACTGTTCTAGGTGATGATGGGCCCTCAGCTGCTGCCCCCACTCTGTCTGTAGCCAGTATCATAGCATCTGCAATTCAGTAGACTCCTCCTAGAAGTCTGTAGTGGGGGACATGGCCCTCTACCTAGGATCTCTCGAGCATTTATTAACAATCTTTTACAGAAGCAGGACATTGGCTGCTGTGGTTCCCGATTTACCTGTGGAAGATTAGGGTGGTACGTCTTGTGTCGTGTCAGGGCTGATGGCACTGAAGAGTTTTAGGTTATGGATTGTATAAGATAATTTGGATAGCAACGAACCTGCCTGAGGCAGGGGGGCACACTAGATGACCTCTGGAGGTCTCTTCCAACTCTACTTCGCTGTAATTCTATGACAGATAAGATCCAGGCCAAGAACAACCCAAGCCAAACTTGACATGGAGTGGCTCCAGCAGAGCAGGAAACCAGCACCAGGTTCATGGAACAGGCTTCGGGACACAGCAGCCTCCTCTGTGGGATTCCAGCAGTCCATTTCAGCATCACAAGAGCCAAGCAATAGCCAAGCACCACTTCCATTCCCAGCCCTGATGCTTCCAGAGCTGACTTAGGAAATGTCTCCTCCCATTTTTCAGCCCAGGAGCCTCAATGTAAAACCAACAATTCATACAAGTATGCAGGTTTAGCCTGCCTAGCAGAGCTGTGGTTAGATTGGATCTGCTAGGCTGGAACAGCAGCACACAGCAGGCCCCCAGCTGCTGTGTCCTCCTGAGCTGTCCCCAGTGTTAACAGCTCCCAGAACAGGAATCTCAGCAATCCAAGCTTCCCCAAACCATGGAGCACATGCTGTCCTCAGATGCAGGAAGCTCGAGAGCATGCCCTGCCCCAACACGCTCACCTTGCTCATTGGTCAACACTGGCATGTTCACATCCTGGGCGGGGTGTAAGAGTGGGGATGTCGCCACTGTTTGAGAAGAGCCTGGGGTTGAGTCCTCAGGGGCTGCTTTGAAAGGACTCTTAACTGGGCTACAGACTCCAGAGCTGTCTTCAGGGCACAGGAACACATCAATGGGGCCCTGGGTGCTTTTCAAAGAAATCTGAAAAGCCTGGGAAAGAGCAGAGAGAGCAGCTGACATCCAGGGAACACTCAGAGACAGCCAAGGGACACCACTGAAGGACACCACTGCTCTTTGAGCTGCCACCAGCCCTGCAAAAGTTGGAATGAGCCACAAGCAAACCACTGCAAGTGGTTTGGTGTATAAAGCTCTGGAGAGCAGATCTTCACACAGCCCCAGATCAGAGCTGTCCAGCTTGTGGCCCATGGGCAGTATATAGTGAAGGAGGCACCCATGCTGCATGGTGCATTTGTGGGGGGAGGGGAAGATGCATAACAGGAGGCCCGCAGAGCATGTGGTCCAATGCAGTGCGTGGTTCCCTGAGCTGGACAGCCTTGGCGCAGACTGCTCTGTCAACAGGATTAGTACGGGTCTCAGTCAGTTATTCAAGACTTCTCTCCCCTTCTTGCTGATTCAGCTCTTTTTGCAGTCAGGGACCCTGCCCACACCTCCACAAGAGCTGGGATCTCTCAGCAGTACTGCACACATGGTGGAGGGAGGCAAGCTACGAAGTCCCATAGCTTTCTGCAGAAAGAAGGTCCCAGACACTGTCTCTCCCTCTCACTAGGAAGGAGTATGTGCTTACCTCTGTTGGATCTGAAACCTGTAGCTGAGTCTCTGGAGGGGCTTTTATTACCATCACCATTTCCTCAGAGGGATCTGCAACGCTCCGCAGATCTTGGCAGGTCACATAAGCTGAGGTGCAGTACAGTCAAGGACCAGTCACTGAAAGGTTGTGCCCTGTGCTGAACCAAGAGGCAGCTTTACAAGATGGCACAAGCCAGCAGGGCCTAGGAATTGGGTATCCTTAGACCCTAGATGCACGCAGCTACCCAAGCAGAAACTGACTCAAGGCATGTGAATGATTATCAGGCCATAAGTGACCCAAAAGGTTCAGATGCTAGCCAGATGCATCCCAATGGGGTGCCCCAACTTGGTGGATATTACAGACACACCCATGCTACTAGTGACCCTGTTATACACCCCTTCTCACACCCCCCCACTACACTTCCAAGTTACTTCCACGCATAAGTAACTGTGAGCTTCAAGGCTACATAATCAGACTGACAAGTGGATGATATTCGTAATCCCCAGCTGAAACCACTCAGACACAGAATACTGCCACTGCCACACAGAACAAGTAGTTCAGACAGACGCACAGGTTTCTTGACCCAGAAGCCACTCAAATTCTGCAGAAACACAGGCTTAACATGGAGGTGAGTCCTGATAAGAAAAGACCTGTCTGAAGTATTTGCATATAGCAATTCCCAGCTGCCTTCATGGACTTCTAACAACATATCACTTAGCAGGCAGATAAAAAAAATCAAGTACCAGATGTGACCTGTGCTGACCTGTCACACTCACTGTGGCTGAATGACAATTCAATAGGTGAGGCTGTCCTAGGTAGGTCATATTAAAAGATTTTCCTTGTCTTTCTGGATTGCTGGAGTCCTAGAGCACCTGGCAGTTCAACTTTACAGCATCTCCCAGCCCTCATGAATGCAAGCTACTCTACTGCAGGCAGTTCACAAATTGCTTACAGCACTGAAAGCCATGAGGCTGCTGGCATAAGCTCCTAAAGCACATAGAAAATGTAGCAGTTGATAAGCCCACATGGTTTGGAAGAAAGGCATACACTAGCACCAGAGGAGGCACTGACATCTGAAGTTAATGAACCCTGCTTAGAGAGAGGCACTGTTCAGATGGGGGAAGGGAGAAAGATTCCAAAAGTATGGGGTTTGTTACTACACAACCTAAAAGATGAACCAAGATTTCCACTCCTCTAAAATATTAATGCAATAAATGCTGCCTTGGAGATGCCACTTCTCCAATGTCTGCAAACCAAAAGCAACTGAACCCAAAAGAGGAACTGACTGACCACTTGCCAAAATAAGCAGTTAGGATGAGCCACGGAGAGCCAGAGCTCAAAAGCCCTTAATGTTCATCTTTCAGGCATTGTCCTCAACAGGCAGACGCCTTCATCTGCTCCCCAGATTACTCAACACATTTTCCCTCCATCTATCAACAGTATCCATCACATATGTATGAAGCAGCTCCACACAATACCAATGAGATGGCCACTGCATATACTCTACTGATCACCAAGCTTTAGTCACAGTAAAGAATAGAATTTCTACTGGAGAAAGGAGAACAACTCCTCAGCAACACTGGCACAATTCCCTGGTAAGACATCTGTGACAGGCGCATGGCCACCGTACTGGGTGATGGGCATTCCCTGCCCACTTGGACTGCATCGCACTGGGTTTTCCCTCTGGAGTTGGTGATCAGTGGTTCCTAGAGGATCCAGGGGAGACCTTATTGGTGCATCTTCTGTAGGGCTCCTCCACCCCTACACCCCACACTGAGTACTTCCCCTGTGAACATAGATTGGTTCAGTGCCTGGTGCACCCTTTCCTCACCCACCTTTGGGTTTACTATGCCTCCTGGTGAACTGGCTTTCTGACTCAGATTTTCCCTGTCCTGCCACTAGGCCAGGTATGGCATTGCCTTGTGGCATTCTCTGCTATGCCTGTACGAGGTATGTGGCTCCACTAGTCCCCTGGCAGCATGCTCTGGGTCTGCACATGCTCTGTCAAGGTGTGTGGTGCCAGCAAGGCTCCTGGAGGGTGCCTGGAACACCCACTGGGCTGCCTTCTCCCATCCCCACCTGACCCGCTCAGTGCCAGCCGGTTTAACCATTGGCCCAGACACTCGGACTGCAGTGATAAAGTAAATTGGGCAAAGGTCCGTCACAAAATCCTTCTAGCACAGGGGTGGACAATTATTTGGGCTTGTGAGCAACATACGGAATTTTGCTGAGCTGTTGCAGGCTGGGTCAGCACCACGCCCCCCCCACAAAAACCCCCTCAAAACTCCCCATGTGGGATGGGGCTGTGGATGGGTGGGGAGCAGTGTTTAGGTGCAGGACAAACATGTAAGGCCAGGATCATGGGACAGGGTCAGAGTGGTGACAGTGCGGGGCCAGGGCCCAGGGCATTCTGCTGCCCTCATGCCCCTGCAATGAGCGCGGGTTCCACAAGCAGGGACGTGCAGGGAGCAAATTATGACTCTGCCTTGGGCCCCAGACCCAGACTGTCACCACCCCAAGATCCTAGCTCCAGCCCCAGATGCAGTTCCCCATTTGCTTGCACACCCTGCCTTCAAGGCTCCAGGCCAGTTTCCGTGGAGATCCCAGGATTGCGAGGCAGTGACAGCGCAAAGCCAGGGCAGAGCCACAATGTACTCCCTGCGCATCCCTGCCCACAAAACCGGGGCTCTGCCCCAGCCCTAGCCCCATGCTGTCACTACCCTGTGATCCCAGGGACTCCATGGAAACTGGCCAAAAGCCATGCAGGCAGGGTGAATGGGTGGGCAAGGAGCTATGTCTGGGGCCAGGGACCCCATGATTTTGGGGTGGACCCTTTGATCTTGGGGCAGTGAGCGCATGGGCCCGGGAGCAGGGCAGGGATGCAATCTGCTCCCTGCATGTCCCTGCCCTCAGAACTTGTGCCCATGGCAGGAGCATGCATGCATCAGATGGCAGCTCTGCCCTGGGCCTTGGCCCCACACTGTCACTGCCAAGATTCTGGGGTCACCCCAGCCCCGCCCACCCTCCTCACTCCTGGATGCCACTCCCTGCTGGCCCACAGTCCCATCCTGGGTGCCTGGCCATGTGCCCTACCTGCCTGGGTCCCACCCCTGTCAGTGTAGGGCAGATGGACCGCACTGCCTGAGCAGGAGGATTGGGTCTTGCAGCAGTGGCTGGAAGGAGCCGTCACAGGGGCTGCCAGGAAATAAGAGTTTGGCCACCAAGCCACCCCAGCCCTGTGGCACACTTGGAGACAGCAGGATCTGCTGTGTGTACCACACCCTGCTGTGGGCTGGCCCCTGTGCCTAGGCCAAGTGGGTCCAAGGGACCTACTGGGGGCTGGGCAAAATCCCTTGGCAGGCTGTATTTTGTCCACCCTTGTTCTAGCTCTTTCTTCCTCAGAGTCAAGTGCAAGCTCTTCCCCAGCTAAAAAGACAGAGCAGCACAACTCAGACTACCCTCTCCCTGAGGCACCACAATACTGGTCCCCTCCAAGCTGGTTCATCTAGGCCCTGAAGGGATTAGCTATCAGGTCGACAGCTGTGCAGCTACTATTCAAGGCCAGTGACAGCGGACAAAGCTACCAGATTGCATTGCATAGAAGTGCTACCTCTGCTCTGCTCAGACAAGGATATTGCTGATTCTCAGGGTCTTCAGTGAGGAGCTTGAGCTGGATGGTGCATGTCTGGATGAGATCGTCCAGGTGCCGCTCAGCTGCCTGAAGGTCCTGGACTTCCTTCTCCAGCACCTGGTGCTGACTGGATGTCCCCACAGTCAACTGGCTACCCCTTGAAACAGAGCACATGAGTCAGTCGCAAAGCACATGGGTCAGTTGTGTTCGTGAGCAGTTTCTTGCTAACCTTCCCCTGCACTCTGGGCACCAGAGTGGGGTTGACCCTTGAAATCAGTGGTTCTCAACCTTCTTAGGTTTAAAGCACCCCTAGATAGATTCACAGCATTCCTTGGAAAATGCCAGCTCTTCCTCCCCCTCCCCCCCAACTCTTACCGACTACAGAAAAATAATAGAGCAATTTTTCTGCAAAGACCTCAGAAAGACCACATCAGGGGAGAATAGTTTTCATGCCATGAATGTGAAATCTCTTGGTTTATCTTGTGAATGTTTGCACAGCTAATAGTGCTAACACTGTACAGGGTCCCAGGACCCCCTTGAAAGGATCTCAAAACACCCCAGGGTACCGTGGCACCCTGGTTGAAACTCACTGCTTTACATGGATAAAATATATGCAGTTACATAAGCAAGCCTCATCAATCACTACCTACCCCCTTCTTGGGTCAGACGTAACTAACGTGCCACTCCCTCCAACCCACACACATGCATGCCCACACACCTCCTTTGACTTGCTGGCCTATGTGACATTTCACTAAGCAGAAGGATCAGGCAGGGATTTTGATCCATCATGGCCCTCTGACACATCTGACTGAGGCATAAAACTGGAAAGGAGTCTACAACCAGGAAGCCAATGGAAGGGGCTCAGGTTGCAATTCTGCAGACACTAGCTCCTGCAGCACCTACAATGATCCAGATGCTTCCTAACACAAATAAGTACATGGTCCCTAGTCTGAAGCATTAGCCCAAGCCCTCTCTGGTATCCTCCCTAGATGCCCTGCCCCTCCCCCCTCCCCCAGATTGGAGTCTTCCATGTCCACCAGGCCCAGCACATGCATTCACCAAGAGGACAACAATTCTGCAAGCTGTGATGGCTTCTCCATGATCCCTCCTGGACAAGTCTCCCTGTTCTCTCTCAACCCCATGGGTAGACAAATTCCTACATTTGCTGCAGATATTGCTTTTTGCAGGGAAAGCAGTCACATTTACTGCCCTGTCAGCAACCAGCCATTAGAGACATTTACCATGCTACCTTGCGAGCCTTGCCACCCCATATCTACATGACAGGAGACAGACTGGAGCTCTCCTTAAGCTCAGCTCCTATGTACAAAGCCCCAGGGGCCACCCACCAGACCTGAAGATGCCAGAGAACTGGATATTGCCTCTGAAGCATCTCCCCACAAAGGGGTACTCAAGAGCCACATACATAGTTCAAATCAGAGCCCTAAAACTGGTCCAAGAGAACCACTCCACACTCCCTGCCCCTGCAGCGACAGAAGTGACTTTTAGAGCCGCTACTCTGAGATGCAGGCCAACAGGCTTGTGTTTCTGGGTGATGTAGGCCTGATTGGCAGTGGGTGGGGGTTACTTATTCTGATTTTAGGAATAGGCAAGCTCAAGCTTATTTTTCCCATTCTCTAGTAAGTTTTAAATTGGATGAATGTTCGTCAAGTTCAAGCCCAGACTGGGGCTCAGCTCTAGGTTCATTTCTTGAATTGGCCTCAGACTTTCTGCTGACCAGGCTTCAGCTCTCCCTGCCTGACAGCTCCCCCACCCTCACTGCAAAGAGGTAAGAATTATAATAAATGAATTAGTTTTTGAAATGGGGTGCTACTCAATTCACAAAAGTTATGAAGGAATGCCTTGAGTCTGAAAATGTCTCTACTAGTCTAGAGAAGGGCAAAAGGATGGCCATGGTTCAGAAATGGGAAGAAGCCCAGCTCCTTTGGAAGCCCATGCCCCCAGAGTGGAGTTCTCAAGACCTCAGGAAAGGAAGCAGAAGGGGCAGGAGTCACTTTAGAGTCCCATGGCATGCATTTAATACTGAAAACAGGGACTGAAGTATTTCTAGCTACAGACAGTTTTTCATTATTTGAATCAACCAGGAATCACAGCTGTGATCTAGTGCCCATACAGCCCCATCCTAGGCTTACACCAGTCTGTGACAAACCCAACCTTCATTCTGGAGGACCATCCAGTGACTGACACAGGTACAGTCTGGAAACTTCACCAGCTCAGGTCACACAAATATCCAATGCATTCTGGCCAGTGCAGGCAAGGGCTGCTTTGCCCAGCCCTCAGAACAGCAATCATGCAGGAAACCTACAAGCCCCAAAGGCTTATGCCTGTGATGACTCTACTAGATGATAGCTGAGTGTGATGGGAACACTGGCAGTGGTACATACAGCCACTGGATGTTGTTCTTGGATTTCTTGGTGATGAGGTGGATGCCCTCCAGGACATTGGTGATGTCATAGATCCGCCTCTTTTGTACTTTCAGGACCTCTGCTGCCCAGTTCAGGTCCACAACCCCATCAGGCGACTGGTTCAGCAACTCGAGGAAACGCTTGGTGGTCAAATTCAGAGAGGTTTCATAGCGGGATTTCTCCCCAGGAGATTTTGCTCCTGCAATCAATTAAAGACACTTGTTAGAGGTCTATGAAGTTGTGACAAAGGCACAAGAAGCGCAGCCCCCTCTTTCAGGAGACTCCTGGCCCTTTGGAAAAGGATTACAAAGAGATGGAGCTCCCACATTTATTCTCACTTTTGGATTCACCATGGCCTGTTTACATGTTAGAAGTTGAATTCTGGTTTGGGTTTGCCAGGATCTACCCTATTTTGCACCATAAATGAGGAGCTTTTCCATGTGATGACTATGATCCCCACAACACCCCAGTAACCCACTTGCCATCTTAGCCTTTTGCCAACAGCCTCTCCACCAGCTTTCAGCACATAAACCAACACCCATAGCCCAGTTAATTATTGCTATAATTATCACTGGATGCTTTAATTATCAACTGCATAGCATTCACCCATGAAAAGCCTGAGCATGCCAACTACTGCAGTAGGACCGGTCCCACCTCTGTGGAGAGCCACCTCAAAGCCACCGAAGACTGAGCTTGCAGAATCATGGTCACGCCTGTAGCTGGCAGAAAAAACATCCAACTGTGTGTTTGGCAACCAGCATATTAATGATCTAACAAGCGTGATGTAGCCACAATGGAAACCCGATTCTAGAGACAAGAGACTCAAAAACAAATCCTCATTATTCATGACCTCTCACTACTTGTCACAATTGCAGAATGACTCATCCAATCAGGAAAAGGACACAGTGCCTTGGGACCTATGTACTTCATCAGAACAGTGCAAGCTGTAGGTTAGCTTATGACATGAGTGAGTGGCTGCCTCAGAGGCTGCAGAGGCAAGAACAAGTTACTGCCAGCTGGCAGATGCATATAACTTTTCAACAAGCAAATCATGAACATGAGAGGAGCTGGACTTCATTAACTCACTCCAATTGTTCCCCAACTCCAGCACTGGGTAAGGAAGGGCATTTAAAGCTGTCACCCATGCAGCTACATGGTAAGAATCTTGGTTTGTTTTAAAACTGCTAGAAAGCTCAAGCCATGTGGGCACAATGACCAGGGATTAATTTTTCTCACCTGGACCTAACATCCCCACAGAAGGTCAAAGGCATTAAAACCTCTTTCAGTCATGATTACAGCTCAGGCCCCTCATACTAATGGTACCCAACCTACATGTCAGTGCAGAAAGTAGCAGGTGCTCATCTTTAATGTTTGGGGTAGTCTACAGAATATGGGTGGCAGCCACAAGACTAAAGCTGGATGCCAGCATCTGTAGCCTTCCCATCCATTATTGTAGCTCAGCCCTTCTGCAGAGAAGCCTGGGACATCAGATAAATAATCTCACAAGCTCCAGCCAATGAAGAATAGAACTTGCAAAGAAAAACTAGCAGCTCAAGGACCCAAGCTATATTGCAAAGGCATGTGAAAGGTTGCTACAAAGCAGCAGCTAAACTCTTCACACAACAGGCTGCACAGGAGACTCAGCTGCTCAGGAGTCAATCACATACACCAAATTTTTTTTAGCTGTCTTAAACCAAAAGGATTTATCTAACATCTCTGCATTCTCAAAGGACTTAGGCAATGTGGGCATGTCAAGATACAGAGATACAGCAGTCAAATCCTCCTCTCAGAGGAAAGGAGAGTGAGTGACCAACCAATGGTGATTAAATTACCCCACATGCCCAGGAAGATCCCTGCTAGGTCAAAGGAGCTTAGAGTGTTGCTGCCACAAGCATACCTATTGTGTAGACATAGGAAGCCATCAAGCTCCAAACCTATCAGCCCAAATCTCACCAACAGTCTCCACACATTTATTTCTGGGGGCAATTGGGGAACACTCTCCCAAAGAGGCCACTATTGAACTGCAGATAGGATAAGAGCAAGCTGGGGGGGGGGGAGTGTCTAAAGCTGGCTGCTGACACATTTGTGTCTAATCCACCAAGCACTACCGAATACTCAAGTTTTGCATTCACATCCACCATCCTTCACCAGAGCTGGGCCAGCTTTGAAAGTCCCAAGCCCAGCTCTGCACAGAGCAGCCTGAAGGCAGACAAGAGGAAGTGTGGGGCACTGCGGACCCCGATTACCTCAGAGAGGTAATGGACAGCATGCCCCATCCCAGGTACCACTGCTCAACTGAGATATGAAACCAGCCCTTTAGATAGGAGATGCACTGCCTGGAGGGAACTCTGCCTTGGGAGCGCAGGAAATGGCCCCAGTACCTTTAACAGGGTTTTTTGCTTTCCCCCGGGACGGCTGGAAACTCTCTGCTATGTACTGGTGGTCAGTCTCCAAATCCAACTTCCTCTTCACCTGAGAGAGAAGGAAAACTTGTAACAGACAAAAAACCAAAGAGAAGCTCTCCCCTTCCCTGCAGGACTTCCCAGAGCATGATCTAACAGCAACAGCCAAGTTACTTCCACCTGCACACCAGAGATATCAACAGATATTACTGGGCCTCTGTAAAGAGTTTGTTCTCAGTCTAGTTCCTTGTTGGCAAATGTCCATCAGAGAAGGCACTGTAGTCAGCACATGGTTGGTGACTACAGAGAGGGCAGTGACTTCACTGGTATTTAATTTCAAATGCTAATAGTGTAACCCATAGCTTTGCATTAGAAAGCCAAACTACCACCTTGAGCACAAGACTGGCCAATTGATTTTAGAGTGGGGACAAAGACCAAGTGCCTTCAGCTACATACAACACCCCAGAGCATTATGACAGGTGAAGCAAACTGAAAGGGAGACTCAAAGTCCTGATCACCAACAGAGCCAAAGAACATAAGCCAGGTGAGAGGATACAGAGCTGAAAGCGGTTCTGATCCCATAGGAAGGGCAATGATTTGCTAACTCTTTGTGCACATCTCCCTGCTGTACAAGCCTGCACACCTTAGTCCCCACTGTCAAACAACAGGCATTGAGGATGTACCAATGGGCT
Organism: Gavialis gangeticus; assembly: GCF_001723915.1. NCBI lineage: Eukaryota > Metazoa > Chordata > Crocodylia > Gavialidae > Gavialis > Gavialis gangeticus. Next base: position 11,850,262 of record NW_017729017.1, on the reverse strand, counting down.
GTGTAACTCAGCTATCAATCTCCTATGGCAGAAGATGCAGAATCTCCATAGACATGCTGAGGCAGAAGTCAGATTCCAACTGGTCAGCTTAGGACAGGGGCAGGCAATTATATTGGACGGAGGGCTGCTTACCGAGTTTTGGCAAGCTGTCGAGGGCCGCCTGGATAGCCCTGCCCCTTGACAGATGACCCACCCCCTGGTCACCATCCTACCTCCTAACCCCTGACCTTTGCCACCAAAAGTCCCTCCCGTTGCCTGTGGAAGTACTCCTTTCAGCAAGGGGTTTTGCCATCCTGGAACCAGAAAAATACCAAATTATATTCTCAAAAGTGAACATCAACAACATTCATTAATTTTATTTCAAAAAAATTATTTTTGTCCTGATTTACATGCGTTTGTGTAGTGTACAGAGGTGAATGCACAATAGCTTAAAATGAAGTCTTACTCTTGTATGTTGCCAGGGGGTGTACAGATTTGTGGGCGACTGTACGTGTGTGGGTATTTGGGGTGTTGGGGAGAGTGTGGGTGTGCCTGTGGGGTGCATAGGTATGGGAGTATGTGGGGTATGGGGTTAGCCTGCATGTATGGCAGTGCAAGGGGGTGTGGGTGCATATGTATGGTGAGGTATGCATGTGGGACTCGCCCTATGCATATGCACACGTGGGCCCTCTGCTCCTTGGTAGCCAGGAGCCACGTGGTGCCGAAGTAGTGCAAGGGCAGGAAGGCAGGGAAATGACTGGGGGTGGGGCAGGGCTGGGCTGCTTGGCCCTGCTGCTGGCTCCCCCTGGGTCCTACTGCCCCAGCTCCTGCAATCTTTGATAGGCAGCCAGGAGCAAATTAATATTAATTTACTAAAATTTTTAGGGGCCACATGGGCCGGATAGAATGGCCTGGAGGGCTGGATTCAGCCCGCAGGCTGTGTTTTGCCCCTGGCTTAGGAGGATGATACTGACCTTTACCAGTTCTGTCCTGGTTACTCTTCCAGATCACATGTATTTCTAAAGCATCTACTGCTGGGGTATTCAGTTGACATACAGAAAGCTGGCCCTACCATCTCTTACATTCTATGCTCTTTCCCCATTCCCCTTTGGCAGTATGCCCTGTTAGGCACTGTTAAAATGCTTCCTGATGGATCTGTTCTTCAACCAGGCCTCTGGCTACCCTCAGAAACAGTGACAGCAAATATTGAGGAAACCTATGGCTAGGGAGGCAAGGAGGAACAGGACATAAGCAGACAATTGAGAAAAGAAGGGCCTCAGGGATGAACATCCTTGCCCATCTTTACATATTTAAAGCTGTGGAACATAGAAGTTAAAGATCAAAGGTTTCCCATATGCCAAAATCCAGAGCGATCCAATTACAAGCTGGCATGACATCTTCTTTAAGTGTATCTGAGGATTGCAATACCCTACCCCCACCCAGCAACTCAGGAAGCTACTGAAGGGGTCTTGCCACCAGACATTTAGGAACTCTTCAAAACTAAAGATTTCTTGCTACAGCAGATGTGGACCAAGGGAAGGAAAAGAAACTGGAACAAAGCTCTGAAGCACAAACATTCACCCCCTTGTTTTATATAAGTATTGCCTTCAAGAAAAAATGGTTGCCAGCGCTCAGGAGTTATACAGGGTGTAAGATTAAAACTGCTCTGTTGAAAGCACCCACTCAGCAACTCAAATTTTTCTTGGTTCTTCCATATAGAGCCACTGCCCTTTCATGCACCATCATACAGTTGTGCCAGTGTGAGCCAGGACTAGCTATGAAGCTTGTTGGCTATACATCACAAATGAGGAACCAGCTAGGGAATCAAAGCCTTGCCATAGCAACCTTAAATCAAACACCTGACCTGATCACCCAGGAAGCTTGTGTCAACAGGCAAAGCAGAAGCTTCACACTGATGCTTCAGCAAAATGCCTGGGGCAAATATTCAACCACAAGAAACTGGAGTTTCAAGAGCACTTGCCAAGACTTCCCATGAATTTTTACTGCACCTGCTTCTTACCTCTCTTTAGTGAAAGATGAGCTGGTTCATGAAGGAAGTGGGTGGGAAAGAGGGAAATGTGGTAACTGAGGCCTGTTAATAGTGGGAACACCCCAAGAACATGCATGTGGCTGGGCTGGACACCTCCCTGCAGCATGAAGTCTCAGAAACTTACATGACAAGAAGCAACTTGACTGATCAAGGAATGAGTTCGGCATTGCTCATATTCCTCCAGACATCTGACTGTCAGGTTAAGCTACACACAGGCAGGAACCACCACCTTGAAAAAGGAGTTTGGACCCTGGTGCTCATACACGTGCGCGTTAGAGCTTCACTGACCACAAGCACCAGGCTGCAGTCTGAGAGGTTTTGAGAGGAGCTCCTCTCAAGAGCACCAGAGAACAGCAGGTCACTTTGGGAGGACCCTCCCAAACATGGGCTCAACAGGAAGCACAAGCCCAAGCACTAAGCATGACAGCACAGAGGAGCAGTAACTGCATGTTTTCCAACCCTCCCAAACAACAATATCTTATTATGGATTCCTGAACCAAACAGCAGCCTACAATTAAACCAAAAGTATCAACTATAAAGATGTAGCCCCCTGCAGGCCCCTGTGACTAAAGGGATGGGCTGCTGCAGGATAGTGTTTCAAGGGCAAAGCTTTCTCCTGGCTCCCTATCCCCTCTGCTGAATTAAAGCATAAGGATTCCAAACTGGAACAGTAACCAGTCTCATCTCAGGATCCATGGCCAATGATGCACAAGGGCTTAAGATCCTTATCATGGACTTGGCAGTGTACAATTAAAGGTGCATTCCACACACAATCTGTCTCTCTAGGGACCAGAATTGCAAGTCCTCCTTGCTTTACACTTGATCTCGCTAGAGATGCTGGCCTTTTAAATCAACCTAGTAAGTCCTGTAAACAAGTCAAGACCCCAGAAAGAGGGAGAGAAGACTACTCCAGTGATCTCCCTTACTTCAGTGGTCTCTTATCTTGCACTAGAAAAAGCATGGGCAAACCAGCTTTCAGCGAAGCTCCTTGAGGAAAAAGGGGCACTGCATGTTTCTCCAAGCAAGCTCAGAGGCTACAACAATAGGAAATTTCCCCTGTGCTGATGCTGGAGGAGAGAACCCCTGTTCCAGAAAGCTTACCCTGAGGATTTGAAAAAAACATTAGATCTCAGGGCAAGCAAATAAGTACATGCAAACAGACCCCACCCTGGGACAACAGACTTCTGCAAGACTCTGGCCTTAATTCCTGCAGCAGGAAGTGAAGCCTTTACATTTATATTGTTGCAGACTTTTGTCATAGGAGCTCAAGGAACTCGCTGAGCTCTGGGAACCAATGGAAAGGCTTGTTGGCACAAATAAAATGCACTACCAGGATCTGGCCTTAAATGGAGCTTTGCTATGGCAAGGACCCCACTCTCAGGCTTTCCATTCCCCAGCTACTTATTTTCCCACATTTTCAGGAAGTCAGCATTCCTCCCTCCTGTGCAGGGCACATCACTCCCTTAACGTGTTATCTACCTCACGGGCTGATGTTTCAGGGCCAGAACTTCCACATCCGCCACTGCAACCTGTTCCACTTCACTACTTCACAGCAGTTATCAACAAAATCGAAAATGCATCTGAAGACAGCACGAGCTGCTGCTTTCATTTCAGGCTTCCTTTATGCAGTGCTGCCCACTTGGTAGCTCTGTTACAAAGGCGGAAAACAAAGTGTGGCAGCCTTGCTCTGGGCAGCCACCTGCATCACCGAGCTACTTATTCACAGCCTGCTGCCCTGCGCCGTGCCCATGGGGGCCCAGCCGGTGCAACAGTCAACCTCTTCCAGTAGAGGAACACCCAAGGAGCTGAGCCCCGGAGGCCAGTCAAAGCCGCCAGGGCGCTCTCCTGAGTGAGGGGAATGAGGCCAGCGCGGGGAGAGCGGCTTATGGCAGCGCCCGGCTGAGCTCCCCTGCATCCTACTCCCGGTCCGGTCGACGCCGCGTTTCTGCTGGACTGCGCGGGTTCCGACCAGCCGCCCCGCTCGGGCGCAAGAGGGGCCGGGGGGCTGGCGCTTAGGCCGCCGCGTGGGGCAGCGCCCGAGGCAAGCGCGCGGCGGGGCTAGGGAGTGAAAGCGGCATTACCGGCGGGCGCCCCAGGGCGGGCCTCTGCGCGGCGGGTCCCGGCCGCGGAGCCTGCGGGGTGGCGAAGAGCAGCAGCTCGGCCTC
>NW_017729017.1:11835744-11845937 GCF_001723915.1 Gavialis gangeticus | reverse complement strand
CTGCGGGGTGGCGAAGAGCAGCAGCTCGGCCTCGCTGTCTCCGTCGGCCGCGGGCAGCTCGCCGGGGGTGGAGATGATCACGATCTGCTGCTCCACCACGCGGAGCCCCCCGGCTGCCCCCAGCAGCGCCTCCAGCTCGGCCACGCAGGCGCTGCCGCCATCCCGGGCCACCTCCAGGCCATCCAGAGACATCCTCCGCCCGGCGCGGGCTCACATCCCCGGGCGCCCACGGGGAAGACCCAGTGCTACTCCCCTCGCCCGCTCTCGGCGCTGCGTCCGCCCGGGGATCACAGCGGCCTGGCGGGCACGGCCGCACAGCCCCGCCAGCGGCGGGCAAAGGCCACGGCCGGGAGAGGCGGCAGGGCGCCGCGGCCCATGCTCAGCCCGAGAAGGCGCAGCCAGGCAAGGCCCCGAGCGCGGCGGCGACCCAGACCATCTGGCCCCGGCCCGGCCACTGTTATTGTTCCCAGCTGGTCCCGGCCCCGCACGCGTTTGCGCGCCAAATCCTTTTTGCCGCGAAAGCAGCACGAGCCGAGTGCGCGCGCTCCGATTGGCTGCACCCGTCGCGTCGATACGCAACGCCGCGGGCAGCCTCGTCCCCATTGGTCGCGACCCTGGGATTGATACGCAAACAGCATCTCCCCATTGGCTGCGGCGGGGCAGCCGGGAGGTTTTGGAGTGACTAAGAGACCGTTCTGACAGTGGCCCAATCACAGAGGCCGCGTCTGCTGGAGAGGGGAGGGAAGGGGGCCTTGGGCCAATCAGCGGGGAGCTGGGGGACGCTGAGCAGGGGCGCTGGGGTGAGAGGGGCTCGAACTGGGGCCTTAAAGGGGAACAGCGCGGCACAGGCGGCTTCCCTGTCCCTGGGCTGACTTGGGCCCTGTCTGCCCCGCCCCTTCCTGGCGCCGCCCCGGCGCTGATCTCAAGCTCCGAGGTCTCCCTCTGGGACTGATATACCCTCCCCTCGCTGCCCTGCCCAGCACAGCGGCCTCTTCGCGTCTTGCACGGGGGGACTTGGCCAGAGGCTGGTGTGCCTCGCCGTAGCTGATAAGCCTGTTTCATTCGTCCCCCAGCTCACCCCGTGAGCTGCGGCCCACGGGGTGTGCCATCAAGTGCTCTACCTGGACCACGAGTCTCCAGTTGGAAGGGCAGGCTGGGAGCTGCAGGCTTCAGGAAACTCACCTTACTGTTAAACACCCGGAGAAAGGAATAGAGAAGTTAAAACAAAAATGTGTGTCTGTGTGTGCCCACGCATGCAGGCTTGTGCACATACATTTATGTGCATGCATCTCTGGGTGGGTGGGTGTCAGCTGTGTGCATGCATGTGTGTGCGCCCGCACCTATATGCGTAAGTACAAAGACATACATGGGTGCATCTGGCGTAAAAGGAGCAGACAAGGCTGGTAGCAAGTCAAATGATTCCCCTAGGTCTCTGATGTGCTGTCTTGTTCCTGAGTGGTTGCATGCAGTAAAGGATTGGGTTTTTTAGTTGCTGGAACGTGACTTGCCTCATAAAGAGTTTCTTCCGTTGGCATTATGGGATGAGGCCAGCTGTTTGGACTTTGCCCCCAGTAGGACTAATCAGACTCAGCAAAATTTACAGCTATACAAAATTGCCTGTACTTTGTCCATACGACAGAGTCCACCTTGGCTCTGAATGGCAGAGCTGTGACAATTTGTGAATGATTGATCCAAAGTTAGACTGCTGATGCCACCAGGGGGCTTCCTGGCATACCTGAAGTGTGGAAAATGCAATTAAGAGAAGGTGTCCAAATCCCAGCCCTTTCAATTCATATATTCAAAGTCAAGATCCATATGAGGATGGGTGGGTTAAAGGACAACACAAGAAACCAGCAGCAACAAGAAACAGTTCTTCACACTTCCGTCCCCCCAGTTTCTAAGGCCACTTGACATTATCCTGGATTCCTTTCATTTTGACTTCAGACTAAGGCACTCCTAGCTGCTTTCATAGATAACATCTTTCTATCTGTGGACAGGTCCATACCTCCAGCATCATTATTCTGAGCCTCTTTCTAGAGCTTGTAGGTAGTTACAAAACACTTCTGTTGCACTGTTCCAAGTAGCTGTAGGAATAAATGATAAAGCTATGAAATGACATAGATTCCTCCTTAGAGACCAAACCCAGAGTCTGACACAGGCAACTAATGCTCTGTTTCAAAAGCCTTCCATTCTGGAGCCTAGTCCCCACCTTACAACATTCAATGTCTACATGGAGCTGATGAGACAGTGTAGCTTGAAGTGCCACCATTACCCAGATGATATCCAATTCCATCTCTTCACATCAACTATAAACAGCACTGTCTCTCAGCTTCCTTACTGCGCAACTAAAGCTGAAACCATTCTGGATGCAGTCATACTGGGAGAGAGAAGGGAGTGCTACAAAGAGCTTGTCAGCTCTGTGGCATCCCCCCTATTGGGATGCACCTTCCCTTGGGTTGTCATATGTGTCCTCAGTTGTGCATTCCTTTCAGATTTCATGGTACTATTGGTTATCAAATAGCTTGCTAGCAAAAAAAACCCACATTTGATCAGTTGGAAACTGAACTCAGCTAAAGATGCCCTTTCCAGTCCTACCTTCCTGTGTTCCCCCATATGACTGGTCAGGTAATAATGACTATCCTATAAGACAGACCTGGCTATAGGTCGATGTGTTCCTCACCTCCAAGTGTGGCTATTGCAAGCTATGTCTAGACATAAAGCCTCAAAATCAGAGACAGGTGAAGTCTGTCCCTTTGGCCACCTTCTTTGAACATCTTTCCCATGGACTGCTTTCTACAGTCACTGCCCAGTGAACAAAGTCTAGCTGAAGGTCTCTGCTGTAATATTCAAAGCCCTCTAGATAGCTCTCCTTTAGTGACCATGCTGTCCTTCTACAGCTATATTCCACAGGTGACAAGAAGTAAAAGCTCACATACCAGAGCCCCCTTTGGGGTAACTAGAAACAATGGCCACAAAATGACAGGGAGCAGATTTAGGTTGAACATCAAGATGGACTTCTTTACAGTAGGGGTTACCAGAATCTGGAATGGGAGGTGGTGCTCTCCCCTACCTTGGAGCTGTTCAAGAGGAGACTGGACAAGCACCTGGCTGGGGTCATCTGCTCCCAGCGCTCTTTCCTGCTCAGGGCAGAGGGTAAGACTCAGTGATCTACTGAGGTCCCTTCGGAACCTAAAAATCTATGAAATCTATGAATGAAGGAGCCCGTTTTTACAGATTCTGGCCCCAGGAGTTATAAGAATAACTACAGGTCTCATCACTCTCAGAATTAAATGTCAGACTCATTTCTTTAGTGGTATGTTCCCTCACTAGCTTCTACAGGCATGCATATGCAGTCCTACAAATTCATCAGACTCCTTTTCTAACACGCCAAGCAAGAAAAGAAAGAGAGGGGTGGACATTTCTATTTAAAATACTTGGGAAGTGTTTGGCTACTTAGAAGACCCCTAAACACGGTATACACAAATCAGTGGCGTAATGTCCTCATGGAAGTGATGGGAGTCCTGACATTGGAGTCATCTGAGAACGGTTGGGACAAAACCCCACAAGATATACCGTGAAACAGGAACAAGGAGGAACAAGAGGCCCTAACATTCTTCATTGTATATTGATTATTTTCCCATGGGGAAGGGAATGGACCGTTTTGGAAAACTTGTTTGCTTCTACTTTAATCTATTTCTGATGTTCAGTGGTAAACAGCACCCACCTGATTGTTTCTGGACAGTGATGCCTTGTCCCAAAATGATTGTGTTTCTCTCAGAATGAAGACCTTCTTTTTATTCGTTTTTCTGGTGAAGTATGTCTTTATTGAACAAAATATAATGAAATTCTGTAAGATGTGCCAGTACACTAAACAGGAAATATTGTCATAATACATTTAATAATTACATGATTGTATTGGGATACCTGCAGAGAAAATCATGAGCTGTCTTTGTCTTTGTCATGTCTTTAGGCTATAAGATCTGGGAGACTGGGAAGGCTCAAATTTATACAAGAAGCCCAAGCCATTGAATGGAAACAAAAGAAACTTTACTGTATTTACTACCAGTCTCTTGTTGTAATTGTATCACATTAGTCAGTGTATGTACATGCTTCCCCTTTATGTCCTTTCACAGAGGATACCGGTCTTTAACAACTCAGTCTAACTGTTTAGCTTAAGATGTAGAGACTGATGATTTTGGCTTTGGTGGTCTTATATTCAGTACCTGTTGCTAGCCAAGGTGGAGACAATCTTGACAGCACACTCCTGAGTCTTTCCTCCAAAGGCCTAACTGGTAAGAAAATCAGAGTTATGTTGACTTCACTGTGCAACTCTTGTTCATCCATATTCTACACAGCCATGGGCAATTCAGAGCTGAAAAGGCAGATAACAGCAGACACCTCTAGTATCTCAAATGTGCAGGGGGCTATAGTAATACACCCACAAAACATGGCCTAGATTGTAGAGTTCCCTCCATATGCATCTCCATGTGTAGGAAGCTGATAAGTTGTTTTACCAAGTAAGAAGTCTAAATTAAAAAAAGGATACAATGAGAAAGCACATTTATGAATTGCGCCTTTTCTGGAATTATAACTTATATAGACATAAAGGTTTACAGAAAAAGAATCCCAGTTTTTTTATCAAATACTCATAAGACTCACTTGAACCATTACTGAAACATGGTTGCTTCTGGTGTGAAACATGGCAGCTATTTACTGATTCATGTTCACCATATGAAAGAATATAAGAGAAAAAATGAACAAATGTGCCTCTAACTGAGCCTGAAGAGACACTCCTAAGGAAGCAGACTGTAATAAGCAGTGACGGATTATAGCTAGAAAATAAGTCTGTTTATCTTGTAAAAGGTGCTGGGAGAAATTAATAACCTTTAGTAGTCAGTCTGTCCACCTTACCATGAAAAGCATAATGATCCTTCAGCACCAGCCTGGGGCACTGACTCAGTGATATCCCAGAAAGGTGGCAAAGGATACAGTAAAAATGGGCCACATAATAGTCAGTCAAAGTCAATCAAGATTGTACTAGAAATCTTAGCCCTATGTTTAAGTGGACTCCTGGGAGAGGAACTTGTCCATTGCTGGAGGTCTTCAGTAGTGGAGTTTCACTAAATTACAGAGCCCTGGAAGCACTCTAGGATGATAGTGACCTAGTTAATGTGGTGACTCCCACAGTGAAGACACTTAAACATTGAAGATCACAGGCAAAAAAAAAAAGTCAGGTAGAACATAGGTGCTACAGAAACAGGTGGGAGAACTGCTGAATTCACTAAGTATCATGCAAGCAGCAAACACCTGCAGCTGGTGCCTGACAGCAACCAGTAAAGGCTTTTACACAAATACAGGAAAAACCAGTTAAGTTGAAACAAAGCCAGCCTTGCCACTCCGTTCTAGAGACTTGCCCTGTCTTTTCAAAGAAGGGAGCCGTGTTTAAAACTTCCCTTGGCTGGCCAGGCTGGAGCAAACTCTAAGCTCAGGTGTAGTTTCTTATTAAGTCAGGTGTAATATGTACCAGCTAGATCAGTCACATTCTCTACAAGGAGTTCTGTTGCAACTAGCACACCTTCCTAATTACCTATTCATTAACTAACAGGGGGAGCAGCAGTCTACATCCTAAGGCAAGTGCCTTGCCTCTTTAATTCCAACCAGGCCCTGAGCTGAGGTGTAGGATTTTGAAATGGAAGCAGTTAACTCCTTGCTTGCTAGATCTAGAACAGCTCTGGATGCACAATTCATCTACACTGGCTTAAAGGGTTTCATGCTTTAGAAGCCTGAATTACTCATGGAAATAATATCACATTAAGACTGGGAACCGATTTTGCACTTGTCCCTGGACATATCATACCTGTGTTTGTCCTGGAACAGAAATATTCTGGGATATTCCCTTTTAATCAGGGGTTAATGAGCGGCTGAATGCACTGCCATTTTCTGCCCTTAATTCAGTTATGCAGTCCTAGGATAACCATTCAGAGACACTTTGCAATGTCCCAGGAATAAACTGTTAGCAGTTTCTTCTCCCATGAAACTTTTTAGGATTTATCCGAGGACAACAAAGACATTTGAATAATTGCATTTTGTCTCAGGATAAATGCAGCATTTATTTAAAGCTTAAGAGAACCAGAGTGGTCGAGCAGATTGCATGCTAGGCTGGAGCTTCAGATTTCCATATTCTAATAATTCTAGTTGTGCCTATTCACTAAGTCACTTAATTTCCCCAAATTAGTTTTACCACCAGTAAATGTGGGGGCAGTGGCCATGTCTACACAAGAAGCTGACTGCATAGTTGTTACTGCGCAGTCATTTAGTACTTGTATTCACAAGTACTAAATGACTGTGCAGTGCCAGGAGTTAAAGCACAGTAGCATCGCTGAGCAGCTTTCAGGTGATGCTGATTGTGCAGTCTCTCATTACTACTGTGCAGTAGTATTGCATGATGCTTTGTGCCATGCAACACTACTGTGCAGTAATAACGAGCTACTGTGCAGTCAGCATCTCATGTAGATGCAGCTAGTAACACTGATCTGCTGTAAAGGAGTGCAGTGGTATTTAATTGACATCTTGCAAGCTCCTTTGTAGATGCTAAAAGACAAATTCTTTGCTGACCTCAGTACAGGATCAGGACCTAAATATTCTCAATAGTGCAAAGAACAAGCAAGAATTAGGTCATAAGTATACACATTAGTTAATGTTTTCCCCATGTGGGAGAAACTAGGCCAGGGTGTAATGGCTATTGTACTTTCTTTTCCCACAAGGAGGCTCTGTAACATATTTTCCTGTCATTTGAATGTGCAGTTTTTGGACACAGCTGCTGCACCAGCTGTTCTTGCTAGTGTTACAAAAGATGTCATTTTTCCAGCCAGGCAGACCCACCAACAGGAAACTCAGAATGCCAAGTAGAATTGAAAAGTTTATTTTCAATCCATGTGGCAGCTTATTCAGGGTGAGTAGAGCTACTTAACCCTGGGGAAAGACAGCCTGCCAGCCTCAGGAAATTGGGTGGTGTCTCTTAACAGCTTTCTGCCATGTCATTTCACAGGAAGGCTATAACTTTCTATTGGAGGCCGCTGTGCAAATTATCCAAGGTTTGTATGACTTATAACAGTGGAAAGAAAGTGCACACTCATATGGCATCAACAGCAAACTATGACATATAGGCAGAGACAGAGGAACAACTGTGTGGCACTGTTTTCAGTCTTTCAAGTCAAAGAGAGATGTGCCTGTCCCTCTTCTGTTTCTTGCATCCATGGGATGGAGGGGGTATGAATCCAATATTTATATCTCATTTATCCTTGTACCAAGAGGACGTGAACCTATCTTTATCACAAACTTCTCCTCTTCTCCCCTTTGTTGCCCAGGAGAGATGAACTGGTCCTTTGTATCAACCATGGTTAAAAGATTTGTAGCTTTGCAGAATAAAATAACAGGAGTGAATCTCACTGAGCACATTAGAGCACATAACTGCACAGTAACCATCACCATCTATACATGCAGATGCTTACTGAGCAGTAATTTGCTTTCATTGGGAGTAAATTTGCTACCTGTAAATACAAGTAGCAAATTTACTCACAACTGGTTACTGTGCAGTAACGAATGTGTAGACAATGACTGGGAGCAAATTTCCTCCCAGTCAGCCCCACAACCAGGAGGCCACCTGCAGTCCAGCCCCAGGACCCCAGGGCTAGAAGCTTCTCTAGTCCGATGGCTGGGGTGGCTCTTTGTCCCTGCCGAGGCTCTTTGTCCCTGCAGAGGCCCCAAGCCAGCCCCTGGTACTGCTACAAGCACAAGCGGCCTAGCCTGCCTGAGCCTCTGCTGCAGCCTGGCATCCATGGTGATGCATCACCAGGGGAGGGCCCCTCGGCCCACTAGGAGCCTGTCCTACTGCGTTCATGCCCCTGGCCTCCTCCAGCAGTTCTGGAAGCCTGGGCTAACACCTGCCCCATCAGCTCCGGGTGCTCAGCCCTGTCCAGGAGGCCAGGCTGGCCATGGTACCACTGTCTGCGAGCAGCTCCAGCTCTTTTCTGGAGGGGACCCTTTCCCAGGCAGCCAGATGCCACTCCCCTGCACCCCAGGACACCACCGGGAGTCGCATGTCCTCATTGCTAGCGGGGATTGACTCAGGCCACTGGGCATGCCTGCCACACCCACCTGCCGCACTGTGGATAGGACCCTCCCTGCCTGGCCCACCCGGGCTCCCCCTGGACCATGGAGGCCTCCCACCACAGCATGCAGGGAGGTGTGAGATTGTGCAAAACTTTATTGAGTAGCCTGTGCCCGCACAGCCAGGTGGGCAAGTCCTCTCCTATGCCAAGGAATGCGTCAATGCCAGTGGTGATGTCCTTCTCAGCTGTGGGGGGGCAGGGATGCATAGTGTAGTCACAGGTAGCCCTCCAGGTGGTTGCGGAGGTTGCGGGGCAGGGTGGGCTTGCCCTTTGCACCATCAAAGCTCCGTGTCCTGTTTCAGATTCTCAGGTGTGCCTGGGACAGCATGGTGATCATCATCAGCAGGGCATAGTGGGTTGGGCAGCCCTCAGTCCATGCAAACAGCTCCTTGTGGTATGCCTGGGACACTCAGCTAACAGAGCGGGCATGGTGGGGGGCTGGCCCCAGGGTCTCTCTCCAGAGAGGCCACCTGGGGGGAGAGTGGAGGCACCAGAAGCCCTGTGTCCCAGTTAGGCAGGAGCCCCTAGGCCCCCTCACCCCCCACCAAGGCCACGTGCCATGGGCTTAGCAGCAGTGCAGGAGACAGGCTGGCCTTCAGGAGGAGAAGGGGGAGGAGTGGCTCTGGAGCCATGGCAGCAGGTGCTGCCAGGAGCCAGGCCTGACCTGCCCTGGAAACAGAGAGAGGGAGGCAGGCTGCCTGAGGCCAGCACCTAGAACGGAGCAAGCAGGGATGGGTGCTTGGCTGGTTGGCTGTCTGGGCCAGGGCCTGCCCAGCCAACTTACTATGGTCCCTGGGCACCCGTGAATGCACGACCCCTGATCTGAGGCCAGGCAGCACACAGGCCCTGGTACAGAATATCTTATCTCAGAAATGTTGCAAACTCCCGCAAACAGCCTCTTTTTCCTGGCTCTGTAGGACCTGCAGCTGCACAAGGGGGAGACACCAGATGGCAGCTGGGATAAGCCATTAGGGTTACCACCAAGCCAACCTCCGCAGGGGCTCTGCAGATGTGACAGCTTTGGCAGTGCAGATGCACGACTGGACCCAGCTGGTCACCATAGCTAAGGAGAGTCTGGCATGTGGAGGACATTGCCTACAAGGAGGCAAGGGACCAGTGCAAGAAGGCGAGGGACTGAGTAGACCAGGAATTCCAGGTCAGGCTCCTGGCCCTGGAGGAGAGACACGTGGAGGCCCTGGAGCTGCAGGCCGTCCTGGTGGCCAGGGCAGTGGAAGCCACAAAATGGGACAGCCAGGTGCTGGACACCATCTTGGCCCTGGCAGTCACCTTTGTGTCACCTGCTGCCCTGCCCCTAGCTCTAGCCCTGCCTGCCCCCTAGCAGCCACCCACCGCTCAGCAGCAGGCCCCCTTCAGCCCTGGGCTGAGGTGTAGCAGTGCCTCCATGGGCCAGGTACCCCTGTCCCAGTCCCCACCCTGAGGCCACTGCCACCCACCCCCCCAGCCTGGGCCCAGTCCCACTGGTTGTCCTGGCTCCATGTGACCCCACAACAGGAGCTGCCTTCAGCAGGGCCAGGACTGTGTGTGGGCCCTGCTGGCCCTGCCCACTGGCTGGAGGAGGGGAAGCTGGCTGTGCTGGCAGAGCAGCACCCGCCAACACCCCCAGATGAGCCCCCTGCCCGCTGGTCTCACTTTGGCATTTGCATTCATGGGATACAAACAGAGGGTGAGATGCTGGATACCTGACCCTGGGCTCCAGCCTCTAGATGACCCCAGTCCACAGCCCCCTCCCCAGGAGGACACATACAGCATGCACTGTAGGGTTACCATACATCTGGGTTTCCCAAACATATCCTCTTTTTGGATCCTCCAATCTCCATCTGGATGGTTTTTGGAAATCTGAACCAATAGCCAGGATTTTGCTCTACTCCATTAGTGGTAGCAGGGGAAGGGCAATTGGAGTCAGAGGTCATCACATGCATGTGCATGCGCAAATGCACATGACCAGCATACAGCCATGCATGGTGGTGGGTGCAGCCTTGGCAATTGGATGCAGTTAAGTCT
>NW_017729017.1:11829129-11835654 GCF_001723915.1 Gavialis gangeticus | reverse complement strand
CAGGCAGTTATTTCAGGCGGAGGGGATGGGTGTGTGAAGGGGCTGGTACCTGGCGACACTGGAGGAAACTGTCCAGGAACTGGATCTGCAGCAGGGCAGGAGGGGCGGGGAGGAAGTGCCTGCCCCTCCAGCAGGGGAAGGGGGCAGGGGGGCCCTTTTGGGGTAGTGGGAAACTCCATGGCTGGGCTGGAGGCACAGGGGCCAGTACCCATGTTTACAGGGGTGGGGCAGCCAGGAGATACTGTCCAGGAGAGGAGAGGGGCTGTGGCTCAGCCACCTGGCACAGCGTGGGAGCCCCAGCCCAGGGCGGAGGGTGCCACAGATCTCCCCTCCTCTTCCCTCCAGCCTGTAGTTGGGCCAGACTTGCTCCACTGCCGCCCGCACGTATCGGTGTTGCTGTGCTCTGGCTCACTTGGGTTGGAGGCAGCTGAGGGCTCCCTCTGGCAGGGCTGGAGGGATCAAGGGTGTGTGGCTCATGAGTGAGGGGAACCCGAGGGGCTGGGGGAGCTGTGGCTTGGGAGTGAAGGGCACCAGAAGGGATGGGGGGCTGCAAGTCAGGAGTGAGGGGTACCAGCAGGGCCAGGAGTCCGCAGGTCAGGAGTGAGGGTCAGCAGCAGGGATAGGGAGCTGCAGGTTGGGACTGAGAGCCACCAGCATAGCCTAGGGGGGAGGGGGAGGGACTGTGGGTCAGAAGTGAGGGGCACTGGTAGGGCCAGAGGCCTGTGGGTTGGGAATGAGGGGTTGCAGCCGGGATGGGGGGTTGGAAGCAAGATGTCCTCTTTTTTGAAACTGGAAATATGGTAACCCTAATGCACTGTAAATAGTCTGCACATGGAAGAGGATGATTTATTGGTGGTGGGTGGAATGGGTGGTGGAGGGACTCTGTGGGGAGTGGGGTGGGGGGATGGGGTCTGGTGCAGGGGGGAAAGGGGGGATGGGCTCTGTTATGGGGGAGGAAGTGGGTCTGTGTTTGTAGATGGGGAATAAATTGCTTTTCAAAGAACTGTCCACAATGAGCATGGTGCTGGGGGTGTGTGGTGGGGCAGCGGTCTGTGGGCACCTGTCCAGGCAGCCTACAGTAGGGAGTGCAGGAGGAGGTGGGAAAGCAGCGCCTCTTGCACCTGGTACCCTGGCCCCCACTGGCAGGTGAGCAGCTTGCCCAGGGTCTCAGCCTGGGGGGCCTGTCACTGCTGCTACTACTGCAGCTGGCACTCCTGGTGCGAGGTGCCCTCTGCCCACTGTGCCTTCTCCTCCCTGGCCTCACAAAACAGCTTTCCCTTGCAGATGTCATGCAGCATAGGGAGGAGTAGGTAGGTGGGGTCAGAGGAGAAGCATGAGCCAGAGAAGGAGTAGGTAGGTGGGGTCCCCAGTGAGGGACAGGACCACCACTGCGCCCAGTTGGAGGCCTGGCACAGCTGGTGTGAAACACCCACTCTCCACCAGGGCTGGCAAGGCAAAGCAGCAGATGTGGGTGTCCTGGACACTGCCTGCCCAGTTGGCACTCACATTGGTGAAAGCACTGTTGTGGTCAATGAAGGCCCCTGCTGGCTGTAGTAGGGGTGGTTTCTGTGAGGCAGGGAGGTGACGGGCATGGGAGAGTGGTGCCTCCTGGCTCTGGGAGGGCACCAGCGGCTGATTGCCAATGAGGGGGCGGGGTCCCCCAGCGGCTGATCATTGACCCTGGAACTTCTGGCAGCAAGCCGGAAGTGCCGCCAGCAAATCCCCACCCTGTCCCCCCACGCATCTTCTATGATGACAAGATTTGGGTATCCAGGACCCTGATTTACTAGGGGAAGCCCAGGGCATAGAACTCCACTACCACCTCCAGGGGGTCATGCAACCAAAGCATGGTGTGCCCCAGCACATCCTGGAGGGCACTGCAGACCTCCAGAACCCCCTCTCCAGTGGTTGCCTTGCCCATGCTGAAAAGGTGGCTGACGTAGTGGAGGCTAGCAGGTGTGGCCAGCTTGAGCAGGGCGATAGCCAGCCAGGTGTCCACATGGAGGGACGGCCGGTCCAGGTGCAGGTGGAGCTGCTCAAGGAAGTCTTGAAAGGTGGCCTGGTTCATGTGAAAGGACTCCAGCTACTTATCATCCCAGGTGGTCTGAATGACATGGAGGCCCAGGAGTGCATGCATGGACA
Organism: Gavialis gangeticus; assembly: GCF_001723915.1. Taxonomy (NCBI): domain Eukaryota; kingdom Metazoa; phylum Chordata; order Crocodylia; family Gavialidae; genus Gavialis; species Gavialis gangeticus. The sequence goes on along the minus strand of NW_017729017.1, from coordinate 11,833,512 downwards.
GCACTGGTGATTGCATTCAGGAGCGCATCATTGGCATTCCTGCTGGGGTCCAGGCAAGAGGCACGGGACAGCAGGGTGAGCCCCACGTGGGGGGACCACCAGGGCTGAGACTGACCTTGGCCAGGCATCGGTCCCTTTGGCAGGTCAAAAGGAGAAGCATGATGGCAAGCAGGAGCCCAGGGCACTGGACATCACTCCTGGGGGTGAAGCAGCTATGGTGCAGTGGGCAGAGGCTCTGGTGACAGATCCACTGCATGCTGCCACCACACTCTGGACACTGCTTCAGACCAGGAAAGCAGGTGTCTCAAGGAACACTGTGTGGGGCAGGGCAGGGTGGGGAGTCTTTTCTGGTCTGGGAAAAATGTCAGGTGAATATCAAATCTAAAAGCTGATGTCATTCCATATGCCTTAACTATTCCAAGACGGGTACATTTACCACTAATGGACAAAGTTAAAGAAGAGCTAACATTCATGGAGGAAATGAAGGTAATTACAAAGATTGAAGAACCTAGTCCTTGGTGTTCTGGGATGGTTGTTGTGCCAAAACCCAATGGTAAGATTAGGATACATGTTGACCTCACACAGCTGAACAAGTGTGTGTGCAGAGAAAGACACATTCTTCCTTCCATGGAACACACCTTGGCTCAACTTGCAGGAGCCAAAGTTTTCACAAATTTGGATGCTCGAGCAGGGTTCTGTCAGATTCCTTTAGCTGCTGAATTGTCCAAGCTAGCAACTTTTATCACTGCATTTGGGCACGACTGGTTTAAACGGCTACCTTCTGGACTCTATCAGCTCCTGAATTATTTCAGTTTTAGAAGTCACAGATATTGGATGGCCTAGAAAGTGTTCTTTGCCATGCCAATGATATTTTTATTTTTGGGACCACCAAGGCACAAGAATGGATGCAACACTGAGAAAACTCCAAGATGCTGGAGTTAGACTTAATGAAAAGTGCATCATTGCTACTTCACAGCTCATGTTTGTGGGTTACTGGATTACACCACACAGAATCAGGTGACTCAAGAATCAGGAATAGGTCACTGGCCTACTGTGGTGCAGTGATATCGCTAATCCTGTATTTCTGGACACTGAACTGGGAAGGCAAACCTACACACAGAGAAGCACGAATCTAGTCTTATCCGTCTACCTCTCTAACGTACTTTTTCTGACTCCCCATATCATAGTGTCTGAATGCCTCATCACCTTGTATGTAATATCAGGTATCAGATTCACCCAAAGAACCTTGTCTGCCTATGTCCTTAGACCAACACAGCTACCAACACCCTCATTACCTTGCATGTACTTATCCTCATGGCATGCCAGTAGTAGGGCAGTGTTGTTTTTTCCATTTTTTCCAAGGCAACTGAGAGCCAGAGAACACATCAACATGAGACATTTACTGCGGAGTAGATTAAATTAGCCCTGCAGTAAATGCTGTGCATCTACATGTGAATCCCTATTAGGCTGCAGTAAATTAATTAACTCTGCAGCAGTATAGTACTTATAAATATAAGTACTATTCTGCAGGGTTTTTTACTCTGCAACATTGCACATGTAGACACTGCCCCGGCTGCCTGGGGCATGGGAGTGTTTCATTGCAGGGGCTGCCTGCCAGCTAGTTCTGCACCGGAGCACCCTCATATCCCAGCTAGCCCCTCTAGTCTACAGCATGATGAGCTGTGAGCGTGGGAGGGGGGAATGGACTGCCAGGCTGACTTCTGGGGCCCCCTACCAGCAGGGGCTGCTCTGATTTGGTTCAACATATTGCAGTCCTGGGTGCATGTTTATTGCCTGGGAGCAATAAACTATGGAGCAATAAGTTCCAGGGTTTATTGCTTCACATTAATTGATCATGTAGACATGCCCAGAGAGTCTGAGTGACCTGCCCCAGGATTGTAAAATGCCTGTCGCTGCTATGGCATTTTAGACTTTTCAGAAAAGAATAAATGCCTGGCTGTGCTGTGCTGTGCTGCACCTTGCTGGGAAATACAGCAAAATTAGGAATCTAGCTTTGCCTATTCCAAGGTTGTGGTCACTTGGCTTCCAAGGGTCTTGAGACTTGCAAATCAGATCAACACACCCTCAACTTGGTGCTATTAGTTCATAGATTTTAAGGCCAGAAAGAACTATTATGATCACCCAATCTGATAATCCATTGCTTTTCACCCAGTATCAAGTCTACTAACTTGTGATTGATCTACTTTTGAAAGCACACAATCCCAATCCAAATATTTCATATGATGGAGAATCGAGTATGTCCATAGGTTAGTTGCTCCAACAGCTAATTTAAGCTCATGGCTAAGACTTAGCAACTTGAAGGGCCCTGGTTTCTAGAATAATAAGCATTTTGATGTTAAGGCTTCCAGCTAATCCAAATTAATCAAATATTTATAATGCTATTTGCCAAACTCTCAGCCTCAATGTCACTTTTCTAACTAAGAGTATAAGCCACTTGTGTACATACTTTCATGTTACAACAGTTGCAGAATTTGTGAGTACATCAAGATTCTTTAACCACTCAAGTAATACCCAACAACCAGACTTGCCCTTTTCAGAATATCCTTCTGCCACAGCTACAGCAAGATTCAGGGACCAGATATGGTCTCAGTGGCACCAAGAAAAAAGTAAAGTATCAAGTATCCACTTGGTTTTTTCCCTAACACATATATGAGGGCTCCAAAAACCCTTCTTCAACAGTGGCAACACAATGGCACCAACATAAAATACCATCTCCTGAAAAAAGCAAAAGCATAGAGATGTATCTGAGTAAATACAGTATAACACAAGGTTTCTCATCAGAGGAAAAATGCCCAGCCCAGTGAACTATGTGGCAAATCATGAATCTTTCAGTTTTGGACTAATGTCATATGTGGCAGGCCAGGAAGGGGTGCTTCTGCGCTGAGCTACCCACCTTACCGCACCTGACCACCTACCAAGCTCTGAGTGTCTCCCCTGGGGCACCTATGACTGGCTGACCCCCTTCCTGGAGCACACACACAAGCCGGGGACCGTGCCACCACCCGGGGTCTGGTCATTGCCTGAGCCTTGTGCTCCCCCAGGATAGACAGGCCCTGTAGACCTTGAGGGCACTTGATGCCCTGTGAGATCTTGGGAGTACTTCCTTTAACCTGAAGCACAGAAAGTAGCCTCCCTTTGTCAGCCGAGCCAAGGGAATGCAGAGGCATGTACCACAGAGCTTGTTATAGTAGATAACTGTATCGGGTAGAGAGGGTAGGCTTGGGGAGGGGTATGAGTCAGAGAAATATGAAAAGAATATCCAGAGCAAACAGAACTGGTCTGATAGCCATTTAAAATGCTTCTAAATTACTATAAGCTACCTTTCTAGTTAAGTTTCTGGTAATTTATTCACTTCAGCATCCCAGAAGTGGGTGAGGATTGCAGAGGTTCAATCTGCTATGTAAAAGTTCCAACATGGCCTCCTTTCTCCCTGAAAAGCCTCTTAAATGGCCCCCTGTAACCTCACCTGCTAACTCCAATCATGGCCAGGTATTGTTTTATGCTGACCAATTTGAGAAGCAGCACACCTTGACCTAGGGTCACCAGGATTGTTCAGAGGTGGGGCCACCACTGCAGAGAGTGACAAGAGACAATGACAGTCATGGTGACAATGACAAATGAAAGGACTGGGGAAACAGGTGGGAGGAAGTGCGGGAGGGGTGGGGAGGGAGGAGGGAAAGAAGGTGCTGAGGCAGTCCTTTCCATGATTATGATGGAGAAAGGTGATGGTGATTGGCATATGGACACATGACACAGTTATTGTAACAGGAATGAGAATGATGCAACTATAAAGGCATGGTATGGACTGCCAAGTGAACCACACTGGTCATGAGAAAGATTTGTAGAGGTATGTGTGCGTGTGTGTATGTATATTTTTTTTTTGCAAGAAGTAGGGTACATATATATATATATATATACACACACACACATATATATACCTACATATATATATACACACCCACACATATATACATACACACATATACACTTATATAAAACAGTTACATAAACACAGTGTGTCTGTGTGTGTGTATGCGCAACACTTTGTGTGTATATGTATATGTAACACACTTTATATATACATGTAATGTAACACTTTGTATGTATATGTAACACTGTGCATTTTTATATATATAGTAGCAGTGTGTGTGTGTATGTATAAATAACACTGTGTGTGTATGTGTATATAAGTAACATTTCGTGTGTGAGTCTGTGTATATATACACAACGTAACACTTTGAGAGTGTGTGTGTGTGTGTGTATGTGAGTATATACATATATAATGTTGCTGGTAGGTGTTGTAAGACTTTGGGGACCTGTATATATATATATATATATATATATATATATATACATACATAC
>NW_017729017.1:11821190-11828989 GCF_001723915.1 Gavialis gangeticus | reverse complement strand
TATATATATATATATATATATATATGTGTGTGTGTGTGTGTGTGTGTGTGTGTGTGTGTGTGTGTGTGTGTGTGTATATCTATATGTGTGTATATATATATATCTATATGTGTGTGTGTGTGTGTCTATATATATGTATGTATGTAACAGGGAACCCTAACCCTGTTACCAGAAGGCAGGTCAGCCTCTTTAAGACCAAAACTTTCTGGGCATAGCATGTTGGTAAGGTGGGGGTTAAAAGCTGAGCATGGCCAGCTAGTCAGGTGACCGGAAGGGGGCAGGCCAGAACTATAAAAACCTTGGGCTGGGCAGCAGTAGGTGCCAGCAGCCAGAGGGGAAGGAGTGTGTACAAGAGTGCCACAGAGAGGCTTGGAGAGCAGTCCAGTAGTGGCAGGAGATAAACTACTGAGGACTCCAGGAGAAGTGGCAGCAACCCCAGAAAAAGAACTGTAGCAGCCAGTGGGAAGCAGAAGCATGAACCCCTGAGACAATGTAAGCTGGTGTGCTGCCTTCTTTAATTATATTTTTGGTGGTGGTTATAGCCCATGCACAGACTGCGTATAATTTTTGATTGATTAACCACTGGTGGTTTGGGTGAGGCTGTTGGGGAAGGAGGAGGCCTCATTGGGGCCCCACTACAGCGTAGGACCCCGGCGCCAGAGAGGGTGCAGTGTTTGGGGTATACAGGCCCTAGCACCAGAGAGGGTGCAGTCCTAAAGAGGTCAGGGTGGCCTGGTGCACCTGGGGTGCTGTGGTGTATTTTTTTTTTGGGGCTGGGATAGTGGAGGTTTGAGGCTGTTGCCTGGCTTTGAACTTGCAGCTCCCTGGCTGTGGGGTCAGTGGGTAGGCCTCTGGGCCAGGAAAGCTGGGCTCCAGCTTACAGCAAAAAGAAAAAAAAAAGAGGGTGGGGGGTGCCCATGAGCCTCAAGATCAAAGAGCTAGAGCCCAATGTTCCCTCTAAGGAGTAGTGGTCTGTGAGTGTGCCACTTTGAAAGGGGGAGGCAGGACCAGTGTGGCATGGGACACTTACAAAAGGTAAGCTCCTCACTCTTCACCTGGGGCAGGCAGTGGGGCCTGGGGGGCTGGAGCCTGGGGCCTGCCTGCCCCGAGTAAAGCTCTGCTAGGGGCTGGCTGGAGGCTGGTGCAGGCTCCAGGAAACTACTCTGCTCCCTTGCATAGCCTCTGCGAGTGAGGCGGCATGTGGCATCAGGGCCAGGGAGTGGAGCACTTCCCGGAGCCCGTGCCAGCCCCCACCCCAGCCTCCATCCCTGCTTTGCCTAACACTAGGGAGGAGGTGCTGCCTGCCCTGAGTGAGGCTCCTCTGGCTCCAAGGAACTGCTCTACACTCCCTGGCCCTGATTCCACCTGCGTCCTTGCTCCCCTAGGTGATGCACAGGAGCAGAGCAGTTCCCCAGAGCTGGCGGAGCCCACACCAGCCCCCACTTCCTCCTAGGGGAGGAGCTTACCTTTACTAAGAGTCCCACGCAACAGCCCAGCTCCATTCCCGGTGGGTGCTCGACCAGACTTTCCCTCATGGATGGCCATGCATGTGTGTACCTCAAAGGGAACTCTGCTAGAGACTGGGAGTCAAACCCTATCTGGTGGGTTTAGATGGGGAGGCCTAGCTAGAGAGAGACAGGGGTGAAGGCCCACGGTGGCAGAGAATCCCAACATACAAAATACAATAGGTAGTCTCCTGCTTACAAGAACATCGGTATAGTATTTCTATCAAAATGTGGCTGGGGAGTAGGAAGAGGGACACGAGAAACCTTAAGGGGATTTTGGGCAGCCCACAGAGGTTATGCATAACACAAATGATGATGCTGGGAAGCGCTACGTATATATGTAGCACGTTGTATGTTTTTACATAGCTGTGTGTACACCTCCCCCCCCCCCCCAAGTCTGTAACAAGACGCAAAGGCTGTTTACAGACATGGAAATAAAACCCAACACTTGACTTTCAGCTAGCCTTTCCCCTCCCTGAGTTACTCACAAGGCAGCAGCGCCTGAGGCTTTCTGGCGTCCTATCCTCACCTTTTGCTGGGGGGCACAGTTGTGGCATTTCCTAGACTGTCCCTCCACAAGCAGACCCACTACACCATCTAACCCCAGGATGGTGTAGTTTCAGGTCATACCCCAGGAATAGGAACATCCTCCATCCTCATAGCTCCTACCCTGACCTCCAGGTGTTCTGGGAGCTGCAGACCAAGTGGTGTTGGTTCTCTGGTTCCCTAGGTGTAACTGGCAGCTCAGCTGTTCAGGCCTGCACTTATACTGAGGCTGCCCAGCCCTCCTCCAATCCAAGGGCCCTCTTGCAGTCACGTGACTGCCTAATTGGGCCTCACCACACCTACTGGCTGCTCCATAGCCTGCTCCATCCCCTTAAACTACCAGGCCCCAAAGGTGCCCTGCCACACACCTCCCCTGGCCAGTTGGGCTGTTTCCTGGCCAATGCACTGCTGTGATAGGGAGCTGTCACAAGGCCAGGCATAGGGAATTTGATAAAGAATACTACCAGTACAATTTTTCACAGAAAGTTTGATTTGTGAACAATAAAAAGCATTCTCTATTTTTAACCCATTTTTTAGGAAGAGCATCCTTCAAGAGGATTGGTGCTCTGTTTTGTATTTAAGATGTTCTTCTCTGGCTTCTGCTTCTTTGTGATGGTCCTGATAGAGATACATCAGGATTTCACAGTACTGCTTTGACAACAAGAGTCCTGGTAAGCCAAGGTCTGATCCTACTTGGTGCTCAGTGTTCCTCCAACATCTATGGCAACTGGGGTGCTAAGCTGATCTCAAGTGGCACTTAGCACTTCACAGAACTGAGCCCCTGGGGAGAAGCAACAAGTTAACTTTGAACTGATGTACACGGTTGGCTTTCATGTCTCTTTTAAGAGATCACAGTTAAGAGGCAGAAAAGAGGGATGGCATTTTTCCCTAAGTGTTTAGCTAATTTGCAGGTGGCTTCCAAACTGTCTCCTTTATTTCTGTTTGATTTTAATGCTAATAAAAAAGGAACATGAACAGAAGTCCCTGCATAATAAGCTGGGGGAGGGTAGAGAACATAACTTATGTATCCACATCTGAAACGCAGACAAATTACTTCTAGTTCACTTCTCTATTACACACTGGCATTGTTATGTCACATCAGTAACATAAGGGATTGCTACCTGTTTTTTTTTTTTTTGGTTTGGAAACAGTAATGTGTGCTAGTGCTACTGAAGATTTGCTCCAAAAACTTCCCTGGGAAAGTGATTTGTAGCCTAATGCTCTACCCACACACAGAACAAAAACAAACTGTTATTAAAAAGCACAGCTAATGGCTACTGACCCAGAACTTGCTACTGCAGTGAGATCTCAGTTTGTTTTCTGAAGATAGCAGCTGGTTCTGTGAATCAGAACTACAGACTGTGTTTGAGTCTCAGGCAAAATTTTCTACAAAAGCAAGGTTAGGGAGAGATTCCTGGGGAGAACAGTTGCTTTGAACTGAGAAGGGATGATTGCAGCTGATGCTAGAACTTGGACTAATAGGGACTTGTTTTTGTGGTCAGCAGTAAGATGGAGATATTTCTACTGTAAATTAATGACCAGATAAACAAGTGGTTCTCTGAAAAGCTTAGCAATGAGCGACTTAAGTGCTTCATACATGACCACGGTTATGGTTCCAATAGTTCCACCAAAAAACTTAAATTTACACTTTTTTGGGGAACAGAAATGTGACTTTTTCACTGAGAAATTACTGTAGTTCTATGCATTCAAAACATTATCAATTTCTTACCAAAAACATAGCTTGTCTAGCTGGTTCTCTATAGCTGCTGACAGACATGGGGGAAAAAAACAATCAACCAAACAAAAAAAAAAAGCAGCACTTCCCAGCTTTTTTCTAATAGCTGATTCAATCAACTATTAGATAAAAATGCCAAAAAGCCCTGCTGAAGCGCTTGATCTATACAGGTGACGGGGAGCCACATCAAAATAATGTGATGCCTTTTTTGGACATGGACTGTACGCAGTGTGAGGGAACACCAAGCTGAAAGTGAAGTGTTGGGGGTTTTTTTCCATGTCTGTAAGCAGCTTTTGTGTCCTGTTACAGAAAATGGGTAAAAAAGCAACTATAACTTTTTTAAACCTGAGAATTTTTTTTTTTCCCCTGAAGATTTTGGTCAGTTAATCCAGAGCTGGTCAGGTCATGAACTTGAAAGGTTTTCTTGAAATCTGACCAAAATGCCCAAGGAGATGAGAGCCAAATATTTAACATTTCTATTTACTCTTATTTACCTACCTACCTGTTGAAGACACTTTTGTAATTAATGTTCAAAGTCTGACATTTAGCTCCCAAAATATATTGTTCAAAGATGTCAACCACAGAGGCACCGAAAGTTTATTTTACTGAAAAAACTAGAATCTGCCTGCAATTTGAAAAAAAGTTAAACTTGGACACTTTGAGCCTATTTGAGTGATAACAAATAATCTATGGAGAGATAAGCAAACAAATTCTTACATTTCTGCCAATCATAGATAAGAAAATCATTAAATACTGCCCCAATTCAAGTATTCAATAATTGTGAAATAGCTGGGACAATCAATAACTTATCCTTTATGATGTCCTGGATAACAAAAAACATTCAGCTGTGATGGGGCACAGCATCAGCATAAAGTGATATAATCACTTTTTTTCAGCATACAAAAAAAAAGGAGCACATCAGGTTTGCAAGAGATGGGCTCAAAATCTTTAGTCTCTAAACTGTAAGGTCATACAGGGGGTTCAGTTTTTTCTCTAACTTAAGAGCTCAAGGTTAAACAGACAAAGCAAAGGAGTGCTCCAACTGTCTTTAAAATGGTGGGGAAGAGGAGGGAGGGAGGAGAGAGAGAAACAGACAACATACAACAGTAAAGGGCAAATGACATGTCAAAGAACTAAAAAGGTTGGTTTCTAAGCAACCTGAATCAATCAAAATGGGATCAAATGCTGAAGGGCAGCTAAGTCACCACATGAACCAGAAGAGATGGGTATCAGAACAAAAGTGAGAGCAAAGAACTACCTGGAAGATGCATCACAATGCTAGTTCCAGAGTGCAGAGAAGTGCTAGGCCTAAGAATGATGCATAAGTATGTGTGACATGTGTGACAATGTGTAACCCATTAGGTTAGATAATCATCTTTTATTTAAATGGCAGTGATCACTGTAGTGTCTGAATCATGCTGTGCACTTTGAAAACTTTTTATAGGAGCTTATATATATAAATAAAGTTTTACGTTAAATTACTGTCCATTTAAGTGTGTGTTAAAATTTTCTTAACAAGAGTTGCTAGTTATTATATTCTTGCGTACAACATGCCCCTGAACAAGATATGCACTTTGTTAAAAGGTAAAATAAAGGGGAGGGAGCCTTCCTTGTACATTATTGGGGAGGGGTGGGTAGGGAGGCAGCTGTAGTAGAGAGGAAGACAAATGTTGTGGCTGCTCTGTTAACCTTCTAGTTGAGCCAAACTATTCACCTCCCTGTTTTCTTGAGCTGAGCTGGGTGGGCAGCTAGCAGCACCTTCCAGGTCTGCTGAAGACCCAATCCTAGCCAAGGGTTAAATCACCTGGGAGCCTACCCAACTGATTCAGCAGGAATTGCCCCAGCCCCCAGGGCTCACCTCCATTTTAGAAGTACAACAGAAGCTCCTGCTGAGTCGATAGTGGCTTCTGCAGCATAAATATCTGCTTGGAGGGGGTGGGGGAAAAGAGAAAGTATCAATAGTCGGCACCTAGGGAGCCTTGCACGCTCACTGTGCTTGCCCCTTATGCAGTGCTACTTTCTCTTTTCCCCTGGTAGAGGCTCCTGTGGCAGAAGCTGGTATCACACAGTATCTTAAAACATGCACCCCAATTTCCAGCAGCTGATTTTTGGGGGGGAAAAAAGGTGAGTGTTGTATACAAGGAAATAGGGGATTAAATAGAGATTATAATTAGCATTTTGCAGGGGAACAAATTAAGAGAAGCAGTCTTTATCCTTCCTCTAGGTTATTTAAGCCAAAGGTATCATACCTATAATAGGAGACTCCCTAACAGCCTTAAACATGAATATCCCAAAATTTGCCTGAGGGAGCAGTTCAGAAAGAACTTGTTGAAAAAGGCTGGAAGGGGCAGAGGAAGCAGCTCACAAGTAAATGCAAGTCTGCTGGTTGCAAGCGGGTAGTCTAGATTTCCAATACTTCTGAGAAATGTAGAATTTCATCACTGCTTTCACTGCAGAGGAAAAATGAATCAACTCATCAACACCCAAAAGAGAGATGCCTACACATTACCAAAGTCCCCTCTATTGGTAACCCAGAAATCTTAGAAGATGTATATTCAAGTTATTTAAGTAATTCCATAAGTCACCTTTTTGTTAGTTACTTTTTAAGTTATTTTAATTCAGTATATTTAATTTCTTAAAAGTATTTAGTGTAACATAGGGAAAAAGTAAAGTCTCTTTTTAAAAGACTTGTTTAAATCAAACCATCACAAAATATTCTTCCCTTATCATGGCACAGGTTCAGGATTCTATGGAGTCCCTCATGACCCAATGCAGAGCCAACTAGAGACCACCATGTCACTCGCATCATTTTGGCCAAGACACAAGGGCGAAACTCGCTTGACAGAATAAAAAAAGTGCTTCAGGTCAAGTGCAGCAGGAAAAAAATGTCAAGCCTGTTTTGCTGGAATACGCCATTATTCAAAAGTCCCTGAAGATCAGCCAATCACTTCTCAGAATTGCTTTTGTTATAAATGAGGAAGTCAGAAATATCATGCCATACATTACTGTCATCATATAGGTAAGTCATGGAGGACTGAAGTGAAGGCTGTAGAGTGTGTCGGTGATATTCAAAGAGCCAAAGAATGGTCCCCCAGATAAGAGCAGCCGTGAGGGGGAATGGGTCCCGCTTTGGCTCTGGGATATAACCCTTCTCCACTGCCAGGCGGGAAAAGGCAAACAGGGTGCGAGACAGCAAGTACATGATGATCTGCACAAAGGAAAATGCAAGGAAAGTTAGGTAAGTAACATGGCTAACAACCCTGACCATATTAAGAGACTGGAAAGTTACAATCATGGAATACACAGGGCCAAACATCTTACCATGGTTGTTCTTGACTCTGGCTTACTATGTCAAATTGCCTTTGGTGTCACAATACTAGTTGTTTGTAACTTCCTCATGTGCTTACTAATTCAGTACTCTAATTCAGTTGAGTAAGAGCCTGCACACGATACAGCGGATACTGGAAGATCAGTTTGCAACTCTATTCTGTCCCAAATAGTAGTACTAGAAATAGATGCTGCTGTTAGTAACATGCTTCACAAACTAGAGTTAGCTTATTTAGTGTTCATTTGGTTGGCTTTGCAACTTAATTAAAGAAGACACATATAAATTGGTATAATGTCCTGTAGGAGCCTACTTAGATCAAGTTCACATTAATTATACAGATGTTAACACACACTAGGACACAGCAAATCAGTGAGACAGCTGGGAACACATGCCAGGTCTTCTGGCTCCTAATGCTGTGCATCCTATCCACTAACCAAAGATTCTTCTCTATCAGACTTTGAAGCTAAACTGATTTAAAAGTGTAAAGTGTTCATATACCCAGCAGAATGCTGGGGGTGAGGGGTGGGGTAGGACAGCAGGGCTTTGCAGTATGAAGAACCATTAACAACATCTTTAAAAACAACATTTTTAAAATGTAATTTCTAATCAATGCTACATGCATGGTTTTTGGGGTGTAGGTTGTAGCCGTGTTGATCTAAGGCAGGGGGTCTTAACCTGGGGTCCA
>NW_017729017.1:11809652-11816190 GCF_001723915.1 Gavialis gangeticus | reverse complement strand
GGCTTCTCATCAGCGGCTCAACCAGGTGCAGGCCCCTTGTCCAATGACCCTGAAATGCAGCCTCTAGAGCAGGGGTTCTTAAGCTGGGGTCCACGGACCCCCAAGGGGTCTGTGGATAGATTTCAGGGGGTCCGTGAACTTGGATGGGAAAAAAAAATTACATCTTTATTTTCACTAGCCTCTAACTGAAATTTAACATTTCCTTCAATTATGAATGTAGGCAAAATGAATATATTTTGGTAACTGTATTTCAATATAATTGGTTTCCTTTGTAATCCTATGTATTTTATTTTATGCATTTAAAAACATTATTCTGAGAAGGGGTCCATAGGCTTCACCAGACTGCCAAAGGGGTCCATGGAACAAAAAAGGTTAAAAACCCCTGGTCTAAGGACATAGGTAGACAAGGTTCTTTGGGTGAATCTGATATCTTTTATTAGACCAACTAAATAGTCGGAGAACAATTCTTAAGCAAGCTTTCAGGTTCAAAAACCTTTTGTCAAGCTAAGGAAGTTTCAGCAGTTGATGTGTGCTCCTGCTGGATGGAAGTTTGTTTCCTCACCAACCTCATCACCAGAAGCAAAATTCCTCAGGCCCAGAACACATCAAATAGATCCAGACCATGCCATGACAAGAAATGCAAAACCTGCCAACACATCTCCGCCCCCCACACAATCACTACACCCCACAATAGAGCCATCAGCGTTCCTGGATCTTACATTATATTTCTGGAGGTGCATCTGTATCTCATCCAATGCACCAAATGCCCAGATGGAAAATACATAGGTGAGACCAAACACCAACTGCGCACCAGAATGAATGCACACCGGAAGTCTATCAAAGATAGGAACACCCAATTACCTGCGGGGGCACATTTCTCACAAGAAAACCATTCTCTCTCCAATCTCTCAGTCCTGATCCTCAAAAGAAACTTACAAAACACTTTCCAGAGACGAGCTTATGAACTCCACTTCATCAACCTGCTGGATACTAAAAAGCATGGACTAAATGTAGATATTGGATTTATGACACATTATAACCTGCCTGACAGCTGACTTTCCAGGTACTTCTCTACTTTTCATCCCCCTTCTCTCCCCCCCACCCAGCCTGTCCTCATGGACTATTCAGGGAGTCTAGGAACCTAGTTTCAAGTGCTGATTTCTGCTCTGGGGGCCAAGCATGTAAAAGTTAGGAACTGCAATACTCAACATTGAAGCATCAGAGTCTCTTGTTTTTACTTGGGCCCAAGTAGCTTGCTGTCCATTCAAACAAGTTTGGCTTCAAGACTAGGAGTCACCCATTGACTCCTCAATTTACATTTTCACTGACTGCCTGTCTTGTATGCATACCAGCACAGCCTCTGGCTTTTTTACTTTTCATTCCATACAGGAAGAGCACACGTGAACTGCTGAAACTTCATTAGCCTGACGAAGGGTTTTTGAACCTGAAAGCTTGCTTAAAAATTTTTCTCCAGCTATTTAGTTGGTCTAATAAAAGATATATGATTCACCCAAAGAACCTTGTCTACATGCATGTGTTGGCATTCAGGAATGTAAAAAGAGGGAGCAAATGCATTTGTTTACCTGGCTGTTGATAGCATTGTTTTCACCAAACACTAACCAGCCCCCAATGCAGGCTGCCAAGAAGGAGTGAAACTGGAAGTTCTTTCCTTGTAGTCGGGATTGTAGTGCCATCAGACCCTTGTAAGTGAACACGAAGTAGGCCAGGTTTCTGGAATGAGTGTAAGTGGCCTGAGCAATTGCTTTCAATTTCTCTCTCAGACTGTACAAACAAAATAAACAACTGTTAGTAAAGGAGAAAGATGGCCATGGTACTATTCATGCTGCTTATATGTATGAATCCTGTCTCATCCTGACCCTGTGTCCATTGTGTCTATTAAAAGTGTACGATTTTTGGGGCAGAGTCTCTCCTGTTCAGTTACTCTGAAGCCCAGTACAAAGGGCTCTTTTTTTGGTTAGTCCCTAGCACTACTGTAGTTCAAATATGTAACCTGTTTTTGAAAAAGGCCCAGACAAAACATGGCAAGAGACTGAGCCCATTTCACTTCTAGGTCACTGCTCAGAATACAGTTAATATTGTATTTACGCTGTGGGTATGCCCTAATTGTAGATAAATGACAGCCATTAGTTTAACTATATCAATGCAAACATCTAGTGTAGACTAGTGCCAGTGCACTTTGAAAACAAGGTAAACTGAAGAGGGGCAAGCTGCACCATTCCTTGTCTATGCTGAGCTTTGTCCTGGTGGCTGGCCATCTGGCAGAATGTGTCTCTTGTAGATGAGGTCCAGATGAGCACTGGAACAGCAATATCCTAAGCCTCTCAAACAACAAGTTGAATTGCAATGTGCATTCTAAAAAAGTGAGCTCCCCATTATGGTTAGCAAAATAAACAACTGATCTGGATGTAGCTGGTGTTTTCCCAGGTTCAGTCTTTTAAGGATGGATATATGTAAAACAAATCTCTCAACCTTATGGAGAATGTCCTTCAACAAGAATGCAAGGGAAAAACTAATGAAAATACCTTCCACTCTTGAAGAGAAAAGTCATCACCAGAGCATGGGGTGCTCGGATTTTTGCTCCATAGCTGAAGAAGAATTATATAGCATATGTAAAACATGAATACATACAAACATACCATGTTTCCAGAAGGGTTTTTTTAAAGTTACTGTTGTTAATAGAACTCTATAGATTTTTTAAAGGTCTGATCATGTAAAGATTTGATTATAGTTAGAATTACCCTAATATTTTTTATTTATTTTTAGGTCAACACACTGATTGATAATTCTGTCAGTAGGTATATAAAACTGTAGTGCATCCACACACAAAGAAATCAGAAGATAAATAAGACCTAGTATATTCAAAATGTTACTGAAAGACAAAAAGCCTCCAACTAAGATGAGAGAGAATTCCTAGCTCTGAGCATGTGAAGACACTATTTTCTTTACAATAAATGTGTAATATATCCATATACATTACCCATTTATTGCCTCAAATATATTATATCCAATATAATATATCCAAGACAATTACTCCCTCTCTGATCTCTCAGTTCCAATCCTTAAAAGGAACTTACAAAACACCTTTTGTAGAGGAGCCCACAAACTTCACTTCATAAATCTACTGGATACAAAAAAATCATGGATTCAATATAAACATTGGATTTATGACACACTATAACCTGCCTGACATCTGATTCACCAGGTACCTGCCTGACCTGACTTCTTACACTATTCTTTTCGCTCCTGCCTCCCCTCCTTTTCTGCCCTTTGTCTTCGTAATTTCCAGCTACAGGGGTGTAGGCTGTAGCTGTGTTGGTCTAAGGACATAGGCAGACAAGGTTTTTTCTGGGTAAAACTCAAATAGCTGGAAAAATTCTTCTTAGCAAGCTTTCGGGTTTAAATACCCTTTACCAACTGTAGCTGCTTCCTCAGCCTGGCGTATGCTCTTCCTGGATGGAATGAATAGTAAAGAAGCCAGACGCTGGTATGCATGCAAGAAAGGCAGTCAGTGAAGATGTAAACTGAGGAGTCAGTGGGTGAAAGACAGGTTGGGGGGCTGGGGAATGAAGGCAGCTGGTACATAGTGGAGAGGTACCTGGGGAGTCAGATGTTAGGCAATGTGTCATAAATCCAATGTCTATATTTAGTCAATGATTTTTTGTATCCGGGAGGTTGATGATGTGAAGTTCATAGACTCGTCTGTGAAGAGTGTTTTGTAAATTCCCTTTGAGGATTAAAACTGAGAGATTGGAGAATGGTTTTCTACTGCAGGTAGCAGTGTTTGGGAGAAGGATGTACAGTAGAGGCCAAGATCACAGGGTGGTCACAGCATGGGGCCACCCCAAGACCTGGCCCCAGAGGCAGGGCCCCACCTGGCCATGGCCCTGGGATTGCTGGGCAGTGACAGTGAAGATTTAGGGCAGTGCTGCGTTCTGCTGCCTTCACGTCCCTGCCCATAGAACTGGGGCTCTGCCCCAGCCCCAACCCTGTGCTGTCACTGCCCTGCAATCCTGGGATCTCCACAGAAACTGGCCGGGAACAGCACAGGTAGGGCACGTGGACAGGTGGATGTCGTAGGCCTGCAGGCAGGGAGGGAGCTGTGGCTGGGGCCAGGTCCAGGATCTTGGGGCAGTGACAATGTGGGGCCGTGGCAGAGCCACACTCTTCTCCCTTCATGCCCCTGCCCATGAACCTCTGCCCTTTGCAGGGGTGTGTGGGTAGCAGACCATGGCTCTGCCCCAGCCCTGGCCCTATGCTCCTACCTCCCCAAGATTCTCTGGTCTTTCCAGCCCCATTCCAGCCACCTGGCTGCATGCTGCATCTGCAATGGGTCCTGCCTCAGTGGCAGGTGTGGGGTTAATGGGCTGGGGCACTTGGGCTGTGGGGCCAGTGCCAGCTGTGGCCACCAGAAGAAGCCACCACTGCCAGGAAATGGAGCGTGGCTGCCTTACTGCCCCAGCCCCCACACATGCCCAGGGGCAGCAGGACTGGGTATACACACCTTGGCTTGGGCTACCCCCTGCGCTCAGGCCAGACTGAACTGATGGACCCACCACAGGCCAGACAAACTCCTTTGGTGGGCCAGATTTGGCTTGTGGGTTGTATTTTGCCCCCCCCCGCCGTAGGTCTAGGCATATTCCTGCTCAGTGGTTATTGGGGTTTTTTGTTTTGGTTTGTTTTGGGTTTTTTTGCAGATACCAGTCTGAGCTGAGATGCTTAACTCTCCTCATGGACTATTCAGGGAGTCTAGGAACCTCGTTTCAAGTGCTGATTTCTGCTCTGGGGGCCACGTGTGTAAAAGTTAGGAACTGCAACACTCAACATTGAAGCATCAGAGTCTCTTTTTTGACGTGGGCCCAAGTAGGTTGCTGTCCATGCAAACAAGTTTGGCTTCAAGACTAGAAGGTTGCCACGATAGTTTATGGCCATGCAGTCAAGGTCCCTCCCACTGACTCAAATACTTCAAACAAGCAGGAGTTTTATGAATTTGAATTTTCTTCTGTAAAGGCTGTGGCAGATCTTACACTTAAGACATGATTAACCAGTTAATCCCCTTAAAGAGCAAACTGACCACAAATTCAGGAGATTAATGGCACAATAAAAAATAAAACCCACTAAATTCTTTTAATATAAACTGTGTATAATAACCAGGGATCCTGGTTTTCCTTTTTTTAAATCATAAATTCTCTAATAAAAACCTCCAAATCTGTTATTAAAACTAATGGCCCCCCACAGCCCTGCTGGTGCCCCACTTTCCCCTCACTACAGCCTGCCCCCCCTTATGCCCCTTGTCCCCCCACCCACAGCACCTGCCCCCCATCCCTGCCAGAGGGGGGCCCTCAGCTGCCAGGACTATAGGGCCAGGGACCCAGGTCTGCAGCTTTCTGCCCCCAACAGAAGGCAGTTGCAGCAGGAGCAGAGAGCCAGTTCCCCCACTGCTGCTTGCTGCGGGCAGGGGCAGGGCTGGCTCCCAGGGGGGCCACATGCACTCTTGGGGGAAAGGGGACTTGCACCCTCCAGATGTGCTGGGGCAGGCTGCAGACTTGAGCTCCCACCCTGTTTCCCTCCTGCAGGGCCTCTGCAGCCCTGCAGCCATAACCCAGCATGGCTAGGCACAGCGGGGCTGCGTGTGTATCTCTGATAAAGATGGGAAATAAGTGGTTTTTTCTGTTTTTCCATCGGAAATGGAAAACCCGGATCCCTGGTAGTAACGTTACAGCTGCTTCCATTGTACCTTAAATTTAACATGTAGCAGGGACTCAAGCCCTCAAGCAGTCCTAATCAAGTGATCCTGGTTAGGCTTGGGACTGCCCCGGAGTTCCAGCCCCAGGGCTATACCAATCTGCTGTGGGCTGGCAGGGATTTCATGGCATTCAATCCCTGGGGCAGTCCCTGCCAACTGATGATTAACTGAATGAGAGTCTGGGGACTCGAGCGCTGACGCAGTCCCAATCAACTGATCATTGGCTGGCAGGGACTGACCCAGCGCTTGAATCCAGGTGCAGTCCCTGCCAACTGACAGACTGATTGTAGATTGGGACAGCCCCAGGGCTGGAAAACTGCAGTCCCAATTCTGCTGACAATCAGACGACTATCAAGCACTCAACTTGCCAGGCTCCCTCTGCAATGGCAATAGGGCAAGACTGGGATCTGATGCCCAATTCCACAAGTGCACCTCCTGCCAGGCATTTGTGACATGGAACTGTGATTATTGGGAATCACAGATCAGATCCCATCACTCCTTCCAATGAAGGTCTGCCAGGGACCAAAGCCAGAGCCCCATTCTGCTTCTACTGAAGTCAACAGGAGTAGGTTTTGTTTCCACTCACTAGAAATGAATGTTTCTTACTGATTATTTTTAAAACTATCTGTACAACTATAGAGCCCACACGCTGTAGCGAATGCTGCTGGAATGCCCTTGCAAGGAACGGGCTGAAAACTGCCATCAGCTGAAATATAAGAACCACAGACTTTTTTTTTTTTTTAAACTCTCGGCCCGCGGCGGGCCCGAGCGCCC
>NW_017729017.1:11796106-11809567 GCF_001723915.1 Gavialis gangeticus | reverse complement strand
TCGGCCCGCGGCGGGCCCGAGCGCCCTGCTCCGCGGGGAGCGCCCCAGCCCCGCTCGGACCCCACGCCTCAGGCACCCTGGGCCCGAGCAATGGCCCCGGGCGTCCTACCGAGCGGGTGCTCCCTGGGCGCGACCCCGACCCCAAGGGCCCGCGGCGCTGGCCGGGCGGGCACTCACACGGCTCCGTTCCGGAAGCCCTTGAGGGCCGCAAGCGCGGTGTGGTAGCGGCGCCGCTGCAGCAGGGAGTTGACAGTGTAGAGAAGGGTCCGGAGCAGCACCCGAGCTCCCTCCATGGCTGCCCCGGGCCCAACGCTAGGCAAGAGCACCTTCACACCGCGTCCGCCGGAGATACGCGCGCCGGCTGCGGGAGTTCCGCGTTCGCCGGGAGTCAGCGCCATGTCTCACCCTATTGGCCATCTCACCTGTCCATCAAACCTCCTGATTGACAGAAACCTCGAGCCTGCCCCTTCAAACCGAAAATCATCCTATAATGTAGGGCGGGGTGGCTACGCTGCAGCCAATCGTAGGCCTCTCTCTCGCGCTCGCTCTCTCTCCCCCGCTCCCTCCTCACGCTCGGTTTCTATTGGCTGCAGCGCAAGGCGGCGAAGTTGCAGTTGGTGCCGGGTGTGCGCAGCACGGGGGTTGAGGTTGTGGGACGGCGGCGAAATCCCAGCCCCGGTCTTAGGTGCATCCACCTGTCCCTACCGCTCCGGGGGAAGGAGACGAGCTGCCTCGTTCAATCAGACCTCGGCTCTGTCCGGCCTTGTCTCGTGTCCCCTTGATGCTGCCCAGTACTAGCCGTCACTGAAGGATGCCTGGGAAGGAGCAGTACAGCATGCCCAGGGGAAACTCCAACCCCTAGGGGGCTCCTTAGACTTACACTCCGGAAGAGTTTGCATCTCTCACCAAAAATCTAATTTTAAATATGTGTTAGGTTTAAATCAGAATCATAGAGCAGAAGAAAGGCCTGATCATCTGGTCCATCCCCCTGCCACAGACAGGATCATCTTTGTCCAAACTGGCCTATCCAAATCCATTGTCTAACCCCCTGGCTGTGAACTGTACCCAGCCTGTGGGCCTTCCCAGGGTTGGGAAATTTGGTTGGGGGGGGATGGTGACAGCACTACAATCCCTCTCCAGATACCAAGTATCCACACCCAGTGTGACTAGATGCAGCCCCAGCTGTTGTCATGCAGCTGGTTTGGACCCAGGCTAATGCCTGGTAGCTGGACGGGACAGCTAAGGCTGGGCCTGCCTCACAAGGCTAGATCCAGGCTCTGCCAGGCCCTACTGTGTAACCACATTGGGCTTGGGACATTCCCACATGGCTGTATCAGGCCCCAGCTGAGCCTGCCCCATGCACTGGATCAGGCCCATGTAAGGAGCTGGCACCACTCATCTGGCCTGTGAGACAAAAAGTTGGGGCACCAGTGGTCTAAAACTGCATAGTGAATCCTGACACAGTCATAAGACATAACACCTTAACCTGCTGCAGGTAAAGCAGGGAGACAACAGTGGCCAATGTCCTCCTGCTGCGAGGATTGTTAATATACACTTGAAAGATCCAAGAAAGAGAGCTATACTCGCAACTACAGAAGAAGGTAACTCCCCACTCCCTCCACAGTCTGTACCAACCTGACTGTTAGTGGGTGTTCCTAAAGCTGATTAAATATTTAAAAAAATTGACTTCCCCTGTGGGTGTTTTCTCTCTTGCCATGACTTGATGGGAGTTAATTCAAACCACGGCAAGCAGACAAACTCGATATTTCTTAATTACGGTCAAAGTCAGCCTTCTTATACCTTTTATTCTCTAATCGCTTCTTTATCAGGCTGCTCGCTTATTCTCTAAAACAGTGAAACCCATAGATAGACTATTAGGCAAAAAAACTCCAGGTGACCATGCCCTTACTGTGGACCTCCTTACTGGAGGACACAAAAGCAGGACTAATCATTAATAAGTCACCTTAGTTTGGGCTTCTGCTTGGGCTTAGCTTGGGCTTCTGCCCCCTTTTGTTTGTGCTACAAATAAATTGTCCCAGTCTATTTGTTACTCATCCAGAATTGGCCAACAGTTCATTAAAAAAAAAGTCTTTAATTAAAGTCCATCTACCTGTTCCTGGGTGTAGACAGTCTGATCTCTAGTTGTGGCTTTACTTAGCCACTTCTCAAAATATGCACAAGGGAGATTCCACTCCCTGGATCCTTTCGTGCCTCCGCATGAATTCAGCTCTGTCACTTTCTAGTCTCAGGCATCCAGATCTCTTCATTTGCCTTCCGGGGATTGGTACAGCAAAACGTCATCTGGCACCAGTGGTTGATGTCATCTCCTCCGGTGTCCCTCTGCTGCTCCAGTAGGTTTCTTTCCTTCTCTTAATTACAATAACAGGGTCATGGGCTCCCTTTTACACTGACCAAAAGGTAAAATTCCTTCCTGACTCCAAATATGGCAATCAGTCTGACCCTGAACTGAGGGGCAAGACCCCCTAGACAGAAATCTCTAGGTTTAAGTCTCAGCAGGCGCATGGACATACCCTAGTTAAAATCCCCAGCCTTGGCTGAAGCCAGTACCCAATGCTTCTAGGGAAGGTGGAGGTGGGAAAAAAACAAACCCTGACTGTTATAGCAACAGGAGGGGAGGATTCCTTCCCAGCTTTTGTGGCAGCCAGCAAAGCCCAGAAACATGGGAAGTATCCATAACAGAGTATAGATACAGCTCCTTTCAGATCATCTCTGACCAAGAGAAGAAGTTGTTCTGGCTATCCAATCTAAACCTACTTAAACCTACTTTGCTGTACCTTCAAACCATGGGCCCACACCCTATTCTCTACAACAAAAAAGCAGAATGTACTGTCTTTAATTATCTAAGTATCCCCTTGTTCTTACACAGAGAAGGATTAAATAGGAACACTTGATTTACCTTCATTATTGTGCACATTTAGAAGTAAAATAGATTAAGGAGCACATGCCAATTATTCATCTCCTCTGAGTAGTTCCAGTATCTTTCAGTCACTTTTTATCTGAAAGCTTTTATTCCCATATCCCTAATAATTTTTACTGCATATCTCTTTACCCCTTTGATTAAATCCAGTAATGGAGTCCTGTCTAGGACTGGTCAACATAGTGAGAGGTGAAAATAGCCTTTTCTTCTGGAGCTGCCAATTCACTGACCAGTATCAGACTATACTACCAGATGGGCTTTGCTGCAATTGGTTGTCATGGAGTCCCCCTCTGGTGGGTGTTCGCTCAGGACCCCTGTGACCTTGTATGGTCTTTGGAAGTACCCCCGGAAGGCATCACTTCTAGAGTATCAGAGGAACCTGCCTCCTTATCACTCTGATACCCTGTTCTTTTGGTCCCTCCCTTTTCCCGGATATCTGTGGCCCCAACTAAAAGAGCTAGTTCAGTTTTTCCATTACTTAACTTTCAATAATTAATTCATTACAAAAATCTTTACACAAAATATTAACTAATTAAAGATTCTATGTTTTATGTCAGGGGTCCTCAAGCCCCATCCCACAAGCCAAATGCAGCCTGTTGAACCATGGCATCTGGACTATAGGACTCCCCATGAGCTGGGAAATTTTGTGGTGAGGAAGTAGTGGTAATTAAAATTTCCATACTTGCACCATTGCCAAAGTCCTGCATGGCCAGATTGGGTCTGTGCCAGGCTGTTGCCACACAGCCAGATTGGACCCAGACTGTTCATGCACAGCCAGATTGGGCCCCTGTTGCACCCACCCCACAAGCTGGATCAGGCTCACTGGCTGGATCTAGCCTGCCAGCAGATCTGGCATAGCCCATCCAGGGCAAAAAGTTTGGGTACCACTATTTTATCAAGTATCTGTTCTGTAGATCTTTCAAGGCAGCACAGAGACATCTAGTGACTGAACAGAATAACTGAAAATAGACATCATTAGATCTGTAGCAGGCAACCATTGATCCTCTCAATCATGGTGTACACAGTAAGAAGTCTAGTCAGAAGCCTGATGAATCTGTGTTGCTGACAAGCCCAATTCGAGAGTGATTGTAAATGTCCATGAGAGATTGGGTCTTTTGTATGTATACCCTTCAGACTGGACAGTTTGACTCTAGTGGCAAAATGCTATGGTGCAATGTGAGGTAGTATGCCTAATTGTAGTTTTATAAAGGTATAGCTCTTCCACCTTTTTCAGGATTAGGTCACCAATAATAACAAGATTTCAATTACCAGTTTATTCTAGTGGTGATCCCGATTCTTGCCTGCCATGCCTTTGATGGAAAGAATTTTATTTATTTTTAATTGGGAGGGATGGATTTAGACACCACTGTATAACCTGAATATGTTAATTTATCTTGTAGCACTGAACTCTTGAAACCTTCCTCCAAGTCTATGGAAATTCTGCAATTCTTATTATAAAAACTCAGGGATCAGTTTTTTTCTTTTAAGTGTCTTGTATTATTTAAATTATGTAAAATTTTTTTTTTTTTTAAGTAGTTCAGAATTTTCTTCTCCAATTCCTAACAGATAGTTTCTTTAGACTCTGGTAACTACAATGCCCAGTCTTAAAAAAAACAGGATAAACAACAAAACGAGAAGAAACCCTTTTCAGATGAAGTTGCTTAGTACGCTCATCTCCTAGGGATACGTCTATCAAATAATGAAAGTGTTTCCGACGTCTCTCCCAACTATCTGTGTTGGGGCTTCAATTTTTAGAGTCTGCAATGTTCACTATTCTCCAACTCACTTTTGGTTCTTTTGTTTTTCCCAACATAAAACGTAAAAAAAAGGTTTTACTTGTTTCTGCTGGGCTCCCATATTCTCCATATAGTTATCCTCTTTTTGTCCCTTGTTTTACATCAATGTCTTCAGCTGGAGCCTCTCTCTGGCCAATAAGACTCCTCAGTCTCCCAGCCAGCTGCCTGTTGGCTCTCCATCACTTCAAGCGTCCCACCTGCTCCCTTGGGCTTCTCTCTCCACCACATCACTCTTCTCACCTTCATCCAGGTCTCTCCTTGTCTCCGCCTTTCTCTGGGGCAATTCTAACTTCACGGAGCAGTAACTCAAACGCGCGGCTCCCAGCGAACTCTCCTCTCCTTTGCTGGCTCCTGCCCATTCTTGGGCAGCATTGGAATTGTCCTCTTTTCTTCCTCACACAGAAATACTCTTTTTCACCCACCATGCTTGAAGTTTCAATACCAAAGTGGAGGAAGGTTTTTAATTCCTATGCACTGGGATTTTGCTCAGTCACGTAATCTACCTTGGGGCTCTGCCTCCCCTACACCCTGTCCTAGCGCCAACCCAATGTTATCCATCAGGTAAGTAGGGCCACCTGCATGCCCACAGCATCCTTAAATACTTGGTGCACAATGCATCTAAGCCAGAAGCCACAATTCATCAGTGCCCATAGACTACCTGGCTATCTCTGTACAGTGTCCTATCTCTTGGACAGGGCTTTCTCCTGCATGCTCAGTTACTTGGAATTGTATGATTCTCTGGCCTCTCTGGAGATGGGAGTGGGGTGGGGAGGGGGGGAGAGAGATTTTTCTCTGCTTCCTTTCTCCACTCATAGTTAGATGTCTTCTTTATTCCCTTTTCAGGATGACCTGGGCTTCCCAGCAGCTTGTCAGGTCCCACTGCCACTCTAGTCCATCAGGAAGCCACTCTGCAGGTGAGTTTGAAGGCTCTCCTGAGTCTTCATCTGTAGGAAGCCTCCATAGGTTGCCTCTGCTTGCCCCTTGCCAGGGCAATCCCCTCTGGAAGACAGCTGTCTCCTTTTGTCTTCTGCTTCCAGGCCCTGTGCTCTGGTGGCAGGCCTGTCTTTATGCTGCAGTTGGCCTCCACCCAGCCAGCCAGAGCCAGCTCATGTCACTAAAAGCGTGCTAGGAATGGAGCCAGGGGTTTCCCCAGGTGTTGGGATGCCTTGCATGCCAGAAAGCTGCCGGGCTGGGGTTCCCCCAGAACTCCTGGTTTGTTGGAGGTCACGGCAGCTCCTGTCTGACTGCCACAGTGACAAAGCTTGTTACAAGTTTCACAGATTCATATGTTGCCTGAGTTGGAGTCCAAATTTATAGCAAGCTGCTTTCTTCTTTCTTGCTTTGCTTCTATCCTCTAGATCAAAGCTGCTTCATGCTTCATGTTGAGCTGCACCTAGTTCCAGATATTCCCTTGAGACTGGACGGGATTCTGCACATTCCTCCCAGCTTCCTTCTTTGGTGTTGAATGACTACATATAATTTTTTCACATCATAGTATCACCATAGAGGGTAACCCAGCTTTTTGGAGCCATCTTGAATCTCACTATACAAAATATTTTTGGGGTATGGTCTTTTCCCATTATCCTGACATGGCAGATCCATTGCAACCTCCTCTTGATAGTGTTTTCTAAGTGTGTCAGGCCTAAACACTCCAGTACCTTTGGGCATTTTTTGTTGCATGTGCTGCCGATGAAGTGCTGGATGCTTTTAATTAGTGAGCTGCGCTAATTAAAAGTGCCTGGCACTGCATTGGGAGCACATGTATCACCGGTGCAGTGCTCTTCCACGCTGAGAAAATGGCAGTGGTGTGCTTTGAATTAAAGCACATTGAACATGTTTTAGTTCAAAGCGCACAGCCATTTTCTCATCACAGAGGCATGCTGTGTTGACGATATTGTGATGCATGGGGCTGCCAAAGTGCGTCAATTTACAAGCTCCATCAGACTTGATTATTTGAGTCTGCCCTGACATGCTAGAGTGTCAGAATAGGCTCCTTGCATGTGTGTAAGTGCCCTCTGTGTTTGGTATTCTGTCTTTCCACTTCAGTTTCAGGATATTATGCAGACATCTCATGTGGAAGCCGTTCAATCTCTTGATGTGCCTAGCATATGTAGTCCATATTTTTTAATCATAAAGCAGGGATGATGGTACACAAGTCTCGTAGATTTGCATCTTCACCTTAGCTGATAGCTTGCTGTTATTCCATGCACATTTCTGTAATACAACTAGTGCAGTGGTTTTCAACCTGTGCAGCATTCCTTGATAGGTCATCAGGGGTTCTGCAAAGAGATTGGAGATAATGGCAGAGCAGGCTGGGAAGCAGTGCACTGTCATTGCTGGGCCAGGTCACCTGGGTCCAGCTCTCAGAGCCACGGAACAAGGGGTCGGGGTACTGAAACAGACAAAATATGAAAAAGTTGCATGATGTTAGGAATTTTGAAAACCACTGATAGTGATAACTGCATGCATCTAACTTTGGCATACTTACTTTTGAACACTGCCATTGCAAATTCTAACTTCATATTAAAATATTATATTCAGTGTTTGATCTGGGTAGTTCAACAATACATCACAATGGATGTACCTTATATAATTGCACTGGTGTGACTTACTAGAAGCTGGTGTAAAAGTTAACCCTGAAAAAATCAGGAGTAAAAATTAGTTCAAGTTACTTCAGTGTAGGGGTCATATGTCTTCTTCTATTCTGGAGTAGCCATTTGCTCACTGCAAACAGGCTATCGCCAATTCTCCTGGCAACTCAGTGATGATGCTCTGTAATAGTGCCTACGGGCAATCTCCCCCTAGAGAAATGGTTGCCTGTCCATTCCAGATGCTGGAGTAACTTATATTAGTGTATAAAAGTGATCTAAAATACACTTAGTGGTGTCCAGACCACAAATTATGCCTTAATTTTGTCTTATTAATACAGACAAGGCCACAATGTATGGCAACATATGTGGGACAATACCATGTGTTTAGTAGTATTTGAATGTAATAAAACCTATGCTGTACATGAGGCCTAAGTGCTGAACCAGCAAATTGCAGCCTGAGGGCCAGAGGGTACATTTTTGGATTTATAGTGTTCATATTTTGCCTTTGGACAATCATTTTTACCCTATCCCTAAAAGAACCAAGTGAGGAAAAAGCAGATCAACTGCATGCTTCTATTACTTGAACTAACCAACAACCTCCCTTCATTCAAGAAAATACAAGTACCAGCAAATATTCTGAACCTGGGCATTTAGTTTTATTGATAGTATCTATAACGGATATTGTGAAGGTCGATGGAAGATCCTGCTGCACGCCTTGTCACACGGCTGGACATTACCTTCCTTATCCACCAAATACTGGTTCTGTTGAAATGAGTGGATTTTTCACCAGTGACTTCAGTATGACTAGTTTATGATATCATAAGGAATCTGGGTTTTTTACCAAAAGTATGTCCGCATTACATTCTGCAACATGGGGTAGAGTTAACAAACTTACATAATAACAGACGCACTTTAGTGTGGAAGGAAAAAATGTAGACAAAAAACTCTATGTTATAATGAACTTAAGGCTGAAATTGTACATTTGTAACTTCTCAATACATAACATTATCAGGATTTTGAATTTATCCTCCAACCAAACAGCATGCAGTGTAAAGTGGAAGGTAGGCCTGTTGAAACCTTCTGTATAAAGGTCAGAGGGGAGAGCAACAGGGGGATTGTCAAAGTAGACATCTGCTATCGGCCACCAAACCAGAAGTAAGTGGGCAAGGCCTTCTTTAAACAAATGATGGAAGTTTCCAAATTGCAGGACCTGGTTCTTATGAGGGACTTTAATAACCGTGACACCTGTGGGGAGGCAAACTCAGCAGTGCACAGGCAGTCTAGCAAATTCTTGGAGTGTGTTTGGGTTAACTTTTTGGTGCAGATGGTAAGGAGACCACCTACGGAGAAAGCTCTTCTCAACTTGCTGCTCACAAGCAGAGAGGATCCAGTCAAGTAAGTGTAAGTAGAAGGTAACTTGTGATAGTGACCACAAAATGATCAGGAAGGAAGGGAGGGAGGGAAGGAGGCAGGGAGAGAGAGGAGTAGCAGAATAAAGATACTCGATTAAAAAAGTAGATTTTAACAACCTCAGGGAATTGGTGATCAGGATCCCCACAGAGAGGCAAGTCTGAGGGGAAAAGGAGTCCACAACAGAAGACCAGTCTGGCTAGATAGCGATCTCTTCAATGAGTTGAAATGCAAAAAAAAAAAAAAAAAAAGTCCTACAGAAAACAGAAATGTGATCATATTACTAGGGAAGAGTATAAAAGTATTGCACAGGCAAGTACGGAGAAAATTAGGAAAGCCAAGGCATGATTTGAGATGCAACTGCCACACTTCTTAATGTTTGCCTTGTGGATATTCTTGAAGCGTTTCCTCTGGCCCCCTCATATCCTTTGGCTGAGTTGGGAGTATAGTTATTGTTTTGGTAAATGTACATCAGGCATGAGCACACAATGTCCTATCCACTGCAATTGATGTTGAATAATCAACACTTCCATACTGATGTTATAAGCATTGGTGAGGACACTGGCATTTGTGCAATGACCCTCCCACTTTACGCAAAGGATCTTTTGGAGGCAGCGCTGGTGATGGCATTCCAGGTTTTCTAGAAGGCTCCTGTAGATCATACATGCTTTACAACTGTAGAGAAAAGTTGGGATTACCACAGCTTTATACAGTAGGAGCTTTGTTCAAGTCCTGATGTCATGATCATTGAACACATGATGATTCAGTCTTCCGAAGGAAGAGCTGGCACATTAGATCCTGTACTAAATCTTCTTGTGGATGTTGGCCTTCCTGAGAGATAGATGCCAAGGTATAGAGTGTTCAACATTTTACAGCTCCTGTCCATCAATGAGAATCTTTGTTGGGGAAGTTCACAGACCTAGAGCAAGTTGGTGAAGCACCTTTGTTTTTCCAATGTTTAGGGTCAGTCCCAGGCACTGGTATGCTTGAGAAGCAGTTAAGGGTCATTTGTATGTCCTCCTCAGTATGAGCAACAACAGCATAATCATCAGCGTATTGAAGTTCCACAATCAAGGCTGAAGTAACTTTAGTTTTGGCATGGAGGCAATAGAGATTGAACAGGTCCCCATCCATCCTAAACTTGATGCTGATGCCATGTGGCAGATACTTATGGATGAGCATGCTGATGATCTCAAGAAAGATGGAAAGCTCCGTGGGTAGCCAAACTTTGATAAGATCTTCCATAAAGTGTCAGGGTTAACAGAGTTGAAGGCTTCTACCAAATCAATAAAGGCCATATACAGTTCCTGGTGTCATTCTCAGCATTTTTCCTGGATCTGCTGGGCCGCAAAAATCATGTCCATGGTGCCTCTCAATGGTCTGAAGCTGCATTGAGACTCAGGAAGAATTTCTTCAGCAAGAGAGAGCAGTTGGTTCAGCAGAATTCAAGCAAGGATATTCCCAACAATGGAGAGGAAGGCAATACACCTTGATAGTTTCCACAGTCCAAGGGCTTATCTCTCTTTTTAAAAATGGTGACAATATTGGCATTCTTAGGTCAGTGGGAATTTTGTGTTCCAGATTTTGAGAAACAGTGTATTCTCAATTTTTGAGAAACTTCTTGCTCATAGTTTTCCCACCAACTTTGAAGACCTCAGCTGGTATGCCATTGTCCCAGGACGCAAGAATACTCACTGGCAGCGAGGAAAACAACACGTGGAGGGTGGAACACAGAACCCACGCAGCTCGTCAGCCACCTGTTTATTCAGCTGCAGCCGGCTGGTGATGTCACTGCTGAATGCCGGCCGACTCAGATAAAAATGGCGGTGAACGCTGCGGAGCCGGCGAGAGGAGGGAGAGTGCTGCTGCCGAGGTCCCTACAGCAGAGCTGAGTGAAGGCACAGGACCCAGAGAACAGGAATGGCTGGGACAGAAGCAAAGAGGAAGCAGAGGAGCATCTCAACGACGCTGTGGAGCCGGTGGCAGAAGGACGCCTGGATCCCGAGAGATCCGACCCGAGAGAGAGGGATGGCGAGGAGTCCAGGGAGGAGTGCCACTGGAGGGAACATCGCCGCTGGATCGGGAGGTGCCTTAGAGTAGGCAGGGAACTGGTGCCTAAGGGGATGAGGCAGCCAGTGTCCCGGTGAAGTGCGGGGGGGTAGTTAAAAGGGCAGTACGCCCGGTTTTGTGTTCAGACTTCCTTTTATTTTCTTGTTGATTTTGGTTTGACCCCAGGCCCCGAGGGGTATAGGTGGGCAACCGACCCGCACTGTGAGCCAGATAGTGTTGGGAGGGGCCCAGGCAAAACCCGGTTGTGGGTCCTAGGAGCAAAACACTGATCAGTTCGTTGCTGCTACACAGGAGGCGTGAGGCCGGGGTGTAGGGGTGGCAGAGCCCTGAGAACAACCGCTGCGAGGAACGTTAGGGTTAACAAACACGCCTGATGAACAGCCCCGAACACTGAGGTCATCAAGTCGTGGCAGGAAAGCACGTGGTCAAGGATTCGGGCAGAAGTCACCAGCTCAGGGAGAAGTGCGAGCCCAGGAGGTGTGTAACGTCTATCACCCGAGCAAGAGAGGCACAAGAGCGGCTAGTTGAGTCCCGGCGGCGACAGCCATCAAGGCCAGAAGTTTTGTTGTTCTTCATCTGTCTTATTGGCTGGTAGACTTCTTCAGATGTTGGTGGACTGGCAAGTATTTACCTTATTGGATATTGCAGGATGGATTTGATGGTTTCATTAGTCACTGTTGATTCTTAGTTCAGCTTTTGGTAGTGCTCCTTCCAGCAGTTGCTGATGGACTCATTGTCTGTGAGGAGTGGACTGCTATCTTTAGTTCCAAGTGGGGTGAGTCTTCAAGAGCTTGGTCTATACACAGCTTTGATTGCACTGATGTTCCGCTTGTCATGATTGTCAATTGTTGGATTTCTTTTGCCTTTCTTCCCACCATTTATTTTTGATTCCTCAAATCTTCCTCTGGGCTTCAGCTTTAAGCCGTCAAAAAGTTCCCTGATTCTGACTGGTTGTGGGATGGTTTTGCCAGTTACAGGAAGCTTTTCTCTTCCGACTGAGAAGGGCTTTGATCTCAATGTTGTTTTTGTCAAACCAGTCCTGATGGTGTCAGGTGATACAGCCAATTGACTCTGTGCAGACCTCATGGATGGTCTCTTTTAGAGCTTGCCAGTCTTCCTCAACACAAATATGTCAATATCTACAAGTATGTCAAAAGTAAAAGGAAGACCAAAGAAATCCTAGATCCCTTATAGAATGCAGAAGGCAATCTAGTTACAGATAATGCACAGAAGGCTGAAGTATTGATGTCTTTTATACTTCAGTTTTCACAAACACGGGCAGCTACCAGATGATAAGCATAGGCAGCAGCAAAGATAGGGAAGGAGATAAACAGCTTAGAGTAGTGGAAGAACAGGTTAGGGATTGCTTAGAGAAGCTAGAATCTTTCAAGAGAGCAGGGCAGGATGGGATGCACTTTAGATTATTGAAGGGATTGGCTGAGGTAATTTCATAGCCATTAAGCTATCCTCTTTGAGAATATGTGGGGGTTAGGTGAGGTCCCAGATTACTGAAAAAGGGCAAAGATAGTGCTCATTTTTTTAAAAAAGGGAAGAAGCATCTTGGGAACTATAGACTAGTCAGTCTGACCTTGATACCTGGAAAGATCGTGGAACAGGTCCTGAAAGAATCTATTGTGAAGCACCTAGACTAGAGGAAAACAACATGATCAGGAACAACCAGCCTGGATTCACCAAGAGCAAGTGATACCCAACCAACCTGATTTCCTTCTATACTAAGGTGATAGGCTATATGAATTGACTTAGCAAGGTGTTTGAAACTCTCTCCCATGACACTTCTGTTAACAAAATACGGAAATAAGGAGTACATGAAAGCACTGTAATGTGGCTACATAACTGGTTGGATCATCGTGGTCAGTGAATAGTCATTAGTGGTTCAGTGTCTAATTGGGAGGAGGTCTGAGGTGGGGCTCCCCTGGGGCCTGTCCTGGGTCTGGTATTTTTTGACATTTTCTTTATTTTGACCATGGGTGGCCAAACTGTGGCATGTCTGCCACTTGCAGCACGGGCAGCCTCTGTGCCTGGCGCACAACAGATCAGGGAGGGGACAGGCAGCACAGCAGCAGATAGGGCAGGAAGCAGAAAGCAAAGCAGAAAATTTGGAGAGGGAGTATAGGGAAGGAAAAAGGCAAAGCAGCA
Source organism: Gavialis gangeticus (assembly GCF_001723915.1). NCBI lineage: Eukaryota > Metazoa > Chordata > Crocodylia > Gavialidae > Gavialis > Gavialis gangeticus. Next base: position 11,796,605 of record NW_017729017.1, on the reverse strand, counting down.
GATCAGGCGGATTGTGTCAGCAGAGGCGTTGGCGCAGGGCAAGGGCAGGGTCGTGAGGCTCCACCGGGCTCGAGCTCCCGGGGTTGCTCCGCGCCGCGGACCAGCACTGCAGGGAGCGGACACAGCCCAGCCCGGAGCCCCTGCCAGGGCCTGCTCGACAGCTCGGTTCGGGGGCCACCGTGCCTGCGACAGGCGGTGCCTCCGGGCCAGGCCGAGCTCTGGCTCATTCACCAGCCCCACCCCGGGTAGCGAGCAAAGCCCGCGGACCGCGGCTCCAGGCGGCGTCTCGCCAAGGCCTGGCGTGCGCGTTAGGGCCGGGGACGGGTGCGGCTCTGCGCTCGGCTCCCCCTGGCGGCCGCCGCCGCCCTTCCCACAATGCCCGTTCAGGCTGCGGGGTCCCGGCCGCCGCGGCTCCAAGATGGCGCAGGCGATATTCGAGGCCCTGGAAGGTAACGGGGCGCGGGCGGGGCCGGCCCGGCCGGGAGCGCGGCGGCAGCGC
>NW_017729017.1:11788579-11795926 GCF_001723915.1 Gavialis gangeticus | reverse complement strand
CAGCGCCCCCGGCCCGGCCAGGCCCGCGCCCTGGGAGACCCGGGCCCAGCTGCCCCGGCCAGCCTGAGGGACTGGCCCCGAGGGCACCCCCAGCCCTCCTGACAGGGCAGTCCCGGAGAGGCCCCAGGCGGAGCTCCGAGCGCGGGGCAGAGAGAAGCTGCGTTTGCTCTCTCCCCACAGCCGCAGCTCAGCCTCTCTGTAGGGAGCGCGGGCCCGGCTGAGCGACCCGCAGTGCTAGGCGCAGCGCCGCAGCCTCTGCCGGTCAAGGCTGAGAGCTCGGATCCCGCTGGGGTCAGGGCGGGGCAGCAACCGCTGTGTGCAGCGAGGCCTGGGGCTTTGGGGGGCAGCTTGGGTTAGTGCTGGTCCCTGGTCAAGCCCTGCCTCGCTCTGCCCAGCCCTGAATTCCCTTCTGTGAAGGAGGGATGCTGCGCTCGAATTGACCCGCATCTGCTTGGCCGTGGGTTTTCACCCCTCAGTCTCCTGGCTTTGGAGGGGGAGATCTAGTTGGCCTGTTAGGGGGACTTGGGGTCAGCATAAGCTAAACACATGACCCTTGTCAAGAATCCTGCTTGGGAAGAGAGAGTGCTGAATGTACAAGAAAACCCTGGGTGCCTTACACATGTAGGACTGTGTTCCATTACTAGTATTATTTAGCCACAGTTCTGCAACTGGACCTGTGCAAGTAGACCCTGCTAACACCAGTGGGTGTCTGTGAGGCCACAAGCCTGTTTTGTGTTGATCCCTTGTAGGACAGGGACCTTTGGCATTTTATCCAACTACAATATTTCTGATTAGAAAACTCACTTTCATGAATATTGTTATTTTTTTTAAATTGCAGCAGGAATATTTTTCATTCATTGAAGTGACTCTAGACTGTCAACTCAAAGACCTGATGCTTGAGAGTTTTTTTTTTTTAACTTTGCTATGTTACAAGTAGCACCTGAGGTTGTAGTAATTGAAAGATTAGCGAGAGGAAATATTTATCTCTATTTTGTCAGTTTCACTTTATGCCTTTGACAGCACTTTGTGTAGTCAGTTTCACTGTTTCCTCTTTGTAATCAGTTCCTCATTGTGTGGGTTTTCTCACATAATCCAGAAGATGAGAAAACATTTTAGGGAATTCAAAAATGTATTTTTTTTTTAAACCAACAAGAATTGGCAGCAACAGTAGCTGAAGTGACTTACCTATTTTTTTTAATTGACTAAATTTCAAGTTGTTGGTGACTCAGCCTTCAACTGCAGGGTTGAAAACACAAACATATCATTAATAAATTCTTTGGGGCAGAGATGCATCTTCACATCTGTCAGCAATGCGTCTAACCCAGTGTAGGCATTTCGTAAAAACCGAATAGTGATAGTGTGTAGAATTCCAAATATGAGCTAGACTTGAAAGAGAACTTGGTAGGTAAACACAAATCAGAAACCTGTAGGGTCCTGCTGGCTCCAGATCTCCACCTTTCTAAGAACAATTCTCTGGCCCTATCACAGTCAGAGTCAGCTGGAAGGCCGCTTTTGTTAAAGACAAGCTGATCAGATCTGACCCAAGCATAATTTATGCCAAACCGGTGCAATGAATTTTTTTTAAGTACGTAGACAGCCTGAACTGGCTTTAGGTATGTGGGTACCTACAAGGTATTACAGTAATTCTTAAGCTTATTGAAGAACTTCTTGAGTCAAACTTCAAATAATTTAGTTACATAATTTTACACCTAATTGGAGAAGTTACAGCCCTTGGGCAAATCTAGTAACTTCATGTGCAAAATAGTGGTGATATTAAAATTGTCTTGCCTCGTTCTCACTAAATAATGCAGATTGCAATGCTAACGTTATGGTTGCTCTGTTGTCTGTATTCTCCTCTGGATTTTTATTCAAGCCTCTCTCTGGTACCAGTGGGATCAGGGATAGTTTGTGATGCTAACTGAATGTCTGGCTACATACAGTGACTAAAAATTTAACTGGCCCATTCACAAAACCAATTTGGGACTCCTGGCATGATGATAAAAAAGGAATTACAGTTTTAAAATTCTTGATCTTCAGTAATTTAAGATATCTTCATTATAATCTTAAAAGTTTACAGCATAATGTTTAATACCAAATTCTCTTTTAGTTATTTGTTAAGGTCAAAATTCCAGCAGTGCCTAGTCAGTCCCATTGGGCTAGTGTGGTTAAGATGCACCTGTTTTGATAGTAGCGCACAAGGGAGTGACATGGCTACCATAAGTTTCATAGCTGTTAGGGGCTGGAAGGGACCTTACAGATCATTGGGTTCAGCCCACCTGCACTTGGGCAGGAAAGACCACTGGGGTCAGATGATCCCAGCAAGATGGGCATCAAGATGGTTTTTGAAGATCGCCAGGCTGGATAACTGTACCACCTCTGGGGGGAGCCTGTTCCAAACCCTTGGCACTTGATTTGTAAAGAAGTTTTTTCTTATGTCTAACCTGAAGCAATCTTCAATCAGCTTGGGCTCATTATTTCTAGTCCTCCGCTGGGGAGCCTTGGTGAAAAGTTGCTTCCCCAGGCCCTGATGTACTCCTTTGATATACTTATAGGCTGCCACCAAGTCCCCTCTGAGTCTTCTCCAGGCTCAACAGTCCCAAGTCTTTCAGCCTCTCCTCATATATCCTGGTCTCTAGGCCTCTAATCAGGCTCCTTTGGACTCTCTTGAGCTTCTTCACATCCTTCCTGAAGTGCAGTGCCCAGAACTGGAGGCAGTACTGTAGTTGCTGTCTCACCAAGGCCGAATAGAGCGGAAGGATGAAATCCTTAGCCTTGCTCGAGATGCCTCGGTAGATGCAGCATGCCAGTGTTTGATTAGCTCTGCCAACTACGGCATTGCATTGGTGGCTCATGTTCATTTTGTTGTCTGTCACGACACCCAGGTTTTGTTCAGTTGTGGTGCTGGTTAGGCTAGCACTGCTGACCCTGTAAGTGTGTTGTGGATTATTTCTTCCCAGATGGAGCACTTTGCGTTTCTCTGCATTGAATGACATCAGGTTAAGGTCTGCCCACCTCACAAGCCTGTCCAGATCAGCCTGTAGTGCCAGCCTGGTGTTGTCAACAAACATTGGCAGTTTGCTTTTAATACCCCAATCCAAATAGTTGATGAACATGTTGAAAAGCACTAGTTCGAGTACTGAGCCCTGAGGAACACCACTGGTCACCTCCTGCTATGATGGTTTGGTCCTATCTTTCAGTACTCTGGGTCCTACCACAGAACCAGTTACCTAGCCACTGGACCGTAAAGTAGTCAAGGCCGCTTTTTTCCAATTTAACTGTGAGGACATCATGGGAGACCAGGTCAAAGGCCTTTCTGAAATTAGACTGAGCACCTGAGGTGCAAATGGCCAGTTTTGGCCCTGAACAATGGTGGCATATGATTAGTGTTCCACATTTTCAGTTTTTACTGAATTTCACCAAAAAATTACTTGATTTTTTTTATTGAAGTTACTTGGTTTTTACATATTTACACCCGTTCTTCAGTTCACTCAGTAATATTTATTTTTATGAAATGCCATCCCGATAGATGGTTTTGTATTTCAGCGCTGAAGCAGTTCTTATATGTAAAACTCGCTCCAGACACATGATGGATCCAGTCAGATTAAACTATGTTAATATCGCACCATGATTGGCTAATGTGACATAAGTAGGCACTCAGTGCTTCCATTTAATGTGGAGCTGAATAAAAACATACACAGGAAACCCCCCCCCCCATAAAAGATGGGTAGAAAGCGCAAATCTTTCTGTGAATATAGCTGTGAAAATCAGTGCTTAGAAGTTTTCAAAAAGAGTAAACAGGAAGGTGAAGAGGATGCATTGCACTGCAAGTACTGTGGCATTGAGGTCGGTTCTCATGCCAACAGGATAAAAGAACATGTAGAAAGCAAGCAACACATTAAAATTAAAGAAGAATGTGAGATTAGGGATAAACAGGCCATATCTGTAGCCTTTAACAGGGCACTAATGAAAGAGAGAACCCAACGTGACTGTGTTAATGAATTTGTTCCTGCTGCTTGTTTTGTTGGGCAACCACTGTTTCTCGTGGAGGGACTGATTGGTGACTTCGTGTGATAATACTGTCCAGCAGCAAGAACTCTTCCTAGTGCAGGCAACCTCACTCATAAGAACCTGAAAGAAAATGATGAAGCTTTAGTATCTAAAGTGATTGAAAAAATTAATGGAAATGTGGTGTCTAGTTTGATTTTTGACAAATCCCCTGATGTATTGGACTGCCCAATTCTCAGCCTTTTGTTTTTGTTTTTTGATTTCAAAGCCAAAAAACCTGCATTGTTTTGTGCAGATGTGACATTCATCCCATTTACTGACACCCCAAGTGTCCATGCAGCAGCATATGCAATGTTAGAGATGTACCAACTGACTTGGGAAAATGTGGCCACCACTAACACGGATTCTGCCTCCTATATGGCTAAATTTTCATGGGAGATAAAACCCAATAAAAAACTGGAGCTATTCTGAGTTACTTGTCCTGCTCATTTAATTCGTGTTGCACTATCATCCACAACTACTGAAGAAATGAGAGACTTGAAATCTTTTGTTGTTGGATATGGGGCTGTTTTCAAGCATGCAAACAAGCTGAAGTCTTTGTGTTTATAAGGTGCAAGACTTAAACTTAACTGCTGATTACTGAGTCCTGTAGTGCCACATTGGTGGATGAGTTTCTACCTGGCTACATGTCATGTAAATCAGGCATGGACTGTGCTAATGAGTATTTTAGATCACCCTGAGTTTGTTGGTGCTAAAACAGAAACACTGAAGAAACAGGCAAATAATCTCTGTGACCGCCAGATTCTGTGCATGAAGGTCGTGTTCATTGTTGACAACTTGGATTCTCTGTCTGAAACGCAAAAGGCACTGGAGTTCTCCCCTGCTGCTGCCAACATGACATTTTCTAACAGTTCATCGCATACAGTACTGACAACCAAAATATAATTTGAATTGAACACAAAAGCTGCAACAGAAACAAATGGAGAGAAAACACAACTGTTTCTTGAAATCCTTTTGACCTTGGAGCACAAAAGAACCAAAAAAGCTTTCAAGGAGTTAAACACTGTTCTCTGCAAAAAATGGCAGGTGACTGTAATACATAGTTTGAACCCTGAAGTGTTTATCACTGAAGAACCCCTTCCTCAAGGTGGATTTTGCAGCAGACTATGACCGCTATGCCAGCGTGCTTTAAGCATTTGCTTGCCACCAAAGATGAAATTTTGCATCTTAAAAGTGAATACACTATGTGAACATACCTATCCCTGACAATGTGGAACTGTATGTCCTGGCTTTTTGGAATACCCACCAGACACACTTCCCAAGTTTACTAAAGTTGCATGAAGAGTGTACTGCCCAGATCAGTGGATGCAGAATGCTTATTTTCAAAACTGGACTAAATCCAAGAGAGGAAGAGGTTCATCATGAGTGAGGATACACTTAAGAAAACCATGCAAGCCTATGTAAACCAGGATTTCTTGAAAAACTATTAGTTTTGATGGGACACAAATATGTTTGTATATAAAAAATTTAGCCTAACCTTACTGTTCTTTGTTCTTTTTCTAATAATTCAAAATCAGTTTATGAAAACCCGAGTTTTTACACAAAAAAACTTAAGAAAAATATTATTGGATAAAAGTTGGACATTTATGTATTTTTTAAATGCTTGTTCATGGATACCATAGGGAGTTATGACAGTAGGATGGGGGTACTTCTCCTGAATACAACTAATTCTTGCTGTATTACAAAGGTAGAAACCGTTTAAATGTGTATGAATTGTTAGTGTACTAAAAAGTATATATGTATAAATTTATTATTAATATTTTCCATGATTTAAACTGATTTTTTTTCTTTTCTTACTTTTATCCCAATTTCAACCTGGTTTTTATGGTCAGAAGATAAACCTTGAAAAATTCCCGGAATTTTCTTTTGAAAATAAAAACCGAAAATGCGGAACACTATGTATGATTCAGGGGCAGCAGCCAGGAGTTTGCTGCTGGGGGAGTGGAGTAAGTAGTGTCCTTGGCATGTAGTGACCAGCTAAAAAACACTGATTTTTGGTGGCAAAAAAGGAGGTGATACCTTCCCTCCATTAGCAGCTCCTACACCACAATGCCTGCTGCTGCTCTGCCCTCCCCACTGCTGGAGGTGCTGCAGGTAAGGTGCAGAGAGTGGGACAGGGAGATGAGGTGCCCTCCTCCCCCCCTTATTCTGGTAGACCACTCCCTATTATGCACTTGGGGCTCTTGCCCCACTTGCCCACTCATGGTTATGGTACTGCTGGCCAAGTTGCACAGCAAAAGACTGGCCACACTTTGCTGATTCTGTTTATTTGTTAATACTAACTTCCACTATGGAAGTGATGCATAAGTGAGTTCTTAAATAGTTGTTGGTATGCTGCATATTGATGGGTGATGACTGATGAGAGTGCCTCAGTCTCCTTTATGGAAATCCAGAAGTTGTACCCTGTACTAAACAGTACCTCTGCGTTTTCTTTGGATGTAGTGTTTTTTATTTCCTTTCTTAAAACTGGCAAGGAAGGGGAACCTGTAAGAGGAAAGCTAAATAGCTTCTCTACTTCAGTTCCTTAGGTTTTTGCAATTGGTTGGAGCATTTTTCTTCCTCCTGATATGGCATGTTAATTGATGTTACATTAGGATCTGTGTATTTGCTATATCTCTCAAAAATTATTTTACCCTTGAAAATTATTTGTTTTTGTTGTGGTGGAGCAATGGCTGTAAGCAACATAGTTGAAACATCTCTAGAATCCTGCATTATCAGGAGCTTTAAAACTTTATTTTGTAAACATTTCATTGAAATGGCAAAAAACTACCAGAGCATAGACTATAAACTGAGCACAATTTGAGTTTTTAATGGTGATATGATTAAAAATGAATTGAGAGAAGAGGGTAAGGAATATAAGAATCTCTGGTCTTGACAGGTTTTTTACGTGAGTCAGTGAGTGAGTCTGTCTCTCAAAAACCAAATGACTCTAAGACTGCTCCCTTATGCTGATTTGAGAATATCAGTTGCATCATTAATAGGGTGCATGTTATAAGCATTACCTATGAATGGAAATATTAGCACTGAAGCAAGACTACTGATTTAGGTCATACATCTTCCTCAGTGTAAATGCAGTCCCTTGCTTCTGGGAGAGTCTGAAGTGAAACTAGTTGATAGATGACTTTCATATACAGGTTTCCCTCGATTTATCCGGGTTCTTTATATTCAAATTCTCTCTTGCATGATGAGCATATTTAGACATATAATTCATTATACGTGAAGTAAATTTGCTCTTATGCGATCAGCATAGATGACCCCCCCCCCCGCCCAAGCGGGTAAGCC
>NW_017729017.1:11778735-11783579 GCF_001723915.1 Gavialis gangeticus | reverse complement strand
TTAATAGGGTGCATGTTATAAGCATTACCTATGAATGGAAATATTAGCACTGAAGCAAGACTACTGATTTAGGTCATACATCTTCCTCAGTGTAAATGCAGTCCCTTGCTTCTGGGAGAGTCTGAAGTGAAACTAGTTGATAGATGACTTTCATATACAGGTTTCCCTCGATTTATCCGGGTTCTTTATATTCAAATTCTCTCTTGCATGATGAGCATATTTAGACATATAATTCATTATACGTGAAGTAAATTTGCTCTTATGCGATCAGCATAGATGACCCCCCCCCCGCCCAAGCGGGTAAGCCTGTGGGGGGAGGAGAAAGGGACATGACCCCACTCACCCCTTCCTGTTTTGGAGCAGTCCCGGGAGCGGCCATCACCAGCTGCCTGCAGCTGTTGGGCTGTACTGTGCCCTGGTGCAGGCAGCTAATATCAGCTGTTCCCGGGGCTGCTCAAACATGGGCTGGGGTGAGTGTAAACAGGTGGAGCCCCAGGTGGTGCAGGGCACAGCACTCAGCACTCACCCCAGCCCCAGGAGCAGCTGACACCAGCTGCTTGTAGCAGCTGGTCTGCACCGTGCCCCCTGGGGCTCTGCCAGTCCTCACTCACCCCTTCCCGTGCTCGAGTGGCCTCGGGAGCAGCTGACACTAGCTGCCTGCAGCTGCTGGGCTGCGCCATGTCCTGGAGCAGGCAGTTGGTGTCAGTTGCTCCCCGGGTTGCTGCAGCACGGGCTGGGGTGAGTGCAAACAAGTGGAGCTCTAGGCGGTGGGGGCACAGCACTCACTCCAGCCCCAGTCCCAGTCCCAAGAGCAGCTCTGGGGAGCACTCTGATCCTCTGCCCCTTCCCCTACAGACTCACGTAAACAGCAGACAAGTACAGTGTGGTGGTGAATGTTTAATTGGTTTGAAAAGAGAGTAGTAAAAGGTCTTCAGTTACAGTGAACCTGTACACTTCAGTTACAGTGAATCACTGGTAGGAGGTACAGGCAGGGTAACATCCGTAGGAGAATTAATAGGCTCTCATCATGCTCCAACACCAGTGGTGTGGTGCTGGGGGTAGCTGAGTGAGCCTTCAAGAACTGGAACGTGGTTCACTGCCTTGCAGATTGTTGGATGTGGGCATATACCTCCTTGTAGGGACAAAGGGGAGAGTTCAAACCATGCTTGAACTGCAGGCTCCTATCCAGGCTAGGGTCCATATCCAGGGCAAACTGAGCAAGTCTCTCAGCCTGTGCAAAAAACTCTGCCAGCTTCTTCATAGTCATGTCCTTGACCTCAAGGACCATCTCTTGCTTCTGTTCTTCCTCTTCCTTCATCAGCAGCTGCAATCTCTCTCAGTTCGTCAACACTTAATTCCTCATTGTGGGAATCAGTGAGCTCCATGACATCTGCCTCCTCAAGGTCTGAAAAGCCATTTCCTCTCACCTTCCATCCAAGATCCATAACCTCTTCAACAGTTGTGCACAGTTTTGGGGAGCCCCTGGATTCCATGATGCATTCCTTCCAGAGAGGCTTCCAAGCACCATTTATGGTGGTGGACTTCACTTCATCCCATGAAGCCTTAACGTTATTGATGGCATCCTTCACATTGTATACCTTCCACCACTCACAGATTGTTGGCTTGTTGGGTCTATAAGTATCCTCCAGCAGCTGGGAGATGCTCCTTCTTAGATAGTAGGTCTTGAATGTTGATATCACACCCTGATCAAGAGGCTGGATTAGTAAGGTCATGTTAGGGAGGAGGAACATGATTTTCACATTGGGGCTGATAGTTTTCCATGTGTTTAGGGTGTCCAGGGGCATTGCCAAGGACAAGTAACACCTCATGTGGTGGGCCAGTAGGGGTGCTCCTGCTGTGAGCCACCCACCTCACTGTGCCTGACCACCTTCCAGGCTCTGAGTGCCTCCCCGTGGGTGCCTCATGTCTGGCCGACCCCCTTCCTGGAGCACACCCACTAGCCTGGGGATAATGCTGCCGGCACCCAGGGTCTGGACTGATCCTGGCTCTGTGCCCCCAGGGCAACACAGGCCTACTAGTCCTTGAGGGTACTCGACCCACTTCAATAACTTGGGGTGCTTCCCTTAGTCTGAAATACAAATAATGGTCTCCCTTAGTCAGCCGAACCAAGAGGACCCCAAGGCATAATCTAGCCCCCTCCCAATAAATCTCCCATGCTAGGTATGAAGGAGAACTTTATTGGTGACCAGGAGTAGATTTGGAATAGGGTACAGGGTACAGCAATGTCAGCGAAATCCCATTTAACAAACTGGCATGGCTGGGTAGCCTTTGATCATGCAAGCTATATATCTAGTTAGATATACTGAGTTACTGCAAGCTATATATCTAGTTAGATATCAGGTAGCTTACCCACGAGTATCATCCAGAGGCAGGTGGAGATTTCCTCTGGAAGTAGGCTCATTGATCGTGAGTTTCAAGAGAGAGCAAGTTTCAGATGGTTCAGCTTCTCTCTAAGTTTTCACCATGGCTACTGCACCTACTCTTGAGCAGTCCTTAACTTATATAGACCGTATGACCTCATTCACCCAGTCCAGTGGAAGCCAGCACCTGTTGGCTGCCAGCCAACCAATTTGAAATGCATCACTGGTTGCCGGGTAGATTGGCAGGGTCTCTACCCTCCTCCCAGTCAGGTTGTAAGCCTCTCACCCAGGTACGTGATGCCAGTCACGTAGGTGGAGGAAGCAGGTTTCCCCCCTCCCTCAGGAATGTATCCAACTCAGGCTCACATAAGGGGTGGGGCAGAGGAGTGACCATGGTAACCAAATTGTCAGGTAGCAGAGTTTTGGAGAGAGACAGGGATGGTGTTCTGCCACACCTTAAATGCAAGGTTAGCTTCCATGCAATAGCGCTCTGCCTCCGCGATAAAATGTTGAGTGAACCAGTCCTCAGAAAGTTGGCCTGTAACCCATGCCTTCTTGTTTGCAGCCCAGTGTACAGGCAGCATGTTCCTACTCAGTCCTTTTAATGCACGTGGGTTTAGGGAGTGGTATATTATCAGTGGCTTATACTTAAAATCTCCAGCAGCATTGCCACCCAGTAGGACAGTCAGCCTGTCCTTTGCTGCCTCGAACCTACTTGCAACCTTTTCCTTGGAGATGTACGTCGTAGATGGCATCTGCTCCCCAAACAGCCCTGTTTCATCTGCATTGAAAACTTGCTTAGGACTGTACCCCTCAGCAGCTATGATTGCTTGAAACCTCTCAGAAAACTTTGCAGCACTTTCATGATCAGCATTTGCAGACTCCCCAGTCATCTTAACACTGTGCAATTCATACACCAAATTAACTTGTCAAACTGACCCTTACTAGCCATAAAGGGCTCTTCAGGGCCACCATCGTGTTGAAGTAGGCAGCCATAAATTTATAGGGCCTTACCCCTTATCGCAGCAGAGGAAAAATTCATCTTCTGGATCTGATCTTCCACCCACACCCCCAGCATCTTCTCCAACAGTGGGTTCCTTACTTTTGTTCCTATATTGGCAGTAAGTGGTGTAGAATGGATCACAGAATTCCTTATGTTGTCAGCATTCTTCTTGATGGTTGACGCACCCAGGTTGAATGCACAACCAAGTGCAGAGGGCCCTTCGCTAGCTTTTGCATGTTTCAAAATCTAGTTTTGTCTCCAGTGTTAGTGAAGTTCTCTTGTGCTTCACTGATGGACCAGGGGGAAGGGTAGGAGATAAGCTAGAGGGATGCTTAGAAGCCGTAACAGCTGCAGCTGGGGTGAGTGGGGACAGGTGGAGCCCCAGGGGGTTCGGGGCACGGTGCAGTCCAGCTGCTATAGGCAGCTGGAGTTGGCCGCTCATGGAGCCGCTCCAGCACGGGCTGGGGTGAGTGGGGACTGGCAGAGCCCCCCGGAGTTTGGGGCATGGTGCAGCCCAGCTGCTTGTAGCAGCTGGTGTCAGCTGCTCCCCGGGCTGGGGTGAGGGACATGCTCCATGCCGCCTGGGAGTCATCTGCTCCTGGGGCTGGGGTGAGTGCCTCACTCTCTCCTTCCCTCCCTCGCTGCCATGGGAGCCTATTCCTATTCGTTACATTATAAAGTGCTTTCACTTTATGTGAATTCGATTTATGTGCTGTTCTCTGGGAACACATGTATTGCATAAATCAAAGGAAACCTGTAAAACGCTACTGTCACATAGAGGAAAGTTCATTGAGAAAGAGAAGCTCAAAGTTCAAATCTCACTTCTCCTAAGTAGTTTTGAAATCCGTATGCAGTTCATGAACAAAGATGTGAAGCCTAACAGGGAAGAGAGGGAAGAAACCTGTACCTGAAGCCTTCTGTCCCTTTTTAAAATAGTTTAGTAGGGCCGTGCAAAATGACTATGTCTTGTTTCAAATTTCGGATTTGGCCATTTTGGAGGACAGCAAAGAAAAGAATTAGCCACGCACTCACTGGCTCTGGCAGCAGTGATCAGGTCCTCTAAGGGCTCATGGCAGAGCCCCCCAGTGCAGTGTGGGGCAGTGGAGGGCAGCAGCCCCCCGCCTGGCATCCGCATGGCAGCTGTCCCATGGTGTGGGTGCAGCATTACTTGGCAGGATGCCGCGCGCCTCCTGGGAGCTGGGGCAGCTCCACATGTGAGCTGGAGCTCGGCACCACACAGCCTCAGTGGCCACAGCTCCTAGACAGTGTGCAGCACCCTGCTGGGCTGTGCTGCACCTGCGCCAGGGGACAGCTGCCATGTGGGTGCCAGGCAGGGGGCAGCTATCCTCACTGCTCTGCACTGCGCTGGGGGAATCTGCCATGAGCCCTCAGAGGCCCTAATCACAGCTGCCGGAACCAGTGAGTGTGATGCTTTTTTTTTTTTTTTTTTAAAGTGCCAG
>NW_017729017.1:11775522-11778444 GCF_001723915.1 Gavialis gangeticus | reverse complement strand
TGCTGTGAGGGGCAGGGAGCCATCGGAGCAGGGCTGGGCAGGGGCATGAAAGGTGCGTGCCCCTGGTGGCTGGGGGGGCACAGCTGAGCCAGTGGTGGCAGTGAGCAGGGAGCTCCTGCAGATGCCGCTGGCACTGTTGGTGGCGGAGGGTGGTAAGCGCTGACCGCAGGTCGGCATTCACCCACAGGCGCTGCCAGCAGCATTGACAGTGTCGGGGTGATCATGTTCTGCCTGCAGACACCGGGGTGGCAAACAGCGACTGCCAACAGGCACCGCCGACAGTGTTGGAGTTGCCTTTTTGCAGGGGGTGCACCGTTATGCGCAGAGGTTGCATGTGTACCCATGTGTATCCCCTATGTGTTGCCCTGGCTGGGGGGGGGGAGATTGGGGAGCAGGGGCTGTGTGGAGGGGCTCTGCCATGTGGCCCCAGAGCTCCCACAGCTGCTACTACAGCCGGTGAGTGCAGGGTGCTTTTTTTTTTTTGATTCCCGAATGGTTGGGGCCAGGTGGGGAGAGGAGGGGGTGATTGGGGAATGGGGACTGCATGGGGGGGGGGGCAAGGGGGCTGTGCCAGGAGCCCCCAGAGTCCCCAGAGCCCCTGCTACAGCTGGTGAGCATGGGGCTTTTTTTTTAAAGTGCCAGGAGGCTGGGCCAGGCAGGGTGGCTGTGGGTGCTTCTTCCGCAGCTCCCCTGGCTTTGCTCAGTGCGGGCTGCCCTGAGTAGACTCGGGTGCTGGCATTTGTCCCAGCCGGCAGCAGCAGCATGCTGTCATCCTACATGCACATCCAGGGGCCTGCGCCCCCTGGGAGGGCTGCGGGGCTGTGCCAGACTCTTCCCAGGGGGCGCAGGCCTCTGGATCTCCTTGCAGGATGACAGCAGCTGCCATCCTTCTCCCAGAGCACTGGGATTGGAAGGGACCTCAGGGACAGATCGCAGACACTGGCCAGCTACAGATGTCAATATCAGAGCAGTTCTTCCCTCTCTCATCTCCCTCCCTCTTCTTAGTTTCTGTTTCTCTGGAAGCTCGGCTCCAAAACATCCAAAACGTTTCTGAAACGTTTTGGATGGTTTCATTTACTTTCGGAGATGTTTCAGAGTCTTCCATTTCATTTCAGATTTTGTCTTTTGGGCACCGAAACAGGCCGAAACACCTCCAAAACAAAACAGCTGCTGAAATTTCGCACAGTCCTATAGTTTAGTAATAAGATTATATAGGGCTGGGGCAGGTCTGATGCAGGTCTGTAACATGAGAAATCCTGGTGCTCTCTACAGTACCATGCTGCTTTTCAGAGGGACTAAACCAGTTTGGGTTACCCATGTGCTACACTTGGACCTCAAAGCCTCCCCCCCCATCTTTAACGTCTGTGAAATTCCATATGCTTTTAATCTGCATCCCAAGCAACAGTGGCAGCCTGTCTTATCTCTGTTCCCACTACTAAAAAAATCCCTCTTTACCCCATAACAAGCTCCCCAAGAGTCTTCTCTCTCCATCAGCTGTCAGATGTTCCCTTACCTCCTTCCCATCCATCCCAAATGGCTTTCTGCAGGGGAATAGCAAGTTTCTCTTTCAAGAAAATTAACACAATAGGATAGAGATAGGTACAGTAAGAGGACTAACTCAGTGAATGAAGAAAACTAGTAAGCGAGGAGCTCGTGAAAGGGAGAGAGGGTACTACTTCTCTGTGTAGCTTGTTCAAGTCATATGAACCATAGAGACAAGATTTAGACTGTGTGAACTGGTTTCAGTTTTGGGAGAGGGGTGGTAGGGGTTAGGAATTGAGCCTGGGTATGGATATGCTTGTCCTATAATTCTTGTTTCCATCTTTTTCAGGAATGGATAATCAGACAGTGCTGGCTGTTCAGTCCTTGCTGGATGGTCAAGGAGCAGTTACAGATCCATCTGCTCAAAATGTCAATGCATCCAACACCATCCAGTCCATGGGTGAGTCCCTTCTCTGCATGATGCACACTGAGAGAAAGGTGGCTCTCAAACAGGCTGTTTTTCCCACAGCATTTTCTGTCTAAATGACTGTCAGAAGTGGTTTGGCAGACCAGTTGTCCATGGGACAGAGGTGGAGGGTTGCTACTACACGTTAATTCTAAAGAGATTGTGGCCTATGAGCACATTTGACGGAATGTGAGGAGGAGGCAAGGAGTGGTGGTGGGGGCAGGGATAGAGGTGGACTGTATGGTACCATCCAGTCATGGGCAACTGGTGCCATCTTAGTCAGGGGAACATGTGCCCCCCCAGCAACTGGGAGGACGGTGGTGGCCAGCGGCCCATCGTGCCAACTGGGAAGCAGCTGCGGTACTCCTGGAAGTGGCCATGGTGCTTCATCCAGCACTCCCACTCCCTGACCAGCACTCATGGGGGGGCACCGGCACTCCTACCTGCTCCCCCTGCCCATTGCATAAGCGGGGTCCACAGCCTGTCAGGGGGTGCACCAGTGTTCTCGGGGTGTACATGCATCACCTATGTGTCGCCACTGCGACTAGAAGTTTGGTGTGATTTTTTTCTCATGCAGCAAGGTGGCTTGGGATGGCTAGCAGCAGGCCTAGCCCTTGCAGCCCAGTTAATCCATGGAAGAAGGAAATTCTGTCCTGGCTTTCACAGACTGTTATTCAGTCATTTAGGGGCATATTTTCAACCCACTTATTCAGAAATCCTGACTTTCTCTGTTTAAAAATCCCAAATTCTCTGATTAAAACCCCCCAAATCTGCATTTTTCCACAATTAAAATGAAACACCACTATATATAGGTATCAGTTGAACACAATGTTGTATTGATATATATAAAATGTTAAAGCAATTTTGAAGCTTACCAGTGCCTCAGTCATAATAAATTAAATTCTAAATACCCATATATTTTGGCATTTGATTTTGTTTTTTTAATCAAGGAAAATTAGAACTCCCCCTGCCCC
>NW_017729017.1:11774701-11775434 GCF_001723915.1 Gavialis gangeticus | reverse complement strand
ACAATTAAAATGAAACACCACTATATATAGGTATCAGTTGAACACAATGTTGTATTGATATATATAAAATGTTAAAGCAATTTTGAAGCTTACCAGTGCCTCAGTCATAATAAATTAAATTCTAAATACCCATATATTTTGGCATTTGATTTTGTTTTTTTAATCAAGGAAAATTAGAACTCCCCCTGCCCCCTTTGCTCACTGGGGTGTGGGTCCAGTTGCAGCTGTCCCCCTGCTGCATTGTGGTGCTGAGCAGCCCTGATATCCCAGTGCCTAGTGCCTGCCCATACCATTGCCCTTCGCTCCCAAGCCACAGTCTCCCCCTCCCCCACCACACTGCTGGTGCCTCTCACTCCCAACCTGCAGCTCCCTGGCCCTGCCCATGCCCCTCACTCCCAACCCACAGCACTCCACCCCTAGGTGGTCCTCACTCTCAACCTACAGCCCCTTGCCCCTCCCTCCCTGCTGCCAGGGCCACCAGACCAGGGCCAGCAACCCCCTGCCCCTCCAGGAGCACCTCAGTCCCAAACGTAGCAGAGCCCATTGGGGGGCGGGGAGGAGGATACAGGCTGACCACTGGGGCTCAGGGCTCCCCATTCTGCCCTTCCTCTTGGGGCCTCTGTGGCCCAGTGAGTGTGACCTGGCACAGGAGGGTGGACAGGCTCGGTGCTGCCACTCCCCCAGGGTAGGGGCAAGCACCACTTCCCTTGAAAGTTGGTTCCAGCTCCTAGCC
>NW_017729017.1:11773791-11774136 GCF_001723915.1 Gavialis gangeticus | reverse complement strand
GCAATACCTTGCACTTGTCCGTATTGAAACCCATCCTATTATCATCTGCCCACCTCTGTAGCCTGTCCCTCTTTTCTAATGTGCTCACTTCTCCCCACAACTTAGTGTCATCTGTGAACTTGAGCAAGGCGCTTTTTCCCTTGTCCAAATCGCTGATGAAGATATTGAACAGTGCGGGCCCGAGGACTGAGCCCTGGGGAACCCCACTGCCCACATCCCTTCAGGTCAAAAATGACCCGTCCTCCGCCACCCTCTGGGTAAGACCCTCCAGCCAGTTTGTGACTCATCTGACTGTGTAGGCACTGACACCACAGTCGCCTAATTTTTTAATGAGGATGGGGTGAG
>NW_017729017.1:11768406-11768791 GCF_001723915.1 Gavialis gangeticus | reverse complement strand
CCTGTCTAGGCCGGGCTGTTCTTGTGGGTGTCACTTGGTTCGGTGTTCCATGGGTCCCTTGGTCCTCTTCCTTCCCCTCCCCCGACGAGCCTAGTTTAAAGCCTGCTGGAGGAGATCAGCCAACCTGAAAGAGAACACACGCTTACCTTTGGGAGAGAGGTGAAGCCCATCCCACCCAAGCATGTCTCTTGTTCTGAAGTATGGGTCATGGTCCAGAAAAATGAAGCCTGCTGCGAGACACCATTCCCGAAGCCGCAAGTTGACATCACAGATGAAGGTCTCATGGCATATTCCATGTCCGCTTGCTAGAAGGACTGATGAGAAGACCACTTGTGCCCTTATCTCCTTCAGCTTGCTTCCCAGAGCTTGGTAGTCCTTCATCAGG
>NW_017729017.1:11763071-11763406 GCF_001723915.1 Gavialis gangeticus | reverse complement strand
GAACACGTCTAATCCCTCCAGAAGTTCCCTAACTAGGTCCTTACTGACCCTGGGTCTGGCTGCACCTCCCCTGGGTCCGTCCGGAATCCCAGTGGGGGGGATGTCCCTGTCCCTGCTCAGAAAAATGGAAGCAAAGAATCTGTTAAAGAGATTAGCTTTGTCATCTGGTGCTACCACCAGATTACCAAGCATGTCCTGCAGAGGCCCCATGTTACTTGGTACCTTCTTTCTACCCCCTATGTATTTAAAAAAGGACTTTTTGTTATCTTTGATCTGGGTTGCTAGTCCCAGTCCCATCTCTGCCTTAGCCTGCCTAACAGCCCTCCTACAATCTC
>NW_017729017.1:11757271-11758071 GCF_001723915.1 Gavialis gangeticus | reverse complement strand
CTCTTTTTCCGGGTCAACTTACCTCTTTTGGCTCATTCCGTGCATGGAGTGACCTCCTCATCAGAGGTTTCCTCCTCACCATCCTCTTCCTCCAATGTCGCCAGGGCCCCAGCTGTTCCAGCTGGACTTGGGGAGCTGGTACTGCATCACTGCAAGCAGCCCTGGCTCTGGAGGGAACTTTCTGCCATTCCGCTGTGGAGGGCACCTCCTGGGGCTCTTCTTCCTTTGGTGCATGGCCCTGCAGGGAAAGGAAATACTCATCAATTTCATCCCCTGCTTCCCTGATCCCCCTCAGCCTGCTAACCTCCTCCTAGAACTCCCTCACCTGCCCCTCCAAGGCCCTAAGATGGGCGCTTGCGGGACAGGTGTGGGAGCCCCCATCCCCGGCCTCCCCCACCCCCGTGGGCCCTGGGGGAGGCCTCAGAGAAGCCCCAGGTGGGTGGCGCCCCTGGGCAGGGGCCCTAGCAGCACTCCGCGTCCACACCATTTTTTAAAATTTATTTTGGTTTTATTTTGGGTGGTGGAGGAGGGTTGTTTTTTTTGGTGCGGTGCCTTCTCCTTCTCCTTGCCAAAGTCTTCCTCCTGTCTCCTCCTGCTTGCCTGCCTGGGCTAACGCCAGCACAAACACTGCCACACCCTTACAGAGCAGTTGGCTTGGGAGCGTGGCTCCCTGCCAGCTCAACTAAAAGGAATCCGGGGGGCTTCCCCTCTGGATCCGCCCCAGCTGCGCTGGCTTCTCTCCCCACTTACCTTAGGGGGATCAGCTGCTGCTGCCTCCGCTGCCTTCGTTTCGGTAAGGG
>NW_017729017.1:11749492-11752271 GCF_001723915.1 Gavialis gangeticus | reverse complement strand
TGCTCTTTGATGTAGAGCGCCACACACCCTCCTTTCCCCCCCATTCTATCCTGCCTATACTGCCTATAGCCCTTGATGTTTACCACCCAGTCATGCATTAGATCCCACCAAGTTTCAGTGAGCCCCACTATGTCTGGGTTTGCATTAGCTAGCAGGAGGGCAAGTTCCTCCTGCTTGTTCCCCACACTATGAGCATTAGTACAGAGCTGTTTAAGGCCTCCTGAGGGTGTATGCGCCTCCCCCACAATCTCAGGACTATCTGGGCCCCTGTCTCTTACCTGGGTATTTCTTGTGCTCGTTGCCTGTCTAGGCCGGGCTGTTCTTGTGGGTGTCACTTGGTTCGGTGTTCCATGGGTCCCTTGGTCCTCTTCCTTCCCCTCCCCCGACGAGCCTAGTTTAAAGCCTGCTGGAGGAGATCAGCCAACCTGAAAGAGAACACACGCTTACCTTTGGGAGAGAGGTGAAGCCCATCCCACCCAAGCATGTCTCTTGTTCTGAAGTATGGGTCATGGTCCAGAAAAATGAAGCCTGCTGCGAGACACCATTCCCGAAGCCGCAAGTTGACATCACAGATGAAGGTCTCATGGCATATTCCATGTCCGCTTGCTAGAAGGACTGATGAGAAGACCACTTGTGCCCTTATCTCCTTCAGCTTGCTTCCCAGAGCTTGGTAGTCCTTCATCAGGCCATCTGGACTGCTCCTGGCCACATCATTAGTGCCCACATGGATTAGGACCATGGGATAGTAATCAGTGGGCCGGATGAGGGCCAGGATCATCTCCATCATGTTCTGAATCTGTGCTTCGGGCAGACAGTAGACCTCGCGTGTCATGGGATCCTGGTGACAGATGGGACCCTCTGTTCCTCTCAGGATGGAGTCACCTATGATGAGTACCTGGCGTCTCTTTTTCCGGGTCAACTTACCTCTTTTGGCTCATTCCGTGCATGGAGTGACCTCCTCATCAGAGGTTTCCTCCTCACCATCCTCTTCCTCCAATGTCGCCAGGGCCCCAGCTGTTCCAGCTGGACTTGGGGAGCTGGTACTGCATCACTGCAAGCAGCCCTGGCTCTGGAGGGAACTTTCTGCCATTCCGCTGTGGAGGGCACCTCCTGGGGCTCTTCTTCCTTTGGTGCATGGCCCTGCAGGGAAAGGAAATACTCATCAATTTCATCCCCTGCTTCCCTGATCCCCCTCAGCCTGCTAACCTCCTTCTGGAACTCCCTCACCTGCCCCTCCAAGGCCCTAAGATGGGCGCTTGCGGGACAGGTGTGGGAGCCCCCATCCCCGGCCTCCCCCACCCCCGTGGGCCCTGGGGGAGGCCTCAGAGAAGCCCCAGGTGGGTGGCGCCCCTGGGCAGGGGCCCTAGCAGCACTCCGCGTCCACACCATTTTTTAAAATTTATTTTGGTTTTATTTTGGGTGGTGGAGGAGGGTTGTTTTTTTTGGTGCGGTGCCTTCTCCTTCTCCTTGCCAAAGTCTTCCTCCTGTCTCCTCCTGCTTGCCTGCCTGGGCTAACGCCAGCACAAACACTGCCACACCCTTACAGAGCAGTTGGCTTGGGAGCGTGGCTCCCTGCCAGCTCAACTAAAAGGAATCCGGGGGGCTTCCCCTCTGGATCCGCCCCAGCTGCGCTGGCTTCTCTCCCCACTTACCTTAGGGGGATCAGCTGCTGCTGCCTCCGCTGCCTTCGTTTCGGTAAGGGGGCATATGTGCAAGTGGAGCCCCATGTGTGCCTAGTCAGCCCCTCTCCTTGCTGCCTTCAGCCCTCCCCTTGCTGCCTTCTGTATAGAATATCCCCGTTTGGGAGGAGTACAAGACATGCCTATCTAGTCAGTCTATTTCTTGTAGATTGACTAGATCTGTATCTCAGCATCCCATGGCATGGTGGGGACTCACCTAGCCCCCTAGGCTTCTTACACCCTGTATCCCAACGTGGTGTCATTCCAGACCCTGCTGGAACTATCACAAAGAAGATGGGGCAATGATGCTCAAAAGAATCAGCTGCACATCTTTATCTCATTGATGTTTATGCCCAGCACGCTCAATTTACAAATCACATAAATGTTTGTGTGCCAGTGCTGCAAACTTCACGTAGGATTTGCTGAATAAGATGAATTTTTTTCTGCTGCTTGTGTCAAGGGGAAGTACTGAAGGCTAGCAATTCAAGAAGGGAGCTGGCAGGCAGACCTGGGTTCTGTTCTGATTTTGCTGCTGTTTCTTTATCACAGGGCTGGGTAATTATTTCTGCTGGCAGGCCACTTAATGATTTTTGGTGAGCTGCTGAGAGCTGCACACACAAAATCTTTTAGGAGATATCATTTTACCAAATTATAGATAAAAAAAAAGGAATCATATACTAAAAATCAAACATATACTATAACATATTTTAATCTTATTAAAAAAAAATTGTCCTAATTTATGTTTTTTTGAGCAGCATATATAGAGGTGATTGCATAATAGCTCAAAATAAAGTCTTAGTCTTGTATATTGTGTGTAAGTTTTGTGCATGATGTTTTGTGTGTGTCTATATGAGTGATGTGTCCAAACCTCTTTGTCTAATCCATGTAATCAATGAATGCGGCATTTTGCCTTATCCCCCCTTATAAGGTCTAGCTCATGTTTTGAGCAATTGGCAATTTGTTAACAGTCATTCTAGAGCAAAGTTGACTTTGTAGAGTAACCTGAAAAAGGGTATGGACAGAAGGTAAGACAACTATATAGCTATTTGGAATATAATATAAATTGTCATTAGCTAAGGATCATAAGGAGTTAATTGCCT
>NW_017729017.1:11739848-11744492 GCF_001723915.1 Gavialis gangeticus | reverse complement strand
TTGTGTGTTAGGGGGTTGGGGGTTATGTGTGGGTGGGTCTGTGTGGGGGTGGGTATGTGTGCAGGGAGGCTGCCTACATGCTAGGTCCTGGGAGCTGGGTGTGGGTATGATGAAGTGCATGGGCAGGGGGTGCATACAGCAGAGCTCAACTGGGAGGTGCAGTGCAGGTGTGGTCAGCCCCCCTTACTCCTGCCCTGGCCTGCAGCTGCCAGGCAGCACTCTGTGTGGGATCAAGCCCTACCCTGCTCCTGTCCTGAGCAGCCTGCACCATGCTTCTACCCACACCTGCCCCCACCCTGTGTTTGGCGGCTCTTGCCCCAGAGTGCAGGGCTCCAGCTCTAGCTCCCGGCCGCCTTCCACCCATTCGGCTGCCCACTGGTGGCTGCTCGTCACTGTGGGTGGCTAAGTGAGTGGAAAGCGGCTAGGAGCTAGAGCTGGAGCCTTGTGCGTGGGGCAGGAGCTGCCTGGCTGGGCAAGTGGTGCACTGCTTCCACATGCTACTTGCTGCCTGGAGGGCTTCCACTGCTGCATGGGACTCATCTGGCAGCTCGTCTGGGAGGGTATGGGGGGGTGGGGGGTGTGCCCCTTGATCTGAGTGGTGTGGGTTGCAACTGTGGGCTGGGGGCCACACTGTGTTGCACTCAGGGCAGGCGGCAGCAGCACTGGGAGGGAGCTATGGGGTTGGGGGGGGCTACGGCAAAATTTGGGGTGGTTGCAGGTGCCCTCACATAGCTCCCCTCCCAGTGCTGCACAACATGGCCCCAGCCTTCCCTGCACAAGTCCAGTGACACATGTCCCCCTGTGTCCTGGATAAGCAGTGGGAGCAGTGGCGGGAGCCCCACCCCCCCACAAGTCGCAGCTCCATCTAACCCCCACCCCACCCCAGCTGGGCAGCGCCTACCCCAGCCCCACTCCCGCCATCACTGCAGAGGGCTTTGACCTGCCCCCTCCCATGTCCCTTCACTCCCCTTTCACCACAGCAGACTTACCAGCTGTCCACAGCTGTATCGGAAATTGCATTGTATCAGCCGATATGCGTCCATAAAATTCAGCTATCAGAATCAGCCCCCAAAATCTCTATTGGTGCACCTCTACTCAGAGCAATCCTGTTCCACCTTGCTCAAGTCTCTGAAAAGAAGTTAACATGCTCATTTTGTAACATCTTAGCCCTATGACTAAGTCACAGAAAGCACAGAGCAGAAAAAGGATCTTTTTGTATGAACTGTTTTTCAGGGACTTGTGCAGTGTGGAGTAAGATCAAGCCTAGGTACCAACAGTCTTGTTAAGCACCTAACACGTGGAATAGGATCTGGCCCTTAAACTTTGTGTGTCTGTTTTCTCACTTGGAGGCAATGTTGTGAGTACTAGGGTATTGTGATTGTTTTGGAAGCTATTGGGCTTAGATGGACAGTGCTATGGAAATGCTAGGGCTGGCTATATATTTCTCCTCCATGAGGAGATAAATCCTTCAAGGAGAACTCAGCTAACAAAGGGGCTGGAACTACACAGGGAAGAACAGACTTTAGTCACTCTCCTGTAACTGTGATGGTGCTACAGGCTTATAACATCTATGTTTGTCCTTCTGATTACAGATGATGAGGATGTGTTCTTGTGTGGAAAGTGTAAGAAGCAGTTCAATTCACTGCCAGCATTCATGACTCACAAGAGGGAGCAGTGCCAAGGAAATACCCCTTCATTGGCTACGGTCTCTTTGGCCACCAACAGTGTGTACACGCCATCTATCACATCGGTGCAGCCAGCTCAGAGTGCCAATCGACAGGTAGTTATGCTGGGCACCAGGAGCCTCTGTGCCACAGACTCTTGAGTGCGAGGGAAACTCAGAATGAATGCTGTGTCTGGTTACACTAGGATTGAAGTCTCCCATTGGGATGTCTAGTTTGACCCTCCCCACCTTGTTTTTTACCTTCTGGCATCCTTTTTCAAAGTCCAGATAATCTCTTTACTATGAGGTTTCATTCAGAACAAATGCCTCCACGCTTTTTAGTAAAGAGTTAAAAATGGGTTTGAAGTTACATTCTTGTTGTTATGGTAATACTAATCCTAGCTTTGAGTGCAAGTTTCATGGCCCTACCAGGCTTGCCAGTTCCTGTAAAACTGGCTGCTGATTCTTCCAGATGTAGGGTTGGGCCTATTTTTGAGCTGTGTGTTGGTTCATGCACCAAATGGAAGACTGCTGGATTTGGCATCCATATCCCTGGATCCTGCCTCCAAGTTTCTTCAGCTCCATGGCTTTACAGCATGGTGTGACAGGAATGTAGAGAAGGTCTTCTCTAGAATAAACCTCTCCTTCCCAAACATGGAAGTGAATCCATATAGTATTCCTGCCTTTGTGCCCATGTTTCTCTTTACATACACAACCTATTTCATGGTCCTAAAACCTATCAAGGAGATATACTTCAGCAATTATGAAAATTTTGTGGATTTTTAATCTGGTACTGATGAAAGGTACTGTTAACTCTGGAGGTTACATCCAGTTTCCATGTTTAATCAACTTATCTGCCTCTCTGAATTCTCCACTTCTGTGACTTGTAAGAGCATTTGGTACATAACAGCTAAAGGTGATGGGATTGTCTTAAATCAGGGGTGGGCAAAATATGGCCTATGGGCCAGATCTGGCCCACCTACAGATTTGATCCAGCCTGTGGGTGGATGGCAGCCAACTCATTGGATCTGGCCTGTGGGCAGCTGGCAGCTCCACCTGCTGCACAGTGCCAGACAGGCAGGCAGGACTGCTTCAGCCCAGCAGCATTAGCCTTGACACAGTGGCATCAGCTGTGGACCTGGGTAGGGCTTCCACCACAGTGGGCAATGGCATTAGCTGTGGATGCTGCCAGCAGTTTCAGGAACCTAGATGCAGACCCTGCTGGTGGTGTCCACAGCTAATGCTGCTGTCCTCCTGCACAATGGAAGCTGCTGCCTGGAACCCCGACCTGGAACTTGCCAGCAGTGTCAGCTGTGGGTGGGCAGCAGTGTCAGCTGTAGACACTGCTGGCAAATTCTGGAACCTGCTGACTGTGCCCACAGGTGATGATGTCACTACCTGCCTGCCCATTGCAGCAGAAGTCCCCATCTGGGTCCATAGCTGAGTGTCAGGGCTCCTGGCAAACTACACCTTTGGCTGGGTTTTGGAGGGAGGGAGAGAGAAAGAAAGAAAGAGGAGAGAGAGAGAGAAGAAGAGAGAGAGACAGGGAGAGGGAGATGGATGTGGCCATTGACAAGTCCCCAAAACTTACTAAATGGCCCTCCAGCTGAAATAATTGCCTACCCCATCTTAATCAATCCTCAGCACAGGTCACCCTTAATAGCCAACATGGTTTGAGTTGTCAGCAAGAGCAATCTCCATATTCCATCTCCACTCCCCTGAGCACTTAGTTTTCCTAGGACAAGGTGGGTTAGTCCTTGGTTTCTTCAGGAATTTCAATATAGTTCCCTTTTTGTTGTTGGTTCTCTCAGTCAGATGATGGCAGGATAGAGCCAAAAGCAAAAATTCAGTCAGTAAATTAAACCAATAAATCTTTCTCATGGCTATCAGTAGAGCAGAGTTTCCCATAGCAAGTGGCCAGTGGTTCAGTAAAGAGCATGTCTCCATTTTTATTAGCATTTCAGAGGTTATAATCTCTCTTAATAATTTTGAACCCTAACGCATTTTTCCTTCTTTCAGCAAATTTCCACATATATCACAGTTCCCCCATCTCCTCTGATCCAAACACTAGTGCAAGGAAATATCTTAGTCAGTGATGAGGTACTGATGTCAGCCATGTCTGCTTTTACATCCCTGGACCAACCAATGCCCACAGTGCAGTCCTCTGTACAGGTAAGGAGATGCATTTTTCAGATGGGCTAATTTCATAGGTAGGCACCACCTGAATAACAAAACAGACCCTGAGAGCACTGTCTGCAAGCTTAGATGTCTGCCTTGATGCCGAAGCATGGATACCTTTGCAAACCCAACAGCAAGGGTTGGATCAGGGAAACAATCATGATGCCTCTTGTAGTAGATTATGCAGCTTGCCATAATATATTCTTCGCTGCTTTTGTCCTTATGTGCTATGCCCAACAGTGAAATAATATTGATAAAATATAATCATTGGGTTTCATGGTTATTGCTCAGTTTGATTGATGGGACTCCTCTCTCAGAACTGTTGCTTCAACTGCAAACTTGTTTTGGCATTACTGCACTGGCTACAGCCTTCACATCCTAAAAGTTGTCTCTGTAAGCAGAGGAGCTTGAAACTTAAGATATGAAATGAAACTTTGTCTTCTCTAGAACATTCACCAGCACAGCAGAGTACCAGCTTACTGAGTGGTTTAAAACAGATTGACCTGATCTCTGCTCAGCATCAATGTGTGGTCATTACTCCCTTAATACCATCAATACTCTGTGGTTAGCAAGCTGCTTGCATTTGATTGGAAAAGTGAGTTTTTCCAAGAAGTTGCTTTGCCTGAATGTGGGATCTTGAGTTATGAGTAGAACATGTTTGAGGATGTTATACCTCCAGCTTGATGTTGTTGGATCCAGGCTACATTTTCAGTGCCTTCTCTGACTATTTCTTCTTGTTCTGTTTTTAGAGCAGTTTGAGTATGCACACTGGAGCTGGATATCTTTCTCAGCCGCCCCCACCT
>NW_017729017.1:11736895-11739695 GCF_001723915.1 Gavialis gangeticus | reverse complement strand
CCCCCACCTCCTCCCCCACCGCAGCCACCTCCGCCTACCCCTCAGACCCTGGGAGCACCAGGACAGCCAAGTACTGGTGGCAGTGGGGTGGTAGAGGTGTACAGCACATCTGCCCCTATGGCAGGAAATGGCACAGTGGAGATACAGACTCTGGGAATGCAACCCTATCCACCCATAGAGGTAAAACTGTGACACAGGCCTTGCACTGCTGGCATTACCATCAGGGACATGCATCAGGTGCTTCTTTATTCTTCTAGCCAGCCAACAAATGTGGGATGGTTAAAGTTTCTATAAGCCTATTTTGTGAGCTAAGGAGAGGATGCTACTCATAAGTCACCTGAATTAGAAATACAATTTATCACAGACATTAGAGCCAGGGAAAGATATATTATGCTGCCTTATAATCAATGATTATTTCCTCTGTGGGAAAGGAATGTTCAGAATGATGTTGACAAGATGAAGGGAATTCAAAGGACAAGAAAAATAATGAAGGGGTTGAAAGGTATGATTTATGAGGAGAAATTAGAAGAGCTGAACATGTGTATTTTGCTATATTAAGGGGGAATAGCCTGCATATGACTACAAATGCTGGAAAAGAGGCCAAACCGGGATGAAAGATGTATTGCTTAGTAGAATAATGCAAAAGAGTAGCAGTAGGTATAATGGGCCCAAGTTGTGCCTTGTGCAGCAGTTTAATCACTCTTTGGTTAGGCAGATTACTGGACCAGAACATGGATCTGCTTGAGCAATCATAAGAAAGTAGAACTGGACTGGACTCACAAGGCCATCTAGTCCAGCCCCCTGCTCAAAGCAGCATCATTCTTGACTAAATTATCCCAGCCAAGTGACTCTCCAACCTGTTCTTGAAAATTTCCAGGAATGGAGATTCCAGAACTTCCCATTTTGGCCTCTTTATGTATTTTGTTCCAATACTTTAGCAAAACACTTTATTAGAAAACCAGTAGTCTGACAGCCTCTCTTACAAGCTTTTATATGTGTTATATCAAAGAGGCAGGTGGAGGTTTATCACTTCTCACTGAACTTGTAAGCATATTTTTTACTGGTAACTGCACTATTTCAGGTTCCAAGCCAGTGTGTGGAAAGTGCAGTGTATCCATCTCCGCCAGTGTACAGCCCTGGGAAGCAGGGATTCAAATGCAAAAGCACCAACACTGCTGCTCCTTTGACCAATGCAGGTGGGGGAAATGTGGCGAGTTTTGATTCCACCTCAGCTTCCAAAAGTAGGCGTTCCAAAACTGAGAGCGGGCTGCAGGAAGGTAAGTCTCTGTATGTCAAACCACCTTCCAAACACTAGATACCTACATCTTCATTGTCTTGCATTTGTAGGTTGCAAACTCCTCACATTTTGTTAGCAAAATACACCTTGAAATGCTACAGAAAATGTACTATACTCAGACCAGAGTTATAGATAGCTGTTTGAAATGTGGACGCTTTGGGCATTTTTACATGTTTAAGCACCAGGTGCTTTGAAAAGTGCCCAGTGCTGTGATACTTGGAATTGTATAAGGGGTGAAATGTGCATCAGTGCAAAGAAAATGTGATTGAGTGATTTTCTGATAACCTGAAAGGAATATGTGCATATTACTGGATGTGGCTGACCTTGCTGGGTTGGGGAAAGGCCAAAGGCAGGATGCTCCTACTTGCTAATCCCAATCTGCTGCTTACAGTCAAGAAGGCCTTGAAGAAGCTACTGATATTTGGCTATTACACATTATAGCAAATGGAAATAGGCCTGTGGTTTCTGCATGGGAGTCTGTTTAATCTATGCACTGGTTGTTCTCTCCCCCTTATTCTGTGGTTATACATTTAGCTCACACTTTAAATATGTCATTATCTCTGTGAGCATCTGCCTCTGAGCTGGCCAATGAGATCCCACTGAAGAGTGTGCCCTGTATTTTTGTCCTGACTGTAAAGGGAAGTCAAGGCCCTATAGAACACAGTAGCTGGGGACTGCTCAACTTGTGCTAGCTGCCCAGAGTGCACTTTTTCTCTTTCAGGGAAACCTAAATCCCCCAAACTGAAATGCACTTACTGTGACAAGGCCTTCACCAAGAACTTTGACTTGCAGCAGCACATCAGGAGGTAATGGTCCTGTAACACAGGCTCAGTGGGAGTGGCTTGCTTGCCTGTCAGTTTGCTGCAGACAGTATACAGAAGCAGGGAGGGAGAGTGAAAAGCTCTGTATCAACAGGTGCATGCACTGCACACCCCATCTTTGCCTCAGTGCTAGTTGGGGGCTGGCAACACTCCCACCCCTTGAACAGGGAGAAAAAGCCCAGGACTGCGGGCAGGCTGGGGGTTTACACCCCTTCCTAATCAGAGCCCTGCTGGAGCCTGGCCACGCCCCCCTTAGCTCAGCTCTGCAAGGGCATGGAGAGCTGCTCTAGTGCCCTCTAGCAACCAGCCTTGGCCACTGCAGGCGTGTCCCTGAATTTCCTCAGTCCAAAGGGTTTGTCTGTATGGTCGGAAAGTGGTTCGGCCTAGCCAGGTTAGACTAACCTGCAAAAGTTGAATCAATTCAGGCTCAGGCTTTTTGAATGTCTGTCCCTAACCCAAAAGGATGAAATCTCTAATCTCAATTTCTGAGCAGAGATTAAAAACCTCAGTATGTTATTGGCAGGATTCTTTTAAACATCAAGACTAGCCTGAGGGTCCTCACATGGTGTTTCTGATCCTGAGCCAAGGAGGGAGTAGTGGAAAGTTCTCCCTCCCTGCAAGCTGAGATTGATTTATTCAGGCTTGGAGTAGTGGGGATGGGGGGGGGGGGGGGGGGGGGGGG
>NW_017729017.1:11728269-11731895 GCF_001723915.1 Gavialis gangeticus | reverse complement strand
GCAGGGACAGAAATAAGCTGGTAGCAGCATCCAGACACGAATGGCCCAGTATTTGGATCCAGGGTTCACTGCTTTTGCCTTGCCATCAAGCTGCAAACTGTCCCCAAACTCTGGGTCCCAGTGCTCCGTAGACACACGGTTTGTGCTCCGGTGTCATCTTTGCAGCGTTTTTTATTTCAATTTTGCACTTTACCATGTGTTGAAACAATGGAAAGGATTTATGAATAAAGTGAAATAAGGCAGGAAGTGTGTGCGCGTGCGTGCGTGTGTGTGCGTGCGTGCGTGCGTGTGTTGGGGGGGTACTTCCTGGTCATGGAGCAGGAGGGGGTTTTATTTTAAGCCAAGGAAACAAAGTCAAGTGGCAGGTTTGGTCAGTGTAGAAAAATGTGCTAGCTACAGAGCTCTTCCTTTCCCACTCCTACGTCCTATATTCTTGGGTTATAACTGAGGGCCTTTTGACAGTAGTGGGAAGAGACAGTGGCAAACCCAACCAGACAGCACAGCCCAAGATGGAAGGTAGGGAGTACCTGTGAAGGAGCAGCTAATTGCTTAATTGATGAATCATTAGGCTGAGCTGTTTTCCTTTTTAACCTTATAGGCTAGGAGTGCTAGTCTCCTTTATCCTCTCCCAGTCCTCTCTTCTTCTGCCTGCCCTGCCCCTTTTGGTTCCTGCTGGGGCATTGCAGTGGCTTCCCTTCCCTTCCCCCTTGCCAGGCTGCACCCCACCCTGCATTAAACAATAACCAGTTATCAGTGAGGTTGTCTTTTAAATAATTAATCGTTTAACCTTTCACATCCCTAGCAGAGAGGTTCTCAGGTTGGTCCTGGGTCAGCTGGCCACTGGGTTACTCATTTGGAGACTGCCTGTTCCAGTGTTTGCTCACTGTTGACATGTTGCCATCTGCTCTCAGTCACACAGGTGAGAAGCCTTTCCAGTGTATCGTGTGTGGTCGAGCCTTCGCCCAGAAATCTAATGTGAAGAAGCATATGCAAACCCATAAGGTGTGGCCTCCAGGACTTGGATGCACCATCTCCCGCAACTCTATTACAGTACAGGTCATGGCACTGAATCCCAACCAGCAGGAGGATGAAGAGAATACAGGTTCGCTGCATGTGGGTGTGACTGTTAGATGGCAAAGTATTTCTCCCAGCAACACCAAACACCCTTTATTTCCAGCTCCTTCCTAACCTCTTCCCCCTGTCCTTCTGGATTAAGAGGCAGGGGGTTAGCTTTCCTTGGAGTTAATGCTTGTGCTGCCACAACTTGGATATGAGTGTTTAGCAGCATCTAATATATTAGTGTACAGAATATGGTTTTGACCTAATTGTGATTCTAACTCTTCTGGTTGTTTTGCAATACTTATGTCATGTAAAGTGGTGGCATCTGTCCTGACTGGCCCAATGAAAATGCTATTAGCATTGAGGAGCTCTCACTGGCATACAGTGGCATAGCTGAGGCATTTAATAATTACTCCCTAATTCTGTTATGGGGTGGAGCGGAGTACAACTCAGTTCTGCAAATCCTTAGTTGGCATGTAGACATAAAAAGCTATAGCTTCCCAATCCTCATCTGATAGATGGTCCCATAGGGAAACAGCTAGCATCTATAAATTAGATTAGCTTGAATGTTGCTCTAAATTATGCTGATGCTGGGGCAGTTAGTGAATCAGATATGCGTCAGCTGGCTAGCTAACGCCATGCAACTTCTGCACTAAGAATGCCTTAATGATGCAAGTGAGTCTGCCCTAGATTGTTGGTTCTTTGGAGTAGGTTTTTAATGAGACACCCAGTAGATCTCTGAGAGAACTGCAAGTAATAATGGGTACAAGAAGACCACCAATATAATCAGGTCCCTTGATTTAATTCACTTAGCTGAAAGAATTGAGTTTGGAGGGGAGCAGGCAGTTGGGATCAGAAATCAAAACTGGGCACTTGTACAGCAATGCAGAGCCCTGGCTTTAGTCCATTTTCAAAGTGGTTCTAAAACTACCTTCAAGAATGCTTCAGTTTGCCTTTTGTCTTTGACTTTCTCCCTCTGCCTTTGCCCTTTAGGTTTAAGCCAGGCATCCAGGAACCCTCTGCAACATCCTCAGGCCATGGCCTCTGTAGAAGAGAGCGAGGCTGGCAAATTGGAAGCCAAACAGGTTGTCTTGATTGACAGCTCTTATCAGTGCCAGTTCTGTCCCAGTAAGTTCAACACCTACTTCCAGCTCAAATCGCATATGACACAGCACAAGAATGAGCAGGTGGGTGATGAGCTGCGGATGCCTGATGTCTGTTGGGAAGTATTGGTAGCAGGGTTGAGGTCATGAACACGCATCATATTTACTGAGTAAATTGACTTTAGTCCATAGCAAAAGTAAAATGGACAAACAAGGCAGAGTCTTACATTGTGACTTGATTGGTTTAAGTCACTCCACGCCAGAGTAAAGTTGCCCCCATGAAGTGAGGAACAGCATTTTCCCAGTATGTTACCTGGGTGTGCAGAATGTGTACCTGCACCCCTAATCAGTTTTACCCTTGGTAGCCATAGACTCAGTAAACCAGGCTCCCTGCCACCTACTAGCCTGGCACTTCAGTAGCACCTAGTGCTTGGTACAGTTCGTCATGTGTCTGCTCCTTACTGTTAAATATATTTACTATGGAGTAAAATCCAGGGCCGATTACCCTTAGTAATCATTGTGTGTATTCACACTGTGAGATGTCAGTTTGGTTCTGAATGGGCCTTGCTTAATTAGGGCTCAGTTAGCCATGAGATAAGCCTAAAAAGTTCTGATTGTCCCCCCAGTATAAGGAGATGCCTCGCTGTATAAAGCACTCATGGCTCTTTGTATCTTTGTTATAAATAATAATTCATGGTGCTTGCATTTGTAAAGCTGCCTGGTGCACCTCTGCTCATTGGCTTTCCCTGCTTTGGTTTGGAATGTGTCAGTGCATTTTCTAAGGCAGACTTGTGACTGAGCAGTACTGTACCCTGGGTAGTCCTGCCTCCCCCTCCTTCCCTTGCGCCTTCCACGGAGAGCCTGCCTCTGGCTCTGGAGGCTCTGGTAGCAGGGAAGGAAGAAGCAGTGGTGGTAGCCCAGGAGCAGCAGCTAGAGGTTTGCTGCCAAGGGTAGATGTCAGCTAATTTTTTGCTAGAAACATACCTGTCTAGCAGCCAAGGAAACAACAGTTTTAGAGAGTAAAAAATGAGGTAACATCTCCCCCAAGCAAAAACTACATTTCCCAGAAATGTTATTGATACATTTTCCCACACTGCATCCACTTTTGTGCCTTCTCCTTGCCAGAGTTGGAGCCAGGAGGGGTGGGAGGTTTCCCAGCTGCCTGCGGAGGGTTTAGATTGAGAGTGTGGTCGGGGGTAGAAAGGTAAGAAAGATTTATTGACTTAACAAAAACACAACTACGTGTAGTAACAAGACAAACGTTGACAGACCAAAGCAATTTGCGTCGGCAGCTTATCGGCAGTCCCTCTGATGCCTGATACGCAGCAAGCTTCTCTTTCCACAAAGTCCAGTGAGGTCAGGCATCCCTGAACAATGCTGTCTGAGGGGTGCTGGGAAGGACCCTGGAATGCAGTTCTTGGGCTCCTCGAGGTCCACGGGCCCACTGATCCAGGCAACAGCTAA
>NW_017729017.1:11727715-11728213 GCF_001723915.1 Gavialis gangeticus | reverse complement strand
CGGGCCCACTGATCCAGGCAACAGCTAACTAATCCTTTTCACAGAGCTGCATCTTCCTTCTGAATGGTTTCCAGATATTTCAGCTAATTTATGGATTCTGAAAGACACTGATAACGTAAAACCACTTAGATTCCTTTTTCTTCAACTGTCTTTAGACTGACCAATAGCAGTACAAGCCTTGCATTCCTTTATAAGGTAATTTTAACTGCACCACAGAGCTTTACTACTTCTAGGCTTTGCTAAATTTACTAGGCCTTACTTTATACAAGGCCTCACTACATTTTAAACTATTATTAGGCTTTTAGCAACAACTTATAGCTTAATATCTACACAAATACAGAAAAACATTTGGTCTAATCTTTATAGAGCCTTCAGCAAGCACTTTTCTCACACAGATATACTTTTCAGCTGCCACACTCCACCTCTTGCTTGCTGAAGCACTATGATAGCTACAACTGAGATGCCAAAGCCACATGCGCTACATCGGGAAATGGGGAG
>NW_017729017.1:11724279-11727691 GCF_001723915.1 Gavialis gangeticus | reverse complement strand
CATGAACAGATTTACAACAACAACAGGTTAAAACACTATTTAGCGGTTGCCACTAGGGCAATGCAGAATACTATGATGCTCAAGATGGTTAGCCACATAGTTGAGGTGACACTTGGTGACACATGAATAACACAGATTACATTATACCATTTACATGGCTCAGGCATGTTGACAGCCAGACTGGTGATTCGCCCACCCTCTCGAGCAAGGAGAGCCAGCTGAGTGCCTTGCCGAGCCTTTGTCTCAAGGCTTTGCAGCTTATTTTTCATGTTGTTGCAGTTTTTTAACCGTGGCATGTTTATTTCTGATACCCATGAAGTGGGTATCGTGAAGTTGAGAGATATAGTTTCAGAGGAAATTTCTGGTCATTTTAGGGCAATGGTGCAGTTACTTAATTGCAGTAGAGCAATGGCTCTACTTTTAGCTCCTAAGCAACACCAGTTACACAAGGTCCAGGTGGTACCATTTTCATGCAGCAAACGACCTGGTCCCTCCCAACAAACATGTTGCCTTATTGTTACATATGACACATTAGGTAACTTGTATACGCAGGTCATGTTAGGTGGGCTGAGAGGCCAGCCTCTTCATAGGGTTTCTAATCCAATTAAGGTGCTGCTAATTTGAACCAAGGGGGGGACTGTGCCACATACCGAGGGCCATCGGGGGTAACTATTTTTTATATGGGGTGATGCAAATTCCAGTCCCAAAGGTATCCTCTTCCTAGCCCCATGTTTAGCAAATAAGCAGTGGTTCAGTTTCCCTCTTTTACCCCCTGCACCAGGAATGAACGTTTTCCTTTATCATAGCCTTCCCAAGTAGTAACCCAGGTACTTTGATAGGGATATCTCTCTTTAAATGTTGCAAGCATCCCACGCTGCTGTAAGCCAGGGGGCTATTTTTAACATTGTTTATTACCTGGGAAAAATACATATTTAATGATAACTGGACTTGCACACAAGCAGTACTCCAAGTTTGATTTTTGCCTGCTTTAAAATCAGTGTTCATCATGATCTGGGCAAGATGAACTGTTTCTAACCTTACATCAGTTAGCAATTCGTCAGTGTGCTCTAACGTTTTTCCTTCGAGCATGCCTTCTCTAGTGAGTAGCCCTACTACCTGTCAGAGATTGGCTACTCCTTCAGTGTTTTTCTGGGATTTATCCAAGTTTCATACATTCATAAATGAGTTAAGTCCGTTCCAAAGATAACCTGGAGTATCTCTTTGTCTGCGGGACTTAAGTGCACTTACGGAATCGAAAATGACTGGCTATTTCCATCTAAGCAACCCTTCAGCTACCTGGGCTCCTGCTGAATAGTTTGGAAAAGTAGCTTGGACATACCATTGTTCTGGTCTGAACAACACTTGGGCAGTGAACAATGAAGCATTTAGGAGGGTTGGGATTTTAACTTGTGACCTCCACCAGGGTGTGGAGTTATACACAGGTGGTGTCAGGGCCTCTCGTGGGAGAACGGCCAGAGATAGTAGTGAACACCCCGTTTTTTCACAAGTCACATTTATACTTCCTTCTCGGGGAGCTTCACCTCCCAGAGAGCGAAAGAGCTCCCATTGTCGCTCATGGGGACGATGCTGTATTGGGTTAATGAAATGGCATTGTCCTGGCAGAATCATAGCACTGATTTGCTTTAGGAATCCCACGGGTATGAATGAATGAGGATAAGTGGTAGAGACTTGCAGGTACAGCCTCCTTCTGGTTGTATTAAAGTGGGTACCATTTCACCATGCCTCTGGTAGGTGTGATTCACAAACCATGTAATAACTTTGTTTCACCCTGTAATGAGCTCTCTCACCTGGTGGGCCTCACACCACCGCTGGAGAGTGTGATCAGCCATAGGAATGAGAGGGGGCAGATTCTCCTATAAACGCAATGGCTTGAGAGGCTGAACAGATGCAGAATGCACTATTGGGGGGACAAACTCAGGGGCGTTGAGCTCAACAGGGTTCCCCTCAGGAAGTATGTAACAACAAATTCCCAAACAAGCAGAGCTACAACAATCACCTCCCCTCCCCTCCCACAGTCAGCCGTTCCAGCCTTCAGGTAGGGAATGAACCCAAGATAATAACTGGTGCCACAGGTGCAATGACAGTTACCACCTTGCCAGTCAACTATCTTGTTTCTTCTACTCAGAGACCAGGACTTCACTTGCTCCAGGGTGGTGGGTTTCTTCCAGTATGGATACTGCAGCTGGACCACGTGAAGGCCATCTGAGCGCATTTCCGGGGGATGCTCTTCAGGGTCAGGCCACTTCTTGAGGTCTTCAGGAGCAAGTTCATTAATATCTGGGTAATAAGAAGGATAGTAGACATGCCCTACCCAGGAAACACAATAAGGCATTAATAAAAAGAGTACATTCATAACAGTTCACCACTTCATGGTGCCAGTTGATTTAGACCGCTGACAGAGCAGGACTCGTCTTCAGTGGCAGGCTCAATTAGGAATGGTTATGGCTGCACTTGTGGACAGATCGAATCCATAGGAACAAGACAACAAGGAGCTTGGCTCCTGTTAGGTGAATCTGACTTAAATACCCACCATGTATTATGCATACCTCTGGCTAATAATGTCCCCTCCCATTTATCTCCCTGAGGATGCTTCACTACTACCTGATCTCCTGCCTGGAGCTTTCCCGGGTCACTACTCCTAGGGTGCTTTACTGCTGGCTCACGGGGACAACTCAATCCACAGGCTTGCTGCATGGGGCTACCTCCTGGACGGGGTTGGTTATTGGCCTAATTGATAGCTCGATCCAGGTGCAAGTCCCAGTCTTTAAGAGCTGGGCCAGCGGCCAACCACAAATTGCATTTGAGGATGCCATTGGCTCGCTCTACCGATCCATTAGACTGTGGATGGTATAGGATGTGATAGGTCCATAACATGCTATGTTTGGCAGTTCAGTCATACACAAGATGGTTGCGGAAGTGAGGGCCATTATCACTCGGTATTTCTATAGGTGGTGGATACACAGCGAGCAAAGTTTCCAGTGCTGCACAAGTGTCCTGGGCTGTAGCTGTCACTGAGGCATGGGCAAACGTCATTCCTGTGACAACCTCTACAGCTACAAACATGTACTGTCGCTTTCAGGAAGTCTGAGGGAGGGGGCCTGTGAAATCACGTTGCCATACCTGCCACGCTACTTTTCCTTCGCGTAATGACAACGGGACGGTTGGGCAGGGTTTTAGTCGCATTTTTACTGCATGGCAAGTGATGCATGTGCTGACTATTTCTTGTGCTTCTTTCTTAGTTACATAGAATCATAGAAGTAGGGTCGGAAGGGACCTTGTAGATCTTCAAGTCTGACCCCCCGCCTGGGTGGGAGAAAAGACTGGACTCAAATGAGTCCAGCCAGGTAGTCATCAAGCCTCTTCTTAAAGATCCCCAGGGTAGGAGCCAGCA
>NW_017729017.1:11721665-11723805 GCF_001723915.1 Gavialis gangeticus | reverse complement strand
CTTATAAGTGTGCTGCTGGTTACTACTGCCCAAGTGCAGCACCCTGCACTTGTCAGTGTTGAAGCGCATCCTGTTTTTGCTAGCCCACCCCTGTAACCTATCCAAGTCTTGCTGCAGTCTTTCCCACACAGCCTTGCCTTCAGCAAGCGCTTTTCTCACACAGACATACTTTTCAGCTGCCACAGGAGGGTGAGGTGCCCGTGCTTCCTTCTGGCATCATGCCCCTCCCCATCCCAGGGCGCCTGGCTTGCTTGCCTGCCCAGCCTTATACTACTGCTCTGAAGTATTATCCAAGGCAACATCTAGGAGAGCCCCAACAACTCCAGTCTCTAACCCTTTTTTTCTCTGGTTTATCATGTTCACGTATGATGTCTTTGGAGCAAAGACTAGGACTTTCTATGTCTCTACAGAAATGAGCACACTCGGTCTGGTCCTGAGAAGGTACATGGAGATGTTGCTTTGCTTGTAGATCCACTTTAGTCTCAGGCACAGTATTGAAAGTCTGCCCACTTACAGAGTCTGGCTGCCAGATGTGACAGCTAATGAGATGAGTCTTTCTTAGCATTGTATGTCAGTGACAGTGTTTTCTGGGGAGGGGGCATCACCCCATTTAGGCTGACTGCTAGGAGGTGGCCTGTTCTCATGGCTCTCTGCAGCTGGTGTGTCAGTCATGAAAGTTATCCTGAAGGAAGTGTGAAAGTAACTTTCACTTTACCACTTGCAAGGGGATGCTGTTGCCTTTATTGGACCTAGAATCATTCATTGGTAATGCTGTTACACTGTGATTGTGACATTGAAATAATTGCAGTATTATGTAAAATCTTCCCCTCCCAACTATAAGAAACAGTGAAAAAAAGAACCACGCATTTTTAACACTTTTGTGCTCCTACTGCTGGTTAAGCAGCAGGGCTGAGCTAACACATGTTGCTTTTGGAGTGCTCTTGTAATCATTGACTCTGTGTTAACAGGGCCTGGGTAAGACCCTGCTTTAATTGAAATTGCTGCTTTTGTCATAAATGCACAGGCTAATTTAGCTTAATCCAAAATAGAAGGAAATCCATAGATCCCCAATGACAGAGGTCAACTTTAGTGGTGATAATTTGAAAAAAGTATCTAGGTGGGGGAGCTTTTCCAAGATGGAAAGAGGCATAAATCTCCTAAATCCCAGCAGAAATTCGTGCAAGTTAGGTATCTTCCAGCTGTTTGTGCCCTTGAAATTTCCTTTATTTGTAATTCATGGGTGTTTAAAGCCACCTGGCTTCATTTCAAAGTTGGTAAATGTCATTTTGCAGATGGAGAAAACTGAAGTGCAAAGGTTACAGGTGGGATTTATTAAAAAGCCCAGGTGGTTTAGGAGCACAAGTGCCAGACGTTTAATGAAACCCATACTCCTAAAGTATTTATGCTTTTGAAGACTTGCTGAAGTTGGCAGTGCCAGAGCCAGCACTACTGTCCAGGAATCCTGATTCCTTGCCTTCTGCCCTTCAAACCAGAGGCTACTGCATCAATTGGCAGAGGATTCACACTATTTTTCTCTCTAGTTGTTATTGCTCTAACAGTTTTTCTTTCTTCCCCTGTCCCCCTTCCTCTTCCTCCAGGTGTACAAATGCGTGGTGAAAAGCTGCGCTCAGACATTCCAGAAGCTGGAGTCCTTTCTAGAGCACATCAAGAGCCACCAGGAGGAGCTGAGTTATCGCTGCCATTTGTGCAGCAAGGACTTCCCCACCCTGTATGAACTGGGTGTCCACCAGTACTCCCACAGCCTACTGCCCCAGCACAGCCCCAAGAAGGACATGGCCATATACAAGTACAGTAACAGTCAAACCAGAAATTACCAGGCTTGGCATTGCAGGCTGATTGTGTTTTCTCTGAGACCATGAACTTACAATGCAGTACAACAAGCATGTTCAGCTTCACAGTGGCTAGGCTGCATACCATGGAGCCTGCATGCTGCTGGGGCTACATGCTGTATGGGATGCCAGGACCCTTGCCACCTCCCTGCTGGGCCCCCTTCGGGCCCCGGGGGAGGCTCACCTGGGCCTAGAGTGAGTGAGGATTTAGTTAGGGAGCTTCTGGAGGGGCTGGACGTTTTTAAGTCAGCCGGCCCGGATGATCTTCACCCTAGAGTCCTAAAGGAACT
>NW_017729017.1:11701533-11721170 GCF_001723915.1 Gavialis gangeticus | reverse complement strand
AGTCCCTGTTCCCCCGAGCGCCGCAAGGAGTGACCAGGAACAACGGTCACAAGCTGGCGGAGGGAAGGTTTAAGTTGGACATCAGGAGGCGCTACTTCATGGTCAGGGCGGCTAGGGTCTGGAACCAGCTTCCAAGTGAGGTGGTGCAGGCTCCCACCCTGGGGGTTTTTAAGAGGAGGTTGGATGACCACCTTATTGGGGTCGTTTGACCCCAGTGCTCTTCCTGCCATGGCAGGGGGTCGGACTAGATGATCTGCTCAGGTCCCTTCCGACCCTAGAAACTATGAAACTATGAAACTATGCAGCCATGTGAACAGTACAAGCCCCTGCCCCATCCCCATCAATATGAGCTTTCTTCCACTGCTGCCACTGAGCAGGCAAGGTTCCCCCCTTTGTTGCTACTGCATGAGCAGTGTGATCTTTCCCTGCTGACACTGCTGCATGCCCAAACTTCCTGCACTGCTGGCTAGATAGAGTGCTGGGCCACTTCCATGCTGCTCTGCTTCAAAGACTCTGGCCACCATGACAGAAGCAGGAGCCTACATGCCACACATTAACCCCCTTATAGACTGGATAGTAAAGGAAGCAATTGGGCCTGTGATTGTGTTTGCTGACATAATTTTGGGTGTACACATTATGTAGCTGAGTGTTTTTTCACCTGGCTGTTACAGGCAAATGTTTCAGGAGCAAAATACAAGCCTTAGGTCTGGGTGTTGCAGGTGAAAATGTGACCTCTTGGAGTTCTCTCTATTCACTTACGGAGAATGTGCTGGCTAACTGCATGAATACAGTGCTTCAAATAGGCACACAATTGGAAGTTATTTAGGTACCAGGTACGGGAGCTATGTCCATGGTTATTCCCCAGCAATCTCACTTTCTCTCTTTGCAAACTACAGTTCGCTCGGTCAACTTGGAAAAATCCATATGTGGGTGGAGGGGAAGTGCGACTTCTATGACTTACTCTATGTTTTGTAAACTTCTGCGAAAGAGCACTTAAAGTGTTGCAGAAATGCTTGTAGAAATATTTACGTAGACTGTGCATGGATCTACTGGAATGCACTTGGAGCTGTTTGTAGATTATGCAGGGTTATAACAAGCAACTGCCGTTTCTTAGATACCCATGTCATTTCTTGTAATGCTGAGGAGTTGGGGTTCATCTTGCATTATTGGAGATGACAGATTGTCTGGGAGGGCTCAGCTCTGTCTGGTATATTTGATTTTTCCCTCTTGGTTCATCAGAATGGAGAAGAAGGTTTTTAAGTAAATAAATCGTTACTAAAGGCTTGTCTAAATGGGGAGATGGTCTGAAAGAACTATAATGGAATGGTTCTTCCATACTAGCTCCCTGTATGGGCACTCAGAGTGCCAAATAAGTGTGTCCACACAAGGAGTTTTGAGTAGATACTGCACTTTGGAGGTACATCTTAACAGATTTGGTTGTTGCTTTGGGACCAGCTCAAGTGTGAGTGGAAATCAGAACTTGTGAATTAATGGAGGTGGGAGCACAGGTGGGGAAAGAGGTTACTTGATTCCAGATATTCTGAATGTTGTTACTGTTTTTAACAAAACATCCTGGATTATAATACAAACTGAAGGTAAATGCCAAATAACTGTCTAGGGCAGGGGTTGGCAACCTATGGCCTGTGGGCCTGATCTGGCCTACAAAAGTTTGATCTGCCCCGTGGTAGTGATCAACAGCTGGGGTGGACCAGCAGCATGCAGGAGCATTCTGTAACGGGGAATTGGTGGCATGTGGAAGTGGGGTACTAACATGGAGGCCTCCCAGAGAGTATGCCCTGCAAAACTGCAGCTGCCACTTTTCTCATCAATTAATCCACTGTTGTCCATTGCCACTGGCACCCATGTCACTTGGTGATAGTAGTGAGCAGTGGCAGCAATTGCAGTAGGGGGACATGAGAGTTCCCACCAGATTTGGAAAACACTGGCCCAGGGTGACATTTGGTGGCACGCAGAAGCAGGAGGATGGTAAAGGAAGTGGCCAGTTGCAAGCAGAGTCCCACCTTGGAGCTAAACCACTTTGCTTCAGCCTTCCCTTTTTTAAAGGTTGCCGACCCCTGGTCTAAGGTGTGGTGTGCCCATCCTGACCAGTCCTTACTTGCATGCTCTCTCCTTTCTGATTCAGATGTGTCAAGTGTGTAAATAAATACTCCACCCCAGAAGCCCTGGAGCACCATCTGCAGACAGCAACGCACAACTTTCCCTGTCCTCACTGCCAGAAGGTGGGTGGGTGCCATTGGCCTGAGATGACCATAAAGATGTTTGAGTTTCTGAGGGAAGTGAGAGAATCTCCAATGCCCTTCCTTCTCCCATCCTACCTCAATATGGACTGGCCAGTCCTCTAGGAAGTTTTGAGAGAGAGGAGAACATGCCTTGGGCCTCTGGCTCCCTGGTTTCTCTCAAGCAGAGTATGTTCCTTCTCACAGTGCTGGCTTTTCTGCTGTGCCCCAATTGCTGATCATTGGTCAAATGCAGAAAGTCCATAAGAAAACTTTTCTGCCCTCTCCTCCACCCCACATTGTACTGAATTCCAGTGCTGCAAAAGGCACTGGAAAGTGCTCAGCATTTTACAAAATCAAGCTCTTTTATTGTATTGCAGCATTAAGCATCAAAATCAAGCTCTTTTTATTGTATTGCAGCATTAAGCATCAGCCTTGTTCTTCTTCCCTCCCAAAATCACTGAGGCCAAAATAAGTAAGGCCAGTTTCAGGCAACTTATGTTATTTCCTATCCCCTTGGCTTCTCCCTTGCTGTGCCTTTGAGGTTGTTCCTTTGCTGAGCTATTATGTGGATGCTACCTACAAAGTAGATGGGTTGTGGTTGACAAGGCTGGGGTTCCCTCAGGAGCCCCTGCATTGCTTTACCATCTGTTTTGCCTAGGTAAACTCTTTGTGTCTCCTTTCCCTGTTGCTGTCTTTTGGATGAATGCCACATGTCCATGGAAAGGGCAAACCTGTCCTACCAGTATGTCTGGCACTGGACTGCTCCTCTGGGTAGCCTGTGTCTGGGAACAGTCTGATCTGTGCCCCAGGGGGCTAAGAGGCAGAACTGTGGGGTTTTAATTCTATTCCTTTTTTTTGTTGTTGCAAATCCAGACTAAAATTTGGACACTTCCTTATAGCAAAGGAAGTAAAAATCCTGTAGTGGGGGCAGGAACAATGTCAGAGGAGTGACCAGTTTGTACTGAGGTAGCTCAGGAAGGGGAAACACATCTGCCATGGTTAGTAATCCGTCTTTTTTTTATGTGTTGTCTCCCTCCACACCAACCCCCAAGAGACAGCTGTCCTCTTTGTAAGGATTTTGGACACTTCAGAGTTAGCTTTAGAACTGCCGTTCTGCATGTCTTCACATAAGGCTCTCAGTGTGA
Organism: Gavialis gangeticus; assembly: GCF_001723915.1. Taxonomy (NCBI): domain Eukaryota; kingdom Metazoa; phylum Chordata; order Crocodylia; family Gavialidae; genus Gavialis; species Gavialis gangeticus. The sequence continues at coordinate 11,717,785 of NW_017729017.1, read as the reverse complement.
TTTCCCCCATTGATTTTGTGGGATAGTGATGGCAGCATTGGACTTTCACTGCTAGAAGGTTATTTAGGTGGGCTGGGCAGCTACTGTCCCCTATAGGAGTTATTAAGCTGCTTCTTTCTGGAAGGAGTATAGTGCAGTGGTTAGAGCTGAGCACTAGGAATCAGGACTTCTGGATTCTGTGGTCAGCTGTATTGGAGATTTGCAGTGTTACTTTCTGCAGATAATTTCATTTCTCTAGTTTTCTGTAGTGGTCTCTAGTTTTCTCATTTGTAAAATATACAGTCGATGATGTTGGTAATGCCAAACGCTTTGATGTATAAATACTTTGGAAACCTGTGATGGAAGATGATTGGGAAGTGTGCAGTATTATGGAGACTGCAGCTGGTCACATTTCTAGCTTCTGGAAGTGGGTGGACAAGGTTTTTCTAGGGAGAGGTTGCTTCTCAAATTCCATTTTGTTACATGGCATTTTTTCAAGGGTCAAGCTTGTGCTGCTTTAGGACCTGAAGCTGGCTTTAAGCTGCATATGTATTTTCTTCATAGAGAACTCTGCAGGCCTCCATGACACTTCCCTTTTGAGTAGACAGGGTTGGTTTGGTTTTCATGGCAGTAAAATCTCCACCCTTGTACATGCATGCTTGCTGACAGGGACAGTTTCACTCTTTGGTGGGGAGCAGGTGCTTAGCCTTTTCCTTTTCTTTATTCCCAGGTGTTCCCTTGTGAGAGGTACCTACGACGGCACCTTCCCACGCATGGAGGAGGTGGCAAGTTCAAGTGCCAGATCTGTAAGAAATTTTTCCGCCGGGAGCACTACCTCAAGCTACACGCCCACATTCACTCGGGTATGTGCTTCCTTGCCTCTCCTCCACCTTGCCAGGCCTCTCCCCACTGGGGCTCCTTCAAGGGGCAGAGATGTCTGAGGTGTGAGTTATATTTAGTGATGCATTCACTACCCCCACCTGTTTCCTGTAGCAACTCTGTCTTAGTCTAACCCAGATAGGTACCATATTATGTGACCTTTGGTTCTGTTTGCTTTTTAAAGTAATAAATCAGGCTGATGATCTCATTGCTATCACTGGCTGGGCAATGAAATTACAGTGTAGGGCCAGCCTGCTCACATCCAAGGCTTGTAGAAGTGAAGGAGGTGGAGGAGTACTCAGTGGGAATTATATCTGTCTGCCCTTTGGCAAGAGAGAGTATTGCTGACAAATGGAACACTGAAGGGTAGAAGCAAAGTGACAGCATAGAAGCCGGAAGGGCAAGTCCTGTTAGTAGTTGTGATTTGGATCTTTATGTCCTACTTGAGAATAGGAACACCCCCAAACGTGTTCCACTGATTGAGTTTGAGTGTCTCTTTAGGGAACACTAGTACTTGAAGAAGTGCTTGAAATGTGGGAAGCTGTAGATAATTTCCATTATCTCTGTTCTTATTGGGTTGGAAGTTGTGAGGCTTCTCTCTTTCCTCTTGCTCACTGACACAGCATAGAGAACCAGCAATACAGGCAGGTTGGAGAAGTTGCATTGTCTTCAGATGCGCCCTTTTAGAAAGAATTTGGGGTTCTTGTGCAGTCTCCCTTACCTCCTTTCCCTAACCTGAGTTTTATGGGTCTATCACCTTCCTCACAACAATCTTCCAGGATCTCATTGTAGCCACACCTGAGTGTAGGCTATAGACAGTGTCTTGCAAGCCCCCATACTTGAGCCTAGGCATACCTATATATACAGTGGATCAAGAAATTAATTGTGGTACACGATTAACCTACTGTTAGATACTGGGCCAGATAGGGCTAAGGGAAAAGTCTTTCCACAACATGGCCATGGCTGCTTTCATGCACTAGGAAAATCAAGTAAGGAGTAAAGCAGATACTAAGGCTTCTGTCCAGGTGGAGGAATTACAAAATTATTAGAACAGTGGTAAGCCCTTGGTTCCAGTGCAGCTTGTATCTCCCTGTCTTTGTTTCCTCTACAGGTGAAAAGCCCTTCAAGTGCTCAGTATGTGATGCAGCCTTCAATCGGAAAGATAAACTGAAGCGACATATGCTTATCCATGAGCCTTTCAAGAAGTATAAATGTCCCTTCTCGTATGTATCAAATGGTCTCCAGCAGTCAGGGGCAGAGCTGGTTTCATTTGTTGCTGAAAGTGTATGAAGTTTGGGGAAGGCAGGCCTCCCTGGGGCTGTGCTATGGGAAGGCTGCCATGGGATTCTAAGAGCACCTCAAATCATGGGGTCCCAAAGAGGGAATTGGGCACTAGGAACTCCTAAGTTCTAGTCCCAGTTCATCTCCCCATAAAGTGGGTTTGGAAAAGTCACTGTCTCTGACCTTAATTTCTCCCTGTGTAAAATGTGGCTGATAGTTCTTACCTGCTCATGACATTTATTTGGTTCTTACCTGTTTGGCATTTTTGAAAGTAAACAGTGCTAAGTATTATCATCACTGGGTTGCCTGAACAATTGTACACCCTGTCTGCTGTCTACCAAAAAGCAGTATTGTGTTACATGTGAGGCACTTGTGAAAGTTCCTTAGTAGAGCTTCAGAATGTCTCTAAGTATTAGACTAACACAGCATCTCCAAGTCAGGGACATGCTATGTTGGCAGGCAGAGTGGGAAAGCTGTCTCATGGTCCCATGTCCCCTGTATGAAAAGAGGGCTTGAGTGATGATGTACATGCATTCTGACTCCTGTCACCAGTGCTATATTCATTTAATGCTTGTCCTGTTTACATCTTTAAATAATGTAATTGTTGCATGGAAAAAAAGAACATGAAGCTTTGTAATAATTCTTCCCGGTAGGACAGTTCTCCCTGAGGTAGAAGCGGCTGGCTCTAAAAATATGGAATGGACATCTCTTACTGCTTGGGCTGGAAAAATCCTCTCCCATGAAAAGTAACTGAAAAGATGTTAGGTATCATGACAGGAGTTTATGAACACAGAAACTTTCTGTCTCTTAGTTCATATGGAGCAAGATGGCAGTAGGGCCTTGGCAATGTACCAGAGTGCTAGGCCCAGGGTTCTCTGACATTCTAGCACCTGTGGGTAAACTCTGCAGACAAGAAAATGCCTCTAACTCAGTTGTAGGTTTACCTGAATAGTCTAGGATGACTTTTCTTCTGTCCTGGTCAGCTTTCAACTACCTTTGATAATATCATGCCTCCAGCAAGGAGGACAAGCCTGCAATACAGAATTTGGAATATGCTAATGATGTACTCTGAAGGAAAAGGGGGATGTATGACTTTCTGATGGAAACCAAATATATACACCTTGCGGCACAGGTATTTTTGCCATAGGCAGGAGACTTGCAATTTTGGATTTCCTGTCATAATACCCAGTGATTACTCTTAGAGAGAACCTCTGTGCTGCTGAGGACAGTAACTTGTATCTGAGAGCTAACATATATGCTTTTTTCTGTCATCACCACTCCCCATTCAATTCATGCTGGCTACTGGGATTTTTGTTGTTACAGAAGTCACACGGGATGTAATAAAGAGTTCAACAGGCCAGACAAGCTGAAAGCTCATATACTCTCCCATTCAGGTAAGTGGGACTGTAGCATTCCCCTTGGTTGCCAGAAGCTGTGAATGAATATACTGCTGGAATCCATTCCAAGTGCTTAGAGAGTCTATTACAGAGAAGTATAATGATTAATTTCCCAGTTTAATTTTGCTTATCAAAGTGGTGAAAGGCGTTAGACCTAGCGAGTGGATTACTATCCCTCTTTTTAGAAGTGATGTAATATTAATCCTTCCCCTTTCAGCATTGTTGCTAGATGACACTTCTCTACACTGTATTTAGTGCGTGGAATCAGTGTCATAAAATAATCCATAGAGGAAGACGACAAATTCAGATTTTCAGAGCAAATTGCTCTGAAATCGCATCTTGTTAAGTTCCTAGACAATGCAAGGTCAGTGCTTCCCTATAATGTGCTCTTCAGGCTTTATTCCACTATCATTTGAGTGACAGTTTCTTTTGTTTCCCTGAAAACTTTTCCCACAGCCTAAGACCAGGAGTTTCCCACATAGTAAACCTAAATGTCTGAATGTCACTCACTTGCTCTCCAAAAATCCCCAGCTCAAAATTTCTGTCTCCCTTGCTGCAGGCCGATCTGAGTGAGCCCTCCTTCAGCTTGCTGCTGTGTCCGAAGTTCAGGCACATTTCTGAGGTGATTTAAATGATAAGCAGTGTGGCAAGGCTGGGGTATAAGGACTCTGAAGCAGTGCCAGGATATTTTGTGTGCTCTCTGGCATGTTAATATACAGAATGTTCTATCCACTCCAAACCCAAAAAGGCCTCCCTTTCAAAAGCATATCTTTTGGTATTTGGCTCAGTTTCTGTTGGAATTTCATATCTAGCTCACCACAACTAGAAACCATTTTTTCTGTGCATTGCACTTTTTGTCCAACAAATGACAAAACTAGAGTGCTGTCCTTCCCCTGGCTCCAACTCAGTGGCATGAGGCTTGGGGAATTTGGGGGAGGGATGGCAGTATTAATTGTCACTGCTCTCCTGCCACCAAATTTCCTGACCCACAGGGAGCTCTGCAAGCTGGATGCCATGGCTCTGTGGCCAGATTTGGCCCATGGGCTGGGGACTGAGCACTCTTGTGCCAAGCTATAGACAAAACCCAGTGGTGCATGAAGGAACAGACTCAGCTAGAGAGCCCTGCTGAAGTGTGATTAGTGAGACTGTTCACCGCTTAAGTAGGCCTTTTAACTAAGCTCTTGCCCTATTATGCCTTGCTTAGGGATGAAGATTCACAAGTGCCAGTACTGTAACAAGTCCTTCAGCCGGCGGGCTCACATGGTGGAACATCAGCGCTCACACACTGGCAACTACAAGTACCGCTGCCCCACCTGCAACAAGGGCTTCACACGCCAGAAGTACATGAAGGACCACAAGTGCCGTCTGAGCTCGCCCAAGGACAAAGAGCTGCAGCTCAGGAAGCCCCAAAAGAAGCGGGCAACTCGTGGGCGGAAGATGGGCCTTCCTTTTCCCAACCAGCTAGCCCTGGCAGAGCTGAAGGACAATGGACAGGCAGAGAGCCCCCGGGAGGGTGGCCCCAACAAAGACCAGTTTCAGGAGTCAGATGCAGTCCTGTCCATTGTGGTTGGTGGGTCAGCAGCTGCAGATTCAGACCTGGTTGCCCCTGGGCAGCCCAGCAGCATTACATCCAATCTTGCCCTGGCAGAGCTACAGACTGGCATGGAGGGTCCGTGCACCATGCTGGCTGTCCCTGTTTACATTCAGACTACTGAGTGATAACACTGTGCCCTTTGTGTGGTCAGGGGTGAATTAGATGAGGTTCCTGCTTTCTTCACCCAAGAAATCCTGCTGGAGAAGACAGATGAATGGGGCTGAAGTTTCCAAGTCAGTGATATGGGAACCAGAACTCTTAGGGATGGGAGTGGGTAGCAGAGTGAATGGCCTTCATCACCACCCACTCTTCCTTTATGCAGGAAAATAATTCCTTGGGTGACATCAATAGCTACCAGGCACAGAGGAGAATAGGTACATTTTCTTGGCTATGTTCAACACTTGTCAATGCAGGGTAAGAAGAACCAGGAATCTTGAAAGGTGGTGGGAAGAACAATAGAGGTCATTGCAATGAACTCTAAATGCTTCCATGGGCAGAGGACTTTGCAAATCATAGGCTGTCCTTTCATGGTTTTATTTTAAAAGCTGTATTGCCCAGTACTAGGGTGTTCTTTTCAGGTGCAAACAGATGATCCTTCCTACTGGAATCAAGTTCATACCTTTGGGACCATTGCTCAGAAACATTCAGAGTAGATTCCTCTCATTTATCTATATCAGCACAAAGCCCACAATGTCTGTACTATGTATAAACAAATGGGGCCTGATATGCATTGCTCCCCCTGATGTCAGGGAGTGGGGAGCCAGCTGTGCATTGTGTCCTGGGTTTTGTCTCTGAACTGCATGTATGTGTATGTTCTTCTCTTCTGTTTGAAGTTCTTCCATGGCAACTTTTTATCCAAGGACCTCAAAGTGCCTTTGACACAAATGAATTTCTCTTCACAACAGCTAAATATTATCCCCACTGAACAGCTGGGGAAGCAGACACCTAAATGGCATGTGAACTGTCACAGAAAGTCTGTAATAGAGCCAGGAGCTGAATCCACATTTCCTAACATTGAATCCACTAGCCTAAACACTGCACTATACACCTTAATACTTTCCATGCATAATAGCTGTAATAATAGTCAGTTTGACCAAAATCCTAAATCAGCTCCAAGCCATTGGCCACTGGTTGGAAGTTCAGTCTGCCACTAACAAACTATCTACCAATGTATACATTAGGTACGAGAGTCCTTTTGGGCTGATGTTTGTACCTTCAGTCCAGCCTGAGTTCTTTGGCTGCCCAAGCAGCTGATCTCCTGATCTATTGCTAGAGGAGTCCTAATTTGGCAAATGTATTTTTCTTTATGTCTTATCCCTTCCAAAATACAAGGTGACATGGATGATCCTAGAAATCTTGCTGTTATGCCCTCTAAGTGAGGATGAAATGTTGGAAGATCCCCTGATCTAGTTGACTGTGACCCTGTTTGTATCCAGCACCCATCATAATGAAGATACCTAAGCAACAAACTCCCAGTCCTGAATAATCTAAACTGGAATTAGAAAAAGAAGAAGAATGTGGTGTAGGAGATAATCCTGTCTTGGCCCTTGGGCCTGGGCAAGGTGGGAGGCAAGAGGTTTTTCCCAGTTCTCTGATACAAATTTCCCTTCCTTGTGATCAGGATCCTGCCTGTGGCAGGTAATAAAACATTGTTGATTGCTATGTTTTGCATTGTTTCCTTGGAGCTGATTTGATGCAGCATTAATGGGGGCAGAATGGCTACAGCAGAAGGTTACAAACCTCTCTAGTCAGTGCTCTGTGTACCCAGGTTAGAGACCATATGCTTAGTTGCCTGCTCCATTTCCTTGCAGTAGTAGAACCCTTTCCTCAGAGGGCACGAGAGTTTCTCCCCCTTCCTTATAATTTCTATGATTTGCATTGGTAAGCATGAAAAGGACTTCCCCTTCTATCCTTCCCGTCTTAGAGAAGTTTAGTGCAGGTAGATGTAAAAATATGAATGAATGGATATGAAGCATCATTTAATGCTGGGGAGAGGGGCCATATTGAGTTCCCTGGGACAGAGGCAGGCAGCATGCAGGCTACTAACCAGCGGAGCTGCTTCTGAAGGCAAGTTCAATCTCCCACTCAAACTTCAGCCTCCCTGCTCATTCTGACAATATGCTTATTTGCCACAGGCAGGGCCCAATCCTTAGGAAGAGACATTTGAATTGCAACAGCAAAAACCCCTTCACTTGCCATCTCATCCATCTTCACATTCCTCTCTGCTCTTTCAAATCCCGAGTCAGATTATTCAGAGGCTGGAGCTTCCTTGGATATCTCCTCTGTGGTGGTGTTTGGATACAGAGTCAAGTTTCACTGAACTGGCAGAATATTGGCAAACAAGTCTTGGCTTAATTTGTGCTGCAGTGTGCTGAAGGACAGGGAATGTTGCATTTCCAATCATTCCTGACTTACTTTGGTCACAGTGAGCCTGAGGTGTTGCAGGATTCTCATGGTGGGAATGTCTGGTGTTGAGAAAACTGTCTAGCAGTGGGGTCAGTTCCCTGACTTTGTCCCTGCCTGGTCTGACACACAGGAAGCGTTTGTGAAAATTTTTGAAGGAATGGAGTGGTTTCTGGCAAATGGAACAACAAGAGCAACGCTGGCTAGCTGACAACAAACATCCAGTTCTGTGGGCAGTAGCCTGCTCCCAAAAGTAGTCAAGGGAAATCTTTCCTGACTCCTTACAGTGTATTTTGCTAAATTAAGAGCACCAGTTCACAGAAGTTAGAGAAGCAAACACTGATGGCCTTCACGGGTGTTCCAGACAATGCTGATCTGGGGCTGTGTCCAGTCTCCTGAATACCATGGTGGTGAGGACTCTTTAACTCCCTTTGCAAGACTGTAGTTCAGTCTAATACATCCTCCCTGTCAGGATGTTTCCACGTACCAAAATCCCTGGTAGCTATTGCTCAGTTTCATCTTCCTGAAACATTCTCCCATTCTCTGGGATTCTGAATAACAGCCAGCATGGCCTCATTGCGAGCAGGTCTTGTCTTACTAACCTCATCTCCTTTTATGATTAGGTAACTCGCCACCTGGATAAGACAGAGGAGGTTGACATTGTATACCTTGACTTCCAAAAAGCTTTTGATCTGGTATCCCATGATGTTCGCACGAGGAAATTGGAGGATTATGGGCTTAACTGTGAGACAGGTGGGTAGGAAGCTGGCTGCAGGGTAGGACCCAAAGTGTTCTAATGAATGGATCTGTGTCATCTTGGTGAGAAGTGGCCAGTGGTGTCCTTCAGGTGTCAGTGCTTGGCCCAGTGCTATTCAACATCTTCATCAATGATTTGAATGTAGGGGTGAAGAGCTCACTGGCCAAGTTTGCAGATGACACCAAGTTATGGGGAAGTGTGGTCATGCTTGAAGATAGGCTACAGATACAGGCGGACCTAGACAGGCTGGCAAGTTAGGTGGATCGGAACCAGACACGGGCGATTGGTGCTGCCTTAGTCAGGGGGGTCATGTGCCCCACAAGCAACCAGTCAATGACTGGGGGGGCAGTCCCCCAGTGACCAATCTTGCCGACCCCCACCACAGCAAAAATTACCAACCAGTGAGTGGCCACACTCCTCTTGAAAGCAGCCGCAGCACTCCTGGAAGTGGCTGTGGGGCTTCCAGAAGTGGCCACAGCCTACATCCAGTGCTTGCACTCCCCAGCTGGAGCTTGCAGGGTGATCACCGGTGCTCCCACCTGTCTTCCCTGCCTGTCGCTTGAGTGGGGAGCGTGGCCTGACGGGGTGCACTGGTGCTCTCAGGGGTGAATGTACACCCCGTGCACCCTCTATGCATTGCCACTGGAACCAGATGAAGTTCAACATTAAGAAATGTAAAGTGCTCCACCTGTGGACAAACAATCCCCTGCACACCTGAAGGCTTGGCAACACCAATCTGACAAACACTACGAATGAAAGGGAACTGGGGGTAATAACAGACCACAGTATGAACATGAGCTGGCAGTACAATGCTGTAGCCAGCAGGGCTAATAATACCCTGGCATGCATCAATCAGTGCATCTCTAGCAAAACCAAGGAAGTTATTCTTCCACTCTACACAGCACTAGTGAGACCACAGCTGGAGTACTGTGTCCAGTTCTGGGTGCTACACTTTAACAAGGACATGGCAAAGATTGAGAGAGTCCAGAGAAGGGCCACCTGTATGATCAGCAAGCTATACAAGGAAAGGCTGAGGGACCTGGGACTCTTCAGCCTGAAAAAGAGAAGGCTGAGAGGGGACTTGGTAGCAGCTTACCGGTACATCAGGGGCATATGTCAAGGGGTTGGCGAACAACTGTTCACCAGGGCACCCTTGGGGAAAACTAGGAGTAATGGTCACAAACTCCTTGAAGACTGTTTCAGGCTCAACATTAGGAAAAACTTCTTCACACCCAGGATGTCCAGAAGGGAATAAGCTCCCTCCTGAGGTGGTGCAATCACCTACCCTGGAAATCTTCAAGAGGAGACTGGATGGTCACCTTGCTGGGGTCACCTGACCCCAGTTGTCTTTCCTGCTTGGTGCAGGGTGCTGGACCTGATGATCTTCCAAGGTCCCTTCCAGCCCTGCAATCTATGAATCTCACATGCACCCTTCTCAGTATTTCACAATACTTTTCTCTTTCCATTTTCAAGCTTTCTGTACAGAACTTCATCCATTTCAGAGGTCAAGAGTTTATTTGGCAAAACATTTGTTTAAAATCCAGTTTTCCAGGAAATGGTTTGCTAAATATATCTCTCTTGCTTTTCCCCTATACCTGCCCACATTGTAAGGCATAATTATGTGGCTGCAACTGCTTCTTGTAGCCCTACATTCGATCCTATTTTGAGACAACTACATGTGGATGCCACATTCTTTCTGCATATGTTATAGCACCCAAGTGGTAGCCCTTCCATCCAACCCTCTATGTCAGCTGTGATCATAGGGTGGCTTTCAGATGGCCAAATGGGATGCTAAAAGTTGTTTTGCCTGATCCTCCTGTATTGAAAGTAATCCAGGTCTCCAAGTCAGAGACCCAAAACAGAGCTAGCATAATTTTGAAAAATCAGAGGCTGAGGGATTCTTTTACAGGCCCATGAGCATGCTGGAAAAATTTTTATATTTATGTACAAAAAGTATTAGTTGCTTCCACATTCCAGCTTGACTCAAATGATTGTCCTTCAAGAGTAAAAATGAAAGTGTCTAAGTGCAGGATAGTTTGACAGAGGACTCAGAACAGATGCAAAAATGCACTGACGGGTGGAGTTTTGCCTGAGGAAGCTCTTAAGGCTGCATGCATCTTGCATATCTGATGGATGCTGAGAAATCCCACAGGAACTTCGAAAGGAGAGCAGCAGCCTGCATAATCTCTCCCCAGCTGCATACTGGCTGTACAGGACCAACAAGAGCCCTCACACCCTGTCCCACAGACTGCTCTGAGGCCCTGTTAACAGTCCCTCAACAATTAGGTAGATACTGGTTTCCTTTTAGTGAAAATGGGAGAAAAGATGATTGATTTGCAGTGAATTTAGAAAGAGCTCATGTGTTTCCAGCTTTGCTGCCTGAAATTTAAACTCACACATTTAAAGAAATCTGATAGAGCTTGCAGTTCAGTTTAGAGAATTTTCTGCCATCACTTTGAAAATTAGAGGGACCCGTAATAGCTTTTAATAATCTAGGTATGCATAGAAAAGGTGTGATACAGCTAAGCACCCATGCCATGCTGGCCCAGGTGGATGAGATGGGGCCGTGAGCAAATGGGGAGTGGCATCCGGGAGCAGGGTGGGTGGGCAGGAATGGGATCATGGGGCAGTTATAGTGTGGAGCTGGGGCCTGGGGCAGTTGCGATCTCCCACCATCCCTGTGATAAGCACCAGTTCTGTGGGAAGGGGCTGGCTGCTGCCTGTGGAACCAACACCCATCACAAAGATGTATGGGGAGTGGATCATGGCTCTGCCCTGGGCACCTGCCCTGCATTGTCACTGCCCCAGAATCCCAACACTGGTCCCTGCCCATCCTGCTTCCGGATCCTCCTGCCCAGACGTGCCTTGCCCATGGGTATCCCAGGCAGGTCTCCATGGAGACACCCGCACACCCATTTTGTCCCATGCCCCCAGTGGTAGGTGCAGGGCAGATGGGCCAGGGTGCCCAGGCAGTGGGGCCAGGTTTAGCAGAGGCAGACTGGCAGCAGCAGCCAGGCAGAGTAAGCCACCACTGGTGGGGCTGCCAGGAAGCCGAGTCCAGTCACTGCAGTACTCTGCCATGTACCCGGCGGCATTGGGACCAACCACATGCACCACGACGTGGGCTGCCCCGTGCCTGGGCTGGACAGGGCCAAGGGACCCACCACGAGCTGGATAGAATTCCTGGGGATGGATTTGGCTTATGGGCCAGGCCATATTTTGCCCATCCCTGGTCTATAAGGTACCACACTGATCTGTTTTCTGCCTAAAGGGAGGCAGGACAGAGGCGTCAAAGAAATGTCATTATGGAAATGACACAAAGATAGAGCTTGTTAGGTTGTGATAAAAATAGGTGATGAAGGAAAACCTAAATCAATGCTGTTTTGGAAACCAAGTGGGAGAAAGAAAAAAGGCCCAAAGAGACATGTAAGAGGTCAATAGAGAGAAATGACAGGATTTGGAACAGGATAGAGTTAGAGAAAAAAGGCAGCTGTCAGAACAATGAAGACCCTTTCATGCAGGTTTCATATGGCACATGGCATGGACGATACTAAAAAATCCAGGTTTAAATACATGATCATTTACCACTTTTTCACAGAATGGATGTTGCTTACTCAATGAACAGCTATTTTATCCTTGTCGTTTAATGTATGGTTACAGATCTTTTCAGCACACTGTTCCAAACTTATTCAGAAGATAGAATCATTAGTTTCCTTATGGGCTCCTCAGTGCTGCATATCACTACAATATCTGACTGCTTTTCAAACATTAATTGTATTTTCATAACACCCCTATGGGAGAAAGAGGTGGTCTTATCCCCAGTTTACAGATAAGGATCTGAGACAGATAACTTAATGTCAAAGTATCTATTTATTAATTTTGCATGCAATTTGAGACAACTTTGATCTGATTTTTGAGAGTATTTGGTGTTATGTAGCACGTTGTGTATGCTAGAGGCACAGATCCCACTGAGTCCATTTGTAATTGTCAGGGCTCAGAACTTCTCCAACTCAGATTATTAGTCTTAAATTAGACATCAAGTTAAGATAAACATACAGCTAGTGACTACTAATTAGGCAACCTTAGTTCTGGCATTCCTCACATTTGAATGCATGATTTTGCAACACTGAAAATGTTTTTAAGCATACTTTTTGTGTGTAGCAACCTGAACTGAAATGAAACACCTACATTTCAGCATGTGTCATCATAGCGATGCTTTTACAATTTATCAGCAGAGTTGGAAGCTTTAGATTTACCTTCTGCCTCTGACACTTTAATGGATTGATAGCAGTAATAAGTTGCTATCATGTGAACTAGTACTAGGCATGAGTAAGATGTATTTTGTCAGTTGGTTTCATTAATTACTGCTGACAAGAGGATCAGTAAGGCTAGGCTCTGGCAGTGAGTATGTTTTCCTTATCTTGACTCCCCTTGCTCCATCCTTTCTAACCTATCTCTGTCCTAATCTTATCTTTCCCCATCTCAGGCTTCTCATTGCAGTCCTGTTTTCCTTACTAAATTCATCCCAGTCACAGACTTCTGATTCCAGTCCAAGTCTTCAACCCAGGCTCCTAATCCCAGTGTATTTCCCTAGCATGTCCCTATATTTGGCAAGTATCTTACTCTTCCTTTTGAATGTGAATCAGATGGCTTCTTTACAGTGTCTAGATGCCTGCTGGGGGTGCAGGGCAGATCACAAGAGAGCCCAGAGAAATGTTCTGTTCTCAGTTCTGGTACCTGTCTTCAACCCAGCCCAAGGAGCCATTGCAGGGATAGCATGACCTTACTCCTATAACTCTAAAAAGGAACGGGGAGACTCAGCTGATCTGTGCAATAGTAAACATTTAGGTCCCTGCCAGATATGCAGGTGAAGGAGTGTTAGGTTGTGATGTGCAACCCACACAATTGTGCCTCCTGCCATGCCACATGTGCATGGCAGATGTGACTTGGATCAAGCATCAGATCCCATCATGCCTTATTGTTGGTGTAGAGGAAGCCTTGGATCATTTCCCAGCAAGTAGCAAGCTCCCATGCCTGAAAGCTTCCTCAGCTGATAGTGCCCCAACCACATGGGTGCACCTGGCATGTGTAATGGCATGTTGGGAATCAGCCATAAAGTTATTCCACATTTTTTGTGGAATAAGTTTGTGGCTTATTCCTAGTTTTATGGTGCCATTAATTGATTTAACGTGGCCAGGTTACAACTTAAGGCATGATTAACTGGGTAATCATGTTTTAAGTGTAACTTGTGATAGGACCAATGGCTCTGCCACATATAAGAGCTGTGAGAGAATGGAGCGTGTTCGGACACTGGGGATGTTGTACTGTCATCATACAGAGGAGTGCTGAGAGGCTCAAGCATGCAGGGACAGAGCATGGCATCTTCAGAGCTATTGGCAGTTAAGCTGTATCCCAGGGGTGGGCAAAAGGTGGCCCACCAAGCTATTCTTTCTGGCCCACAGGGCCCCTAAAAATTTAGAAAATTAATATTTATCTGCCCCGGCTGCCTGTCATGTGGCCCTCAATGGCTTGTCCAAACTCAGTAAGCAGCCCTCTGCCCAAAATAATTGCCCGCCCCTGCTCTATCTGGTACTCTGGGGGCATGTGCAAGATGCAGTTTTTCAGAGATTCCTTAACTTTGACAAGATTATCAGAGTCAACAAGACAAGCATCCCAGACAGTAGGTGCTTGCTTTTTCCTGTGGTAGCTTCTGGTCCTCACTCCAGAGCTATTCAAAGTCCAGGTTGCCAAAATAGGTTCAACCCTGCAAAACACATTGGTTTTCTTGGCCTTATTTGCAAACAAGGGCCCAACCATTTTGGGCTTCAATTTTAAAAGAAGGCAACCCGGGACAGTCACTGCTGGGCAAAGTTTCAGCCCAAATGTTTAAAGTTCAGCAAAGCTCTGGCTCAAAACCAGGGTCCAGTTGGAAGCACTAAGCCAGAAGCTGGTGACCTTTTTAAACTTGGACTGGATTGAACAGACGGCCCTGGTTTGACCCGACCGGCTGGGGGGCTATCAGTGGCAGGGGGCCGGCTCAGCGTGTGCTGCTTCCCCCGAGCCCGTGGCCGCCGCAGCTGAGGGGTCAGGTGCGGAACGCAGGCAAAGCCCTAGGGCTCGGAGGTGGGATGCAGGCCGGGAGCTGCAGGGCCCGCCCCGACCGCGCTCCCCATCCGGCCCGCGCTACTGATCACGCCACAGCCCCGAGTCTTGCTGCGAGTGGCGGGTACGAAACAACGTCTCCACACATCCCAGAGTCTCCAGGCAAAACAGCGCAGCAGGCACGCCCATAGTCACGTACCGGGGCGCATCGCGATGTCGTGACGTCATAGATCCCGTGGTGCGACGTCACAGCTTCTGAGCTGAGCCTCCAGCTTCTGGCATGCAGCACGGCCTCCTCGTGACGAGCGTGTAGGCGGGGAGTACACTTCCCCACCCCATCGGGCGGGACTACAGCTCCCAGCATGCGTCGCGTGGCGCCGTGGTCTGTGCTGGGCGGTGCACGCGCGCGGGGGCTGCCGGGAGGCGTAGTAGCAGGGGCCGCCAGCTCTTGCACTGGCGCGGCGAGAGGGGCGGCGGCGGAGGTGGAGAGCAGCCGTTGCGGGGTCTGGGTTTGCGTGTGGCAGGCCGAGTCCGCTGGTGCCCAGGCCTGCCCGGCCTCCGGTCCCCGCCTGCGCGTCGCTGCTGCGAGCGGCCCAGCCATGGCGGGGCTGCTGGGGAAGCTGTTCGACATCGGGCCTGGCGGGAAGGGCGCCGGCAAGGGCCCGTCCCCGCAGGAGGCGATCCAGCGGCTGCGCGACACCGAGGAGATGCTCAGCAAGAAGCAGGAGTTCCTGGAGAAGAAGATTGAGCACGAGCTGGCGGCAGCCCGCAAGCATGGCACCAAGAACAAGCGCGGTGAGGGCCGGGACTGGGTGCTCTGTGCTGGCCCCGCCCGGCCTAGCCGCGGCGCTGAGGTGCCGCCTGGGCTGACCGGCGGCGTGACGGGGTGGTGTCAGGCCGCCTGGTGAGGGAGACGCTGGGTTGTGGCGGAGCTCTGCTCCCAGCCCAGCAGCGCTGCCGGGAGAGCAGCTGGCCCAGTTTTGGGGGCTCTGCCTGCCCCTGGATCCTGGCTTGCCCCTTTGAGGCCGGCCAGGAGCAGAGCCTGGCTGTGGCCTGGCTAGTTCACAGGTTTCTTCGTCTTTCCGCCCTCTGATCAGCCATGCTGTGGTCGGAGAAGCTGCCACACGGAGGTCCCTGTGGAGAGTTTTCCTTGCCCACACTGCCCACTGTGCTGGGGGCCATCGGCACAGAGATCATCTCCGTTTACCCAAGCGTGCTGGCAGCACCCGGCTGCATGGAGTGAATGGGAATGATATACTTCTGTATCCCTGCAGTCCTGGCCTCGGTTGGGAGACTCGTTGCTGACAGAAACCATCAGCTGTGGGTCTCCCTGCACTTGATGCTGGAAATTTGTTATTTGCTGCTGGGGACAGGACAAATCTGTCTGGTTTCCATGAGCAGAGAGGGGTGCTTCAAGTGGAAGGCAAGATAGGTTTGCACCTTATAGACAAACTTAGTCATTTATGATTTAGTTAGTCTATAAGGGGTAAAGCTGCCCTGCTTTTGTTTTCATGCCATGGGACTTATTTATGATAGGTGAGCTGCAAACTGATTTGTCTGAAAGCGTAAGTGTTCTTTTCCCTTGTAAAAGCAGATGCTATATCTTCAATTCCATGATCTAATGGTTGTGAAACTGATTGATTAATTCTCAAATTCAGGCTCAGTCCTGGCTTTGGCTCTGACTTGATATGTGACAGGTAACATTACTTTTTTTATTTCTTTGTTTTTCTGTCTGGAAAACGGTGATAGAAATAGGATGATAACCATATGAAACTGTTGGCCATTGTGGAGCAATTTGAGATCCTTGGAAAGGGGGTGTGTGTGTGTGTGTGTGTGTGTGTGTGTGTGTGTGTGTGTGTG
>NW_017729017.1:11694523-11696533 GCF_001723915.1 Gavialis gangeticus | reverse complement strand
CATGTGTTAAATTTACCAATAATTTTAATGTTCCTTAAAATGCTAAATGCTCTCACAAAGCTGTAATTAGACCATAAAAATTCATTTATAAGTTTAGGAGTGAGACATGGAAGTATGCCTGCAATTCTGAATAATACCTGTCCAGAGAGATGGGGTGAAGAAATCTGAAAATGCAGAGATGGCAGTGTTCCTTAAGAAGTTGTGCTAAAGTATACCATTTGGCATCATGATAATCACAGGATGATTATATCACGGATGCCATATTATATCATGGATGATTATCTCATGGAAAGGAGTCCAGGAGAGCTTGTTGTATTTTAAAGAAACCTTACTGAGGGTGCAGGAACAAAGCATCTTGATGCAGAAGAAGACTAGCAAGTATGGCAGAAGCCCAGCTTGGTTTAGCAGGGAACTCTTCAGTGAGCTAAAATACAAGAAGGAAGCTTGCAAGACTTGGAAACTTGCAGAAATGACTAGGGAGGAGTATAGGACTATTGCTTGGGCATACAGGGATGAAATCAAGTGCTGCTGCTGCTACTTGTCCCTGGGGAATGTCTGTGTCTGCAAGTTGTCTCTGGGTAGGTGAGGCTGGGGCTAGCACTTGGGCTGGCCCCAGCAGCCTGTCCTGGGGGCCTCCCAGGGCTCCAGTAGCGGTGATCTGGCATGTGGAGCCAGAGCCATGCTCTGGCTGCTGGTCATGCTCCAGTTTCAGGTGACATGCATGACGGCAGCATGTGCCACCCTGCTTTTTTTCGGGTGCAGGTTATTTTGACACTGGGATCTCCCAGTGTTGTGCGGCAAATGCCTGCATGTGTGGCGCAAATGTGGACATGTCCAAGAAGGCCAAAGCTCAGTTGGAATTGCAGATAGCAAAGGACGTGAAGGGTAACAAGAAAGGTTTCTACATGTCAGTAACAAGAAGATCAGGTAAAGTGGGGGTCCCTTACTGAACAGGGGAAGCAACCTAGTGACAGATGATACATAAGTCTGAAGTACTCAATTGCTTTTTTTACCTCAGTCTTCATAGGCAAGGTCAGCTCCCAGACTGCTGCAGCTGTTGGGGGAGGAGATGAGCATCCAACTATGGCAAAAGAACCAGTTAGGGACTATTTAGAAAAGCTTGATGTGTACAAGTCTGTGGGCACAGATGCGATGCACCTGAGGGTGCTGAGGAAATTGGTTGATGTGGTTGCAGGCAGTGGATTACATTTCTGCCCCGGCTCTGAACTCGTGCTGTCACTGCTGCAAGATCCCAGCTCCAGAGCAGCTCCCCACTCAGCCATGGGCCATGCCAGCTCTGCTGGAGCCAATCTCCATGGAAACCCTGACCCTGTGCTGTCATGGTCTCGGATCTGTGGAAACTGGCTGCAGTGACACAGCTGGGTCTGCTGGGAAATGGAGTTTGTTGTGGGCCTACTGGCTGGACTTTGCGCACCCCTGATTTATGAGGAGAGGCTGTGGGGACTGAGCTTATTTAGTCTGGTAAAGAGAAGACTTGAGGGGGGGACATGGATTTAATATCACTCTTCAACTACTTGAAAGCTGGTTCCAAAGCGTACAGAGCTAGACTGTTCTCAGTGGTGGTAGATAATGGAATAAGGAGCAATGGTGTCAAGTTGCAGCAAGGGAAGTTTAGGGTTACATGTTAGGAAAAACCTGGAACATGCTACCCAAAGAGGTGGTGGAATCTCCATTCTTGGAGGTTTTTAAGACCCAACTAGACAAAGCCTTGGCTGGGGTGAGACAGTTGGGGATGGTCCTACTTTGAGCACGGGGTTTGGACTAGATGACCTCCTGAGGTCCCTTCCAACCCAATTTTCTGTGATTCTGTGTTGGGTTAGAGTAGTCCTGTACAATTCACTTTTAGTTCAGTATAGTTAATATATTGACATGTCAGGAAGGTAATGCAGAGAGTATGAGCTGTGAGGGCACATTACTGGCAGACTCTGGTTGAAAAAAATCACTTCAAGCAACTAGAAACGTACCAAGTTTCTAGTTGTAATAAATCCT
>NW_017729017.1:11682109-11689523 GCF_001723915.1 Gavialis gangeticus | reverse complement strand
TGTGATTCTGTGTTGGGTTAGAGTAGTCCTGTACAATTCACTTTTAGTTCAGTATAGTTAATATATTGACATGTCAGGAAGGTAATGCAGAGAGTATGAGCTGTGAGGGCACATTACTGGCAGACTCTGGTTGAAAAAAATCACTTCAAGCAACTAGAAACGTACCAAGTTTCTAGTTGTAATAAATCCTGCTGGTTTATTGCACACTTTAAAAAATGAAGTATGAAAAAAGGTTTTGCAAATATCCCCCAGCCATAGTTTTATAACCAACATGAAACAACAGATAAGAATGCTGGTTTCTATTTCCATGGCTGTTTGGTGTAATTTGGTGTGTAGGATAACATGTTCTTGGGGCAGCAGGAATGTAAAGGTATGGCATTTAATAAGTTATTTGATAAGAATAATACCTTGCTAGCTTGAAGAAGATGGTATGTAAGCATTTTGATAATGCAGTCACCTTCTGAATCAAATTGCTTTCACTGGCAAGTTAAAATTCTCCAGGATTGCTTACATAGCCTGTATTTTTGCATCTTCCTTTTCTCAGCTTTAGCTATACAGCAAAAGTGACATTCTGCTATAATTTAGGAGATGGACGATATCCTAGCATGTAACACAGTTCTAAGTGTTAGCAGTGTAACACACTACCCTAGTTAATAACTTGTAGTGATTGTCTGGTTGCCTTTGGCTTTCTGTTCCATCAAGCTGTCTTGATTTACTGCTTAAGCCTTTCTTAAAACTTCAAAACATTATGCAATGTGTGGAATAGCACCTGCCTTGCCTGCTCACTGCTATTTAGGATGAGGAAGTCTCTTGCTCTGTGTTTACATAGTAGTATACATGAATTAAATGCATAGATGCTTGTGGCATTTCTTTGTGTACAAAGATGATGCAAGGGAGACTTACTCCACTTTCTCTTAATGTTTTTTCAAATCTCGGAGCAGTCCTCAACATCCTGCTGAATCCTTACAGTAAAGTGGCTCTGTTTGTGGTGTGATGAAGTCCTTGATGGCTTATATGCTAAATTTGTGATCCAAGGTTTAAGCTCTCCATGTTGCCTATGTAGTAATATGCCCCTGGACACCCTGTTTGGGGTAACCATTTCAGCCAGGACTTCTGTAGTCTGCTCAGAATTCCCTGAGCTCAGTGCTACAGCAGCTGTTTTTTGCTCTTCTTTGATTTAGTGTCTTTCTCTGTACCTACCCAGGTAACTAAATTGTTTGTCTAGAGAAGGGAAACAAAAAGCAGGTATCTTGCTTCTATTCTAAGGTAGCACAGTCAGGTAAGTTAGTTTCCTTCTTTTTTTTTTTTCTCAACAAATTTGATAGGCTTCCAGTTTTATTTATGTGGTGAAGAGACTTGACACGGGAAGAACTCGGTAGAGATGAGGGGCCAGCACCACATAGCCTGTCAACTCTCCATAGGCTTTTGTTTGGGAACTTTGGAGAATTTCATTCTCTACCTGTTTCTGATTTTGGCCCCTTACTTGGCTTTTGTCAGGTGGTGAAGGCAGTTCATGTTTAGAAGCTCCTTTAAAACATCTCTTCAGATATGTTTTGTGTTATCTCTACCCCTGAATTTTTGCCATTGTTTCACATTGTCATTTCTTCCTGTCTTCTTGAGATCAGTCTGATCATGAAAGAGCTTCCTTGATTGCTTGTACTATTTTGTTCCTTTTTATTATTAATGATACAATTATGGCTTGTATTCTAATAATGTCTAACAGCTCTAGTCATAACTGTCATCCCGTTATGCTCAGTGCTATGTAAACATAGAACAAAAAGACTGCCCTTGTCCTTGAAACCTTATAAACCAAGTGTAAGGCAAGAAACAACACATGGAAACAGACAAACAGGAGAGTAACTTCTCCCTTTTGAATGAGGTGTCATTTTCCTTCCTGATGACAAGGAAGTTACAAGATAATGCAGGTTGGCATGGTAGCCAGTGATCTTGGAACGCCAGTAGCTTGATTCTTGTCAATGTATTTTGGAGGGATTGTAGCAACTTCAGATAGTTTTGCCTTTCTTTGTTAATACAAGCTGTTTTTTGTATGTCACCTAAATCCTATCCAATATCCTTGATTCTTTTGGGTATAGAACAAAAAGGCAAATCTGGGTGTGTATGCATGTCTTGTCTTTTCTGAGGCAGATATGCATTCATGGATATTCGTATCGTCCTATTGTATGTAGTTCTTCATGATCTCAAGACTGGTAATCACCACATTTCTCATCTTATGTTTAAGGAGGCTTTGAGATCATCATAGTTCCAGTTTCAGATGAAAAACTAATTTAAAAGTACAGGTACTAGTTAAAAAACTCTGTAGCAAAGGCTTGTCTGAGTATCTACATCAACTGAACTGGGTTTGTTTTAACAGTCATGTAGTTGTTGTTGTGTGGATGCTCTCAAATCAATGTAAGAATGTATTGCATATATTTAGCTTTGTTTGATATCAAACTGAGTTGGAGAGTTGTATTTGAAACTAAGAAATGCATGTATATTTAGTCTTAGGGGTGTAGGTTGGAGCTGTGTTGGTCAAAGGACACAGGCAGACAAGGTTCCTTAGGTAAAGTTCATATCTTTTATTAGACCAACTCAAATAGTTTAATATTTAGTCTTAGGGTTTTCCAAGTGCTTCTATTCTTCATCATGCTAGTTCCATATTTCCTCCTGTAACAAATCATTTGTTGTCTTCCCTACTCTCCCTTCCCTATACCCCTTCATTTCTCTTCCTCTTCTTTCCCCGACTAGTTTATGCCTTTCTTTGTGCACTTCCCCCTGAGTCCCAGTTTCCTGTCTCTACTGTCCATCCCCCCCCGCCCCCACAAAGCTGTATCAATATGGACAGTGATGGGATCCAATTCCCTCTTTGAAGCAAAGGAAAAGCATTCACTTCAGTCTCTAGAGACTTTCTGTTCTGGTGGCATGAAGACAAGGGCCTTGGGGTCTGGTTAATTAAGGTTTCATAGCAGGACAGGATCCTGAGGAGTAATTAAGGACAAAGGTTTGGGGTGGTTTTCTGGGAGAAAGCCAAGCGCTTCCAACAGAGAACTCTGTGAAGCCAAGGGGCCAGGTTTTTATTATTATGCTGGTGGGAAGGGGAAGCTGGCTATATGCTAGCTTGCCAGGAAGTGAACCCTCAGGATGCATTAGAGCAGCATTTTGTTGTTTTCCCACTGAGGCTGCTATTCGGCAGTGGAGCTGTTAAGGGAAAAGATTTCTTTTTCCATGAAACAGTTTCATTTATTTTTCCTCAGCTGCCTTGAGAGCCATATTATAATTCAGAAATTACATATATTTATGGAAATGTGTAATACTATTTAAAAAAATTAGTTTTAAACTTGAATTTGGGACTTATTGAATGAAAACAGTTTCCAGTTCTCAATACAGGAGCAGCCAACCAGCCACAGAAAATGTGGCGCGGATGCATGTTTTCAGAATTCAGCCATTTAAGGAAATCACAGCAGTGTAAACATTTTATTTTTTCTCTTCTCTACCTGTACAAGACTTGCGCTTTTACCGTGGTCCTTTCATATAGCTGTGCTGCTCAGAAGTAAAACTGCTGTGAGTAATGCATGCCTGTGTTTTTAAGTTTTTGGGGTTTTTTTGTTGTTGTGGGGTTTTTTTGTTTGTTTTTCTTTTACATGAGCAGCCTCATTGGAGTTAGTGGATTTACCTGCATATAAAGCCAATGTTAGTGCTTTAAGCATCTACAGGTGTGGGATCTAGGGACATTTGAAAAACTGTAACCACCCTTGCATAAGATTGGAGTGAGAATCTGCTTTTTTGTAGGGAAGATCTTTGTGTCTGAGCACTGTTCAACAGTAACAAAACAACACAGCCTCCAGGCTCAGACACACTGGGTGGATTAGTTCAGATGCCAAGTGAGTGGATTTTCTAAAGACTCATTGAATAAACTCCTTTGCTCTTCAGGATGCTGTGAAGTTCATGGGAGCCTATTAGAGGTCACCTGTTTTTGTCTTTTACTGACTTGTGAGTTTGTTTTGGGATATACTCTTTGATCAACTTCATGTTTAAATGTACAGGCAGTGTAATTTAACGATGATCCATTATATTCTGCAATTAAAAATAGGTTACTTATCTTAACGTTACCTTGAGAAATACTCATACTTTGTACCATTTGCCTAATGTGCTGCTTCCATAATGTAGTAGAGCAATCCTAGTATTGGTCCTACGTGCACATTGTGTTAAATGGAAAGAACAAGTGATGGACCAGTAATTAATTACCTTCATGTAGCTAAAGATGGCACCTCAGAGCCAGTATGTTGGCAGTTCTTGTTTGTTCTGAAAGAAATTTCAGGCATGCATATGGCTCTTTTTTGAACACCACAGTTTTAAATCTCTAGGTAGCTTTTCATGAAAACTGTTTCTAGTGGCACTGTTGTGTTTCATAATGTGAGTGGCTTTGTTAAAGAGCCATTCTGATCTAAGCAGCCTAAAAAAATAGGTCTGCTCTTCCATGTGAAATCAGTGACAGAACTTGTATTAATAAGAGCAGCAGGGATTCACTTTTAGTATTAGTCAGTATAATTCCATTTTTCAGCCCTGTGGATTAAATTTCTTTAATTCCAGAATAAGTATGAAAAAGCAGTTGAGATTCTTACCATTGTCCTTCAGTCTTGCTGGGATGGGGCCCAGGTAGATGCATAAGGTTTACTTGTGCTAATTTGATCTTCTCCTATCAATTGAGATTGCCAAGGAGGGTAAGCAGTTGTGTTAGGGCTTTACTTCGGTGACGAACTGCTATGCCTTGAAGATGCAGTTAATAGATCCAGTGGTGGCTGTGAATGGTATGTAGACCTAGAGTTTAAGTTAAGATGAGGGTCTGAGGTTTTCCTTGCTGAAGTGAATGAGACAGCAAGATGAGTGGAGGATGTTGCCAGGAGCAAACAAACTTATGTTTGCAGTCTTCTTTTTTGTTTCTCATATATTAGCTAAATTTCTTAAGCAAGATGTAGGATAGTTTGATTCATGTGAAAAACTGTTGCAGTTGTGGTTTATTTCACATTTTCTCTGAATGTTAAGTTTACATTTCAGAATTGATTTTTTCCGTAAAATTTATAATCTGATGGAAGGTCATCTTTATGTGTAATAGAAAGAAGGAAAGTTGTTTATAGAGTTGCTCAACTTTGTCACTTCTAATATAAACTGTTTGATATTTGCCATCTGGCAAACCTTTTGTGTCGAGGAATTTCATGTGAAATGCAGTCTTCAGTACATTAAATTCAGTCCAGAACTGATGGGCAAATTTTGATATTTCAGGTTTGGATAACAAAGGCATGAAACTTCTTTTAGTTTCCTTTCCTTTTTGGTTCTGGCTGTGATCAGCATACACTTGAGGAGGTGGAGCTCCACGAACATGGTTTGTACTTGAAACATTTCCTCCTAGCAGTAATACGTGTTCGAAGTCCTGAGTCACATGCTTCAATTCATAGCTTTGCAAGTAACCTCTCTTTTCCTTTTTGAATGAGGTGTCATTTTCCTTCCTGATGACAACTTTTTGGGGCTCCTGATCCCTCCCCGGGGCTGGGGCTGTGTGGGAGTGGAGCTGGCAATTCCTCCCCTACTCCGCTGGGAAAGAAACGTATTTTCCAGCACACTGGTTTGCGGGGGTGAGGGGAAGTGGTGGCTGCCGGAATTTCCAGCCAGAGGAGTTCAACTAACATGCAACCCTCTGGGTGGGTGGATGGGCTGCACTGCAAACGCCACAGCCACTGCCCGGCTCTGTGGGGCACCTGTGGTTGCAGGTTTTGCAGTGTAGGATGGGCTGGGCCTGGTGACAATGTAGTGGTTGCTTGAGTGTTACAAAATGTAAAAGCAAAGAAGTAGGTGAGAGTACTGTTGACAAAATAATAAGATTTGTTACATAAGCTTTGTGGAAAGTTAGGCCAGAGAATTTCACCGAGTAATTTCCTGTATCATTTCTGTAAGCTTTTACTTTGCTAGGGTACTTTTTCAGAAAGAAATTCATTCTTGACTTAGCAACTGCTATCTCTTGTGATTTTACTGCAAGCTTCCAATATTTGGTGCAAGGACAATTGATTTAATGGTTGTTCAGGCACAATAATGGCATCCACTAGAATTTACCTGTCTGTTAACACTTATATATAGAAAAAATGTGCTTTTTATATTTTAGAATAGAACCCTGCTCTGGCAAACTTACTAAGAGACACATTAGTCTTTTTTTATCATTATTTTCTTCTCTAATTGCAATTGCTGAAACAGGCTAAGTAAATTTATGTGATAAAATGGTTATGTTCCTTATATACTACTTTGATTCAGGCTGCAGTAAATTTCAACAGGTATCTTTCATTTGTTTCTTAGATGGGTTTTTAACTCTCTTATTTTGTGTATTTATAAATTAGCCAAACAATGTGGGTGGTTTTATTTAATTTAATTGACGTAATTCATCGAAGTAAAACCTTTAAATGTACTTCACTAATTAAATTAATCATTTGAGAGAGGAAATTATCATACAGAAAATTAGCACTGTGATTGATTGGGTTTTGAGACTGCCTTAGCTATTTTGATAAAATTCTAATCAAATTTGGATGATAAATTAACAGGAATCATTGAATTTTCTTTTCTTGTATTATTAATTATGCTTTCCATGCAGAAGTTTCTTGTGAAAGGCCAAAGAACAGAGAATTCTATCCTTAATCTTGGCAAATGGCTTAAATTTTAATAACGTTTTCATGAAATATTTAAATATCAGTGTCAGTAAATATAACTTGATATTGGCTCTCTTTTTTTTCTTATTTGGGCAAGGGACAAGGACCAAGAAATCCTGACTGCTCATCATAGGTGTAACAGTTGACATGCTCTGAGATCTGGTCAGGTTCATACTTCAGACCCCTTGTAATTTCTTAAATGCACTGTCTTCCCCTTACCTCATTCTCTTTTAGTATCATTGAAATTTACCTCAATGCTTTGCTTTGGAAAGAATTTAATTGTTTTTCTTTCTTTATAATAAGTGTGTAGGTCTTACATCCTTATAAAATAGGCCTTATAGTGATTGTAAGCAGTGTAGTACAGCTAAATGTGAAGTCATGCATGTGTGAAAAAGGAGCATAAAATGGAAAAAACAATCTTGGCCAGCAGTGACTCTGAAAAGGGTTTGGGCATCAGGGCAGATAATTAGTTAAGCATCAGCTCTTAGTGCAGAATGGTAGTGAAAAAGGCCAATGTGATCCTTGGTATAAGCAAGGGAACACTGAGTAGGAGTGTTATTAGGTGAGATTATTTTAGACGCTTGGCCCAGGTGCTACTGCTGGAAGAATCCTGTCAGTAATTTAAGAAAGACATTGATAAATTGGAGCAGGTTGAAAGAAAAGCCTCATGACTTTTCTGAAAAAAAGGGTACCTCCTCTGCTCGGGCCTGTAGGCAAGCTGTTAGGAA
>NW_017729017.1:11680910-11682098 GCF_001723915.1 Gavialis gangeticus | reverse complement strand
AGATGTACTAGGTCCCTTCCGACCCTAAATCTATGAAACTGTGAAAGGGTTGAAAACATGACATTGGGCATCTTGAGTGTTTAAATATTTAACTTTTCAAAGATGGTAAATGGGTGACTTGACCTCAATCTAAAAATACTCAATGGGGAGGAAAAATGTCTCCTAGGTAAAGCTGTAGAAAGTTCCAGTGACTGGAATTTAAAACTAGGAAAATTCATATTTGAAATAAGGAGCAAATTTTAAACGTGTAATCTTTGGAACAATTTATAGGGATATTGGGGGATTCTCCATCATTATTATATTTTAAAATGCCAGATTCAATTTGGGAGAGACCCTGTGGCCTGTGCTACATGGTCATTAGCCCATGTGATTAACTGTCCTATCTGATTTTATAATCTATGGCAATGTTTACTTTGTCACAAAGATATAATCCAGTTTAAGAAACCAGTATTTGTAAAGAGCAATAATGCAGAGCTTAAACTACCTTCCATGTTCTAGCATAAATACTTTTTGCTTTGTGTTTTGTCTTTTCCTAGTATAGGAAAACTATTAGTGCTGCTTTAGGCATTAGTACAAATTTTCTAGGCTGGAGTTCAAGTGGAGATTTATAAGGCTAACTTTAACTCTTATATACAGACATTCTCAAACAAAATCTTGAGCTGTGTAACTGGATTCCCTCCCCTTCCGTGGCTGCTTTATTTGTGTTTTAGAGCGCTCTTTATGGTCCACGCTATTTCTGCTCATTTCTCTAACAACACTGTCCTAGAATTTATTTGGAATGGTACTGATAGTACACTTTCTGAACACTAACTTGATTTTACCAGTAACAGAAGTTGAATTTTGAATCTGAGGATGCAAACAGACACTGCTTTTGTGTTACCATAACAATGTTTACGGTGGCACAAACCTCTGTGCTATTTGTTGTGCTGCAAGGGCACATCCCCAAGAGCAGGGGCGTTCAGTCCCCGCAAGGGAAAAAGCTTTGGCACAAATTTATGCCCCTGCACGTGAGGTTCGTATGGAGAAAAGTGCTCCGGGTGGGGTAGGGGAGCCTGGGGCCAGCACCTTGGCTGGTTCCAGCAGTCTGTCTTGGGGGCTTCCTAGGGCTCTAGCAGTGACAATCTGCCATGCTTTTTTTCTGTGTGCTTTTTTTTTTTTCTTTGATACCGGGGTTTCCTGGTATAGGTT
>NW_017729017.1:11656800-11675910 GCF_001723915.1 Gavialis gangeticus | reverse complement strand
TTTTAGAGCGCTCTTTATGGTCCACGCTATTTCTGCTCATTTCTCTAACAACACTGTCCTAGAATTTATTTGGAATGGTACTGATAGTACACTTTCTGAACACTAACTTGATTTTACCAGTAACAGAAGTTGAATTTTGAATCTGAGGATGCAAACAGACACTGCTTTTGTGTTACCATAACAATGTTTACGGTGGCACAAACCTCTGTGCTATTTGTTGTGCTGCAAGGGCACATCCCCAAGAGCAGGGGCGTTCAGTCCCCGCAAGGGAAAAAGCTTTGGCACAAATTTATGCCCCTGCACGTGAGGTTCGTATGGAGAAAAGTGCTCCGGGTGGGGTAGGGGAGCCTGGGGCCAGCACCTTGGCTGGTTCCAGCAGTCTGTCTTGGGGGCTTCCTAGGGCTCTAGCAGTGACAATCTGCCATGCTTTTTTTCTGTGTGCTTTTTTTTTTTCTTTGATACCGGGGTTTCCTGGTATAGGTTTTCCTAGCTTTATGCTGTACATGCATTGCTGGAAAACAGTGCTTAACTGGAGTTTGCATAAAGGGAACCCACTTTACAATGTGACAAATAGGGATATGTTCCAAGACTTCAACTGTACTCATCCATTTTTCCCACTTTTACAAGACAGTTTTGGTACTCACCAACAGCAGACAGTACACACAAGCACAGGGCAGTATTGTAATGGGGATGGCAACTACAGAAACTTGTTGCAGACAACAAGCGAGGGGCACAGATCCACACAGGAAACTATATTTTGGTACATGTCACTCCCACAATGCACCGCACAAAGCAGCTGACTGCAGGCTTTCACCACACCAATCGCATGTGAGTGAATTTACCTTGCATATAATGAATTTTTGGTATAAAAAGGGTCATTGCATAAGAGCAAATTCAAACATACAGAACCTGTATAAAACGAGGGAAACTTGTATCTAAATTTGGGTCTAAGCTGTAAATATGCAGTGCAGAGAACCAAATCACGTGTGCAGAGTGTGTTTTCCGGCACTTCAAAAGCCTTTGAAGCACCACAAAAGCTTCCCTTAATGCTGAAATGTTTACCTGACCTAAAGTAGGATAGGTGAACTAAAGAGAAATGGTACCTTTATAGATGAGCTACAAGAGAGAGGTACCCTGCAGATGAACTAGAAAAGTGATTCAGCTTACTGATTTTTGCTTTAGGATAGCACATTTCAGGCTTATAATGTTCTGGGAGTGTGCATCGTAATCAATAGCTAAATAATCATAATTCATAGCCTTTGAGTATTTATTTGTGTTTGCTAGGTAAATTAGTATTGGTGACTGTTCAACAAGGTGCAATAAGGAAGTGTAGCCTGATTCTCTCATCACTGTCTTTCAGCTGTTATAGGGTACTTAGAAACCTGTTGGGCTGGCATCAGACAGAGGAAAAGTTTATTGTTTGCATAGAAAGGCCAGTTAATTGTATTGATTGGAGGCAATATTGATTACTGTTGCAAATAGCCACTTTTAAAACTAATATATGGTAAATATATGATCGTTTATCATTTTCTTACCTGGTGCCATTCCTCCCTGCTCATAGTTTCATAGTTTCTAGGGTTGGAAGGGACCTGAGCAGATCATCTAGTCTGACCCCCTGCCATGGCAGGAAGAGCACTGGGGTCAAATGACCCCAGTAAGGTGGTTATCCAACCTCCTCTTAAAAACCCCCAGGGTGGGAGCCTGCACCACCTCACTTGGAAGCTGGTTCCAGACTCTAGCCGCCCTGACCGTGAAGTAGCGCCTCCTGATGTCCAACTTAAACCTTCCCTCCGCCAGCTTGTGACCATTGTTCCTGGTCACTCCTTGCGGCGCTCGGGGGAACAGGGACTCCCCCAGCGCCTGCTGATCCCCCCTAACCAGTTTATAACAGGCCACAAGATCCCCCCTCAGCCTTCTCTTTTGAAGGCTGAACAGGTTCAGGTCCCGTAACCTTTCCTCATAGGATCTACCCTGCTGTCCCTTGATCATACGAGTGGCCCTCCTCTGGACCCTCTCGGTGCTGTCCACATCCCTCTTAAAGTGCGGCACCCAGAACCACCTCCCTTGGGAGCCCATTCCAGATTTTGGCCACTCTAACTGTGAAGAAGTTCTTCATAATGTCCGGTTTAAATCTGCTCTCTGCTAGCATATGGCCATTATTTCTTGTAAATCCCAGGGGCACCTTCGTGAGTACAGCCTCACCAATTCCTTTCTGCACCCCCATGCTGAATTTATAGGCAGCCACAAGGTCACCTCTCAACTTTCTCTTGCGGAGGCTGAAGAGGTCCAGGTGCCATAGTCTCTCCTCACAGGGCTTGGCCTGCAAGCCCTTAACCATAAGAGTAGCCCTTCTCTGGACTCTCTCCAGGTTATCCACATCTCTCTTAAAGTGTGGCACCCAAAACAACGCAGTATTCCAACTGCGGTCTGACCAGTGCCCAATATAGGGGAAGTATCACCTCCTTGCTTATGTTTGTCATGTATCTGCTGATGCATTATAAAGTCATCCTAGTGGACTCCAAGATGACTTTCCGAGATCCCTTTCTGCTTCCATGCTGTGGAGCAGGTCATTTCCTAGGGAGTAGGTGTGCTGGACATTTTTCCTCCCTAGGTGCAGCACTTTGCATTTCTCCTTGTTAAAATGCATTCTGTTGTTTTCTGCCCATTTGTCCAAGCTGTCCAGGTCTGTCTGTGGTTGTTCCCTGCCTGCTGGTGTGTCCACTTCTCCCCACAGTTTTGTATCATCCACAAACTTGGACAGAGTACACTTCACTCCCTCATCCAAGTCACTGATGAAGACATTGAAGAGTATCGGTCCAAGGACCAAGCCCTACTGAATCAGAGCTTTGATTTGTGTCCTGGTTTTCATACATATTTTTGATGTTGATTTCCTAGTTTCATATTTCCATAGATTCACAGAATTTAAGGCCAGAATGAATTATGATCTAGTTATGCAGCAGGTTAAATAGACTAAAGGATCTTGTGCCAAAGTAACTTCTATTTTGAATCCATAACTCCTGTTTGAGGGGTACTTGGGTACTTGAGGGGTACTTGGACGAGGAAGCAGTAGTCCAGAAATTCTAAGCAGGTTTAATACCTTCATTTTCCCAGGCCTGTGCTTGGAGAGTCGCATGTAGTCTTGAGCACGTGACTTCAGTTTTGGGAGGTGAGGATATTTGCCTACCTTGGAAGAGAAGATTTGGGGAAACTTTGTATTTATAAAGCAGAGGCAAACATGCAAGCAGGGAGTCTAATGCTGAATTCCATTACGAAATCCCTGGTAAATCAACAAATTCTTGGTAGATGGCGCCTCTTCACAGATGCAAAGAGATGATAAATGCTTGGATTTTTACTAGAGTGCTGTGTCTCTGCCATCCTGGGTTTTTATGCTGTGTCACTGTGGGGTATTGTATTAGAGTAAACTTAATTGAACTGGCTTAATGTCCTCACACAGCTTTTCATAAACTGAAATATTTTGTGTCTTTGGCCACAGTACATAATCCTCTTTGGAACAGGGATAACTCTTACCCTGAAAGTTTCCCTTCATGCTGAAACACTTACTTGCAGTGAAAGAAGGATAGGTGAACTAAAGAGAAGTGCCTTATAGACCTGCAGAGAACCTGGATTTGATTTCCCCTCATTGGAGGATTCATATTCAGCCTCCTTTGGAGCAGGATTGTCAGAATGTAGACTTTTGCAAGTGTTGTAGGAGCAAATGAAGGTGAGGGGTCATTCCTGGAACTGACCCAGCAGCAGGTCTAAAGCTCATGTAGAAGTAGCTGAGGTCAAAAGTTTAAAATAGGACCTCAGGTTACACTCATACTGTGTATTTATATGAGGAACTGGACCCTTGATTTTTGTATGTAGTGCTGCTGTCAAATCCAAGAATGATGTAGTGGGTATCGGAAGACACCCCAGGTGAACTATTGGTATGCACAAGCTGCCCTAGGTCTCGTATGCTGACTTGGAGGAAGTTTTATTGGGAAAGATGAGAACTTCATGACATGAAAGACTTGGATGTTACCCAACAGCCTTGGATGGGCACTGAAATGACTGTATAGGAGAGTTTATCCAAAATGGTCTGATGGAGACTTGAAGCTTGAAAGTATTATTTTCTTGTAGTATCAAATTCTGCCATTGCCACATGTCTTTTTGTAAGTGGCTTCTTGTTCTTCCGCCATTTCTCATCTTGCTGCGGCTCCATAACCCTCTGCTCATTATACTGGTTGGCAGGAGGACAGGAAGTTTAAAAAAAAAATTACAAGGCCTCTGTTTATTAGAATGGCAAATACAAAATGAAAATAGCACTAGGGAAGGTACATTGGCTCACGGTTTTATTAATGCATTCAGATTTTTTAAAACATTGAAACTTATTTTGGTAAATGGCCCAAATTGAACTGTGGAGCTATTATGAAATGCACAGCAATTTCAGGTCCTAAGGCCTGAAGAACATTTCAGGTCTACAGGACATTTGCTGCAGAAATCTATTAACTTTTCAATATACCTTATTGTGATCTGGAGATGTCCTATAAAAACCTTAGCCAAAGACAATACTTTATTTCAGCATGCTCATTTCAGTACAAATACTGTTACACTGGTCAGTGATTTCCTTACCTCCTAGCCAGTTGTAGGAGTGTATCGCCACCCAAGTGGTACTTGCTCCCCAAACTGGAATAGCTACAATTGTTCTTTGTTAGAGAGAACCTCTACTAAGGAAAGTGATTTGAAAAGCTCCTTCTTATCTCAAAGCAGACCTCAAAGTGGGAAAAGAAAGTGGTATTGGTTTTCCAAAATTGTGTTTGTGAAAGGGAAGACTTAAGTTTGGGACTATAAAACCCTGTACCTTTTCTGATTTCCATTAGTATCTATAACACCACAGCAGAGAGCTACTGTTACCCAGATTGCAGGTGAGCTGGTAGGCTGGCTACTGTTAAGAGGAAGAGACAGGTCTACTGCCTGCTTTTTATGCTTCCACTCCAAAACACAAAAACAAACACTTGTTCCTCAAGTCTGTCTGGCTACGTGTGATAGCACAACATAGATAATTACCTATATCGGCTGGTGAAATTCAAGGGGTGGGGGGAGGAAGGTGGTATTCAGACTGGCAGCAGATCTTTTTTAATTTGCTGAGCTCTCCAAATTTCCCTCTAGTTTGTACCTTTTATTTAGTCTAAATAATTGGTTTTATTTAAATTTACTTTGTTTCACTGAAACTTTTGGGACTGGACTGAACCAGCTCTCTTGTAGACTTGAAAGTTGTCAGTTACTTGGGATTTATGTCCTTGGGAAAGTGACAACCCTCCCTTTTAGAATTGCATCTCCATCCTTTACCATCATGGAATACTGCTTGCTACTGCATTGGTTTCTTTTCATTTTAGCTTATGATCTACACTGACATGGCTTTTTTTGTTGTTTTTATAACTTATCTAAGAATCTCAATATACTTATATCTGTTAAAATGAAACTACATCTAATACATTTGGTTACATCAATCATTACTTCTAACATGTTTAAGTTAAAGCCATGATACAGTGTAGCTGGCTGATCTAATTTAAGGTATTCTTTTATAATGTCTCTTTTCAGGCCGTGTGCTCTGTTTAATTAGATCTAATTATGGGTTTAGCAGGACATATTGGTTAGTTTCTTTCATTTACTGACCAAGTTAATTGTTATGCCTGCAAAGGTTCACTCTGAGATTACTCAGAAACAGGCTTTGGGGCTTCCTGCTTTAGTCGCACTTCTTCAGTGTGGTTTAGGCCCCTTGAAAATGGCTAAGGCTGGCAATCCTCAAATTGTTCGTTCCAAAAATTAAGTGAACTTTGAAGGAATGAATTCAGATGAAGAGGAGGAGTACTCTTTCAAATGTAATGCCTGAAGGAGTGCATGAGCACATCTTAGTTGGTCATGCCTGGTTCCTTTAGCCTTAGTGCTATGTTTTGATTTTGTTCACAACAGTGTCCCCTGGGTGTGGTGGTGACTCAAATTTGTTGGTATGACTCGCATGGAAAAACTTCATTGAAGTATCTCCTACCATATAAATAACATGACATCTTCACCATAATCTCAATATATAATACTGCAAAGTAATACAGTGGGTGAGTGTTGTAACTGTGATGATGCAGGAAATATGGGAGAGCTGGGCATTTTGGGTAATATTTTAATTGGACTAACAAATAAACAATAACACTAAAGCTTTATTTCTTTGGTTGCAGCATATTCATTACTAGGGATCTGGGTTTTCTGTTTTTTACAGAAAAACAGAGTACACTGCAGATTTTACCTTTTACCAGAGGCAAATATGGATTTCTCATTTTACCAGCAAAACGCACAGATTTTGCAATTTTGCCACAAACAATTTGCAGGCTGGCAGAGTTCCAGCCTGCAGGGGGTTGGGGGGAGCAGGAGGATGGTGGTCAGGCATGGGGCCCAGACAGCCTGGAGAGCAGCTCCCACAGGTAAATTGTGGGGGGAATTGAGACCCCATAGAGGGGAAGGGAGTTGGGTAGGCCTGGGACTGGGAGTGGGGCTGCTGCTCAACCAGGCAGTGCATGGAGCTGGAGGCTTGGGTCCTGGGCTGCAATGCATGGCTGCAGGGCCCCAGTGGGGAGTGGGATGGGGCCTCTGGTGGCTTGTCCGGGGGCGGGGCTGGCTGTCTGCCACTGTGCACACTCCCAAGGGTCAGGGGGTAAGCCGTGCCCCCCAGATCCATGCGCAGGTGGGGGTGGGCTCAGGCTGCAGGCTTGTGCTCCCGCCCTGCTACCCTGCCCGGGAGCCCCCACAGGCCAGCAGTTGTGACCCTGCGCAGCAAGGAACAGTGGATGCACGCAGAGAAGCTGCAGTGAGGGCAGCAGCGCAGGGTTCTGCAGATCAAAGCTGCTGCATGCACAGGGGATGCATCGCCAGGGCAGTGTGGAGTTTGTGGCAATAAGTAGCTTCTCCGTGAGGGTCTGCTGTTCTCTGCCATGCTGGTTTGTGCCTGCTGGGCTGCAGAGCCCTGGGAGAGGGTAGCAGGGTGGGAGCCTGAGCTTGGAGCCTGTGCCTGCCCCCACCCCCACTATGCGCACATACCTTGAAGGCATAGGTCCCCCCTGTCCCTGGGAGTGCATACAGTGCCGGGGAGCAGGCCCCCACCCCTGCCCATGCACAGAACTGTGGATGTGTGTCCCCTCTGCTCTGTGGTAGTGTGCGCCTTGGCAGAGAACCAGCCTCCCCCACTCAAGTCCGCAGCAGGGGGGAGCCGCAGCAACCGCCACTTCCTGCTAGGGGCAGGGGGCTGAGGACCCAGGTTGCTGGCACAATAGCTCTGGCGGCTGGGGTCCCTTTCTGGCAGGGCTGGGTGCGGTTCAGGGGGATGTGGGTGGTGGTGAGGGGCACCAGCTAGGCTGGAGGGTTGTGGTGGGGAGTGAGAGGCACAAGCAGGGCTGGGGGGTGTGGGGGGCCTTTAATTTTAAATACAGATTTTTAGATTTTTTTTATCAGAGAATTTGTGATTTTTATTTTTTAAATCTGGGAAAACCCTGTTTGTTACCCAGAACAATTTTCTAAGTTTAGAATGGGAACACAGCTAATTCTTGAAAATACCTTATCCGTGCTATTCAGAAAGTACTTCTGCCACCTGCTCTTGCCCACTTTCCAGGTTCTCTCGCTTGTTCTCACAGATGTTATGTGATTTGTGTCTGCTGTATTTTGTACAAGGTACATAACTTTTTCAGTTGCCCAGCAGCATGCTCTACTAACATTCAGTAACTACCTGGAGCCCAGTTACATTATTCCTTGCTCTTGCACAAATGTCCAACAAAAAATATCATCAGTTAGGGAATAGAGGGTAAGCTAGATGGTGCAGAATGACACCAGGAGTTGTATCCTGGTAGTTTCCAGGCTGATCACAGTAGACGATTTAGTTAAGCATTGCAGCAGCCTGAGGAAATATCCTTTCCTGTTGGTAGTCTTTGGCATGGTGTGAATGGGGTGAGACAAGAACTAGACATGAGTATCCTATCAAAGAACAGTTTGAGGGAACCCAATCTTTACACACCTGTCATTATAATCTCATGCATTCCCATGTTTTATGACTTGGTGCAGCAGGTGCCTTTCTTGTGGTTTCAGAAGAGCACCATACTAGCCCCTGTTAGAACTGTATCAAATACAGGTTCATATATTGTTTGGCTATCAGATCGGCACTGATAAAAGGAGAAATTACATCGTTGTAGCCGATAATTATGCTTATGTGCCCAGAGCATCCTGTGAGCATAGTCTGGTTCCCATGCCCTGCTGCCAGCCTGAGCCCACAGCAGACTACAGGTCCTAGAGATCAGTAGGAGGGGACACCAGGGCACCATGCACAGCAAGAAAATCACAGGGCACCAAGCACAGCAACAAAAGAACTGTTACTAGCTCCTGCTGCTGCTGCCGTGGAAGAGCCTGAGTGTTGAGCCTCTGCATGGCGAGTGCCACGCAAGGGACATTCCGCTGTGCTGGGCATTGGGCGTGTTTGCAAAAGTGGCTTCTCCCCGTTGGCCACAGGAGCTTAGCTGTATGGTGCTGATACAGCAGTGTGGTCTGGGGTTCCAAATCAGCCTGGCACCGCTGTCTGCATGAGGGTCCACCTTGCCCTTCTGGGATGGCAGCACAAGCTTCATGGAGAGTGGGGCTGTGAGTTGGAGCCATAGGTGAGGGGTTGACGTGTGTGGGAATAAGGCGGTGACCACCTTCCTCATGAGGGCTGGAGCAGACAGGAGGCAGGAGGCCAGTGTGTGTGTGAAATGCAAAATGAACAAACAAAGTTTTATCCATGTCAGTAGTTTAAAATGCATTGTGCTATTACTAAATATCAGTTATCAGATCTGCATCAGCCAATATGGTTGGTTAATCATCAACTATCATTATCAGCCAAGAAAATCTTTATCAGTACACCCCTAGTATCAAACTAGTTAGCAATGGATGGTAGCAGTTCATAGCGTCAAGCTTCCAGTTGATGAAAACACGCTACTGTATCCTGAGAAGACTGTTTTGTTAGGCTCCAGTTCGGCCACTCCACCCTCCAGTGCTGGCTGGGAACCCCCAAAACAGGCTCTCTCCACTCTTTCCCTCCTCCCATTCTGAAAACAGCACTGGGGTGTTGCTAGGGGAGAGTGGCTGTAGGCTTCCAGCTGCTTTAAACAGCAGCTGGATTCCCCAAAACCTGGGACCCAACAGTGACCCAGGGGATCGTTGTAACTCATGGCACTTGCAGCAAAGCACCATGAGTTACAATGGGAAGCTGGTTTTCTGTCTGTGCCTTAATTGTCCATAGTGAAGGGCAAACTTGAACAAGTGCACAGTTGTGTGGATGCAGTGATTAACACTTAAACCAGAATAGCAATATGGCATATATCCTTTTCAGCTTGATGCAATTAAATAGGCTTGTTCACTAAGTACAGTGATATATATAATGTGTCTATACAAGGCCATAAACTCTTGTATTACTCTGCCTAGGGGCTCCCTGATGAATTAGATGTCTCTCCCCTATTATCTGTTGGAAGGGAAGAGTGTTTTTTTTTTCTTTCTTTCAGCCCTAATCCACTTGATTGCTATAAGACAATCTAGGTATCTGTTGCTCTACTCATCCCATGTCTTTTAGTGGTGGTCAGTGCTGAACAGCTTCAGTGACAGCCTCCGTCATGTTCCTAATAGATCTTGTGAAACTGATATGATTCTGATCAGTTTCACCATGACTCACAGGATTCTAAATCACAGTAGGGAATCTGGCCAAATCATTGTTCATTTTGCTTTCCTGTTGCAGACTAGGAGCAGTAGTCTGGGAGCAGAAGTTGAGACTGCCCTCCCCCCCCCATACAAACTCAGGAAGATGTAGCTTTTAGTTCTTTTCCCACTTACACCTGGAACGTTTTCCCAATAGAAGCTTTTTTTAAAGAAAAATAATTCTGCAAAAAT
Source organism: Gavialis gangeticus (assembly GCF_001723915.1). Classification (NCBI taxonomy): domain Eukaryota; kingdom Metazoa; phylum Chordata; order Crocodylia; family Gavialidae; genus Gavialis; species Gavialis gangeticus. The sequence continues at coordinate 11,665,977 of NW_017729017.1, read as the reverse complement.
GTCATTCCCTCACAGGGATCACCGACTGGATAAATGAGGGTTGTGATTAGCCTGGCACATGGATAGTCTTTAGGTTTAATTAAATAGTTATTTTAAGTATCATCAAATTAATATGGGATGTTCCATACAAGGTGTGGAGTGTTGAAATTGTTTTCTTCAAAGACAAATTTTATTAAAAACAAGAAAGAAAAAAAAGAAAATGATTACAAGGACTCAGCGTTTTCATTGTCACTAACACTGCACTTTTGAATTGCCAGTTGGGAAAAGAGAATTTTGGTCCTTTTCACTGCTGTGTTGTTAATATGTATCTTATCATGAGCACGTTTGCTAGGGTTCTGAATGGAAAGAATCATGCCTAAACACCAGTCACAGCAAAAATCTCTGGAGGGAGTGGATTTATTTATATATAACTTCTTGTTTGATGAACACAAATAACCTTCTGCAACAGTCTGAGGTGTTGAGATAGTGACACCCTTACATGGTGCTCTTCCTCTTGCTAGCATGTTACATTTTTGAGTAGAAAGTCACATTCTGTGTATGTCCAATGCCAGTTTTTAAGATGACAAAGCTAATTTTCTAAACCAGACTTCTACAGTTTCAGGCTTTCAAAGCTGATTGGTATTTTACCAGTGCTCTTGAGTGGGAAGGAGCAATAATGAGGAATCAATCTGAGCACTTTCTGTAGCAGTCTTCTGAGAATGTGTGCCCTCCCTTTTTTGTGCACATATGAACTTCCTCCTAAGCTATTGCTCTGTACCATAAGCGGACAGAATAACATTTCCTGACAGCTCATTTCTCTTTCAGTTTTATTCTTTACAATGTGGAAAACCTCCAAGTCCAAAGTGGAAAGGTAAGTATTTTGTCTGCAGAATTGTACTGTAACTCACTGTAATAGGTGTTCAAGGGTAACTTTTCAATTAGAAGTACCTGAAAAGGAGAGGTCTGTTTTAACCTCCATAGCACCCTGGCTATAATTAAAATCCACAGGAGTATTATGGTGCTATCGCTGCATTTTCTGCCATGTCCCAGAGAGGCCCTTACCTTTAATACTAAGTGGAGAAAGTTCAGAACTGCAGTGTGACAGTATCATCTGACAAAAAGTGGATAGAGAATTTTGTTTGATGCATTGAATGGCTGCTGCATGGTGATAATGTTTGTTTGCATCTGTGCTGGAATGGGCTGAACCAGTGGTCTGAAGATGATGATCTGTATCTCTTTACTAAGTCCCAGAACAATTCAGTCCTCTATGGTACATCTACATGAGCCATTTACTGCACAGTAGATTAACTAGCTGTGCAGTAAACTTTGTGCATCTACACATGTGCCCCTATTAGGCTGGACTAAACTAATTTACTCTGCAGCAGGATAGGAGGATAGTACTTATAAATGTTAGTAAGTTTTAATTTGTCCTGTCATGTGATCAGAGCTGTAGCTGCTCTGGGTTTCCCTGAGGATGAGTGCCTTTCATTTCATCCACTATAGGAGCCCTGTTTGTGATGGTTAAGATTAGGAGCTCTAGGACAAAAGAGAAAAAAGTTGGATGAGTAGTAAGTAAATAAATCGCAAGGAAGCTAACTGGACAAAATCCTCTCCCTTTCCTTATATCCAGATCTTAATGGCTGTGTCTGTTTCTATATAAAGTAAAATAACTGGACTTTTTATATGTAGAGTATTAGGCACCATTTAAATACACTCATTCTATTGTTTCCAGACTTGTCAGACTTGTACTTTGAATACATAAATTGGACCTGCTGGTCCTTGAGCCTTTGTAGCATTGGAGGAGAGAACTGTATTTTGAGAATTCTCCTCAGTGGCGTAACATTTTTGTCACTTCAAAAAAAAATTGCTGCAGTGGCTTTCAGTACACTAACAAAATAATAATTTCTTGCCTATAACCACATTTCCAAATATGCAAGCTTAAAAATAGGTTCCTGAGGGTGGGGTTTTTCAAAAGCATGCAGGAATGGAGCAATAGAAGTCCTTTTTACTTCAAACTGCAAATCCTGACAGGAATCTAACGAGGGCAAAGTAGTTTACCTTTCTTGACTTGCAGAACTTCATACATCAAGAAGTGGTCTTGGTTTAAAATACAGCCTGGGTTCTTTGCTTATCTATCTAATTTTAGGGTCTTTGATATTGTCACAGTAAGGGTGCTAATGAAGGCCTGGGTTTATCTTTTATAGTATAGCTGGCATTTCAAGTGTGAAACTCATGATAGAAATTCTGTGCAAAAACTGAAATTCCATTAACAATTGGAAAACTTTAAATTTAAAGTGCAAATAGTACCATTTAACTTAGGAACTGAAGACTCTGGATAGGGAAAAAACAAGGAACCAGCAAGGTGTAAATAAGACTTAGTTTAAAATATGAGGTTTTAATTTTTTTTAATAACTTTTATGTACTTTTCAAGAAATTTGAAGTGGGCAATCCAGATCTGTCTGCTTCTGGGTGTTTTTGCCTTTTCATTGGTTTTGCTTTTCCTCTGGGGATTTAAGTTTTTTTTATTGTAATACTTAGAGATAAAAAGAAACTTATTCTCATTGAAACCAAAAAGAAAACTTTTTAAAATTTTTCTCTGGCAATGTAAATAGAATGCACAAGACTGTAAGTATCAGTCCACAAGTCTGCATGGTATTGATCAGTGATTCTCAAGCTTGAAGATCAGTGGGCCACCTCTCAATTTTTCCCAAGCTCCCTTATCAAACTTGTAATTGGAGGGAAGGGGGCACCTGCTATGATCTGTAGACCAGCAGTTAACTGCTTACCATGGCCTCAGACTACCAGTGATTTATGTGGCTGTTTGGAAACTACTGGATTAGAAAGGAGATGAGGTGACATTAACTTTAATTACAGATTAGAAGACCAGCCAATTGAATTAAAAGTCAATATTAAATGCATCTTTTCATATAACAGTGCCTAATTCATGGCAATCAAGACTCATAGTAGAGGTGATATCTTTTATTAGACCAACTAGATTTTTGCAAAACAAATTCTGGATACCTAAAAATCTGGATACCTGATTCATGGTAGAAAGTTTCACAAGTAACATTTTAGTGTGCCAAAGAATTTTATGTAGCCCTGCTAAATTTTAGTATGAATTACAAAGAAATAAACAAAACTCTTGGAGTAGAGGTGATATCTTTTATTAGACCAACTAAATAGTTGCAAAAAAAAATTCCTTTATTTGTAAGCTTTTGGGCTCAAACACCCTTTGTCAGGCAAAGGAGAATTCAAAGATTGTAAAATTTCTCCCAAGTAGAAATGAAATTTCATATTGCACAGGAGAACTAAAAGATGGCATGGTTCTCCTGGTTAGAAAAGTTCATTTATAAAAAAGCTGCTCTGCGAGTATGCAAATTACACTTAAACAACTCTGGAGCAGGCTGCTTACCTCAGGTGTCCTATGGCATGCAGGCTGCCGAATTTTTTTTCTTAAGTTCATGTTGCACAGGAGAATTAAAAGATGGTATGGTTCTCCTTGGTGGTAAAGTTAGTTTGTAAAAAAGCCGCTCTGTGAGTATATAAAATAGGTTGAAACAGACTGGGTGTCCGGTGTTCTTTCTTCTTAAGATGTATCCACTATGAAGTTATTCCATATTACAGTGGATAACACCTAAATTTTTCAGGTCGTAAGCCAAACCACAAACTGCTCTAAACATGTTAATGTATAATTGTGGAGATTCTGAAACGGTATATATCTTGATAGAGATTAGCTGTAAATGTTGATCTGTGTAGCATTGCCTCAAAGTATATTCACTTTGGCTTAGCTTTCAGTAAAGATGAGAGTCTTTAAACATTTTAAATAACCAAGCAGAAGCTCTGATGAAGAAGTCCCTCTCCACTTAGGGAAAGAGACATTCTACTGGTCTAGGAAAGAGGGGATGGCTACTAACAGTTTTAGAAGTTTACATTAAAAAAAGAAAAATCAATTCCTACATCAAAGATTCATCATTAGTATGATCTCTGAACAAACTTATAGTAAACTCTAAACCTGTCACAGATATCTTTCAGAGGAAGTGCTGCGTGTAAATGTCAGTGGAGCTGCAAGGTTGGCTTGTCAGTAAATGCAAAACTGTTTGCTTCTATACTGTACAAAGAAAATTCTGAAGCACTGCTGGCCTCGCCCTCCCCTCCCCCCCTCAGCCCTGCTCCCTGGAGGTGGTGGTGATGGTGTGGGGGAGTGATACCAGTAGTGGGGTTGGGGAGGGGAGAAGTGGGCCTGGACCTGATGCGGCTGCGGGGAGGGGGGTGGGAGGAAGGAGCGGGCCTGGGCCTGATGTGGGGAGGGGGGAGCTGGGCCTGATGTGACAGAGGAGCAGGGCTGAACCCCAAATGGAGGGGGCAGAGGGAGGGAAGGCAGGGAATGGGTCTGGATGAGGGGAGGGGGGCAGACAGAGGGCTCCGTCCCCATCTGCCCCCCCCCCCCGCTGGTCATTCTTGATGTGCAGTTTGCTAGTATACCATACAGTTCTATTAAAATGGTAATATCTCACACACCTTAATCCCCAAAGATATTTGTTTTAATAGGATCCACTATGCTGAATATTCTCAGAGGCATATCTCTGTCCCAAAAAATTTACAATCCAATGTGGCATCCTATCCAAAATAATGAAAATATTCTTTTGTGCATTGACTGGAGAAATCTAAATCTGCAGATGAATATTTGTGGCTACTCTAGCATCATGTTTTGCATCTTCTATAAAATAGGTCTAGATAGTTTAGAGAATAAATGTTTAAACATAATGCGTAGTTGCTGTTGGTTTTGCTTAAGCAATTCCATATCAATTAAAGCTGAGTATTAAATTATGTTGCCTGCTGCTGTAATTACTGTCTTGGAAATGACAAAGGCATAATTAAATATGCAGATCCCAAGGGCTGCCTTTTTCATGGTTGACTGATGTGATAGCAATCTTCATAAACAAAAAAGATGGGCTGTTTCCCGTTTTGACTTGAAATGCACCCTTATTTTGTGTGTAAACAAGAAGTAACAAAATAGGAAAAATTTATAGGCTTCTGTTTACATATTGGTAGGAAAGGGTGGAAGAATATTGTGAGAGAAGAGGAACTACTGTCATTACTCTCAAATTAGGTATTTACATGTATGGTTTTGGCTTCCTTGTGAATTTTATAAAACTGGATTGCCTACCCAGGCAGCATATCGGATCTCAAGATGTAATGTGCATATAGTATGGATGATTGTGCAGGAAAAGGTTGTAGCATTACTCATCAGTTTTGAGAAGTAATTATTTTTGGTAAGAAAACAGAGATTAGCAGTTGCATATCAAAAACAGAATCATCCTGCCTGCATGCTTCAGAGTAACTGTGTTGTGATCATGATGGCTACATGTGAAAAACTTGCTGCCACAGTAGTAAAGTCTAATTCATTTCCTATTCTAAACAGACTATTTGGGGTTTTTTCATCATGTTCTGTAAGTTTCATGGGTGGTATGTAAAGAAGGCCTGAATGGCTTCCTTTCCCCACCTCAAAAGCATCCGTATGTCCCTCTGCTTGCCTTTACACTAGAAAGTCATGTTTAACTGAGTTAAGGCTGACTTGAGAGTAGTACCTAATATCCTTCCAGAAGGTTGAGTACACTTGTTTGTTCTTGAGCATGTGAAAACTATTTCCTAATCAGAGAGCTGAGGAGCTGACTCCTGAACCACAAATTCCTTAAATTAGCTTGGTGTGTAATAATTAACAATCAAATTATAAATCATGCGAATAAAAATCACATATCTATATTTGATTTTATAAAGAATAAATTGAATTAAAATGTCTTGACATAAAGAAAATAGGACTAAAATGCTTTTCATATCACAGCATTTCAATCTTGTTAAAAAATTTTGTTTAAATTTCTGCGGCTATCACAGAACTTTAAAAAAGGCAGATGGATTTTCAACCTTCGTAGAGCTGTCATCTCAGTTTAGTTTATTTAGTAATGAGGCTTCTTTCATTTTCAACAGATAGGAGAGTCTTCAAATTATTGCATCATTTATTTTTATAGGCATATTTCAGACTGCTTTCTTCAGGTTTACTAACTAAGCAGAAATGGCTCTACCCGGGTCTTAGCTAAGAGGCAATTAAACTCAGGTGCTGAAAGAAGTGTTGCCTGTAATTCCACCAATAGCAATGTCCCACCCTGGTGTAATAAGGATACCATGGAGGTGCAAATGACTATATGTTCCCATGTCATTTTTTGGCAAGAGTGGGAATGTTAAGAGTTGGGGAAGCAGGGCTAATATTTGGGCATGGATGGGACTGAGAACAGGACATTGAAAATTGACTTGGGGAACCCAGTGGAGAGAATTTAAGCATCATCTAAAGGTTCGGTTTTGTTTTAGTTTGGTTTTAAGACATTGTACATGACATTTAATGTGAAGCCTGACATAGAGGTTTAAAATAGCAAGGGGGAAGATCCCAAAAAGTAACTGGAAACTAACATGGCCAATTGAGTGACGTATGTTAAATACTTACCTCTGCTGGATGAGGAAAATGGAAATAGCAAGATAAGGTTACCTCACATTCAATTCAGTTATACACAGTGGGAACACAAATCTTCTCTACTGCTCATGTAACCTTAGTTCCATTCCTGTTAGTGTTCAGAAATACAAAGCATAAATAATTATTTTCTGCTCATCACACAACTTTCACTAAAATGTCTATGAACTTAATACCTTAAACCTCTTTGTGCAATGGCTGTAAAAACTGGCCAAGCAAATAGTTCTATATACACTTCACAATCAGCAATACTCAATGTTCTGTTTCTATTGGATTTCTCTCTAACATCTCTCACCATAGTATACTAGTACTTCCAAGTACCATTTTTTTTTTCCAAATCAGGTGATTTGATATTCTGAGTTAAATAAATAAATAAAATGTGTGGTTGACTAGCTAGGAGCTCAGGCAAATTTGTTTTTACAAATAGGCTTTCAACAGGATGTGGGGAAAGGAGTTGGATTTTGGAATTGTATAATTACTGTACCTCAACCAGTAGACCATTTTGGACTGGATTCCTGCTGAGATTAGAAAAGTAATTCTCAGCCAGTGTTTTGAGATCCTTTAAGTATGCTGCCAGGTGACATGCAATATTACCACTTCTAGGCATGCAGACATTGCACATGAATCACAAAATCAACTCGCAGCTTTCAAATGTTAACCCTTAGGGTCAAAAACATTTTGACTTGTTACAGTCTTTCTGAGTTCTTTGGAGCAGAATTGCTTTATTATTTTTCCATAGCCAAGAAATGAATTAAAACTAAGAGCTGGCATTTTTGAGGGGTGTCTTAGATCTAAAAAGATTGAGAACCACTGGTTTAGAGACTTGAAGAAAAAGGGTGTTCGTTGAGGACGTGTAACATGGGTCTGAGCTCAAAAGTTGAGCTGTATCTTGGAGCAAAGATGATTTTAAATAGCTGGGTTAGAATCTCTGTGTGTGGCCTAGTTATATTTCTTTAAGAAGATATTAAATGACTGGGACTCCTGTGTATTGAAGAATCAGACCATTGCTCTTTGGAGGAAATTGGAAAGTACGAAGGGCAGCTTACTTTTTGTTTGAATGATGCCTCTAATCAGAGAGTTTGGCTTGTGTCTGTCAGACTAAGCACAGACACATTTAGGAATAGCTAGAAAAGGACCCTGATGACTACTAGCTGACATTTGCTTTTAACATAGCTATCTTGTGATGGATACTTAAAATGATAGGCATTTATGTGGCTAAGTGTGCAATACTTGTTTGGACCTTGTTCTTTTTTATACTTGGCCATTCTCACCTGTGATAAGCCCAGTTACGCTATAGTTTTATCTAAACTTGCAAGCACTTGAGTGTGGCATGGTTATTTTTAAACCTAATTTATATCCCTGTGTGGTGGATTCTCTTAACAGAAGTAGCTAACAGTTTTGCCTTTTCCATGGGTCCAGTCAGTAACTTTGTTGTCTTATTGTGAATGGTATGTGTGGAGAAGGTGAAGTGCTTGGAATGTGAGCTGTAAATGTTAATTTGGTTTGTATAACCAATTTCACAAGTTCTCTTTTCTCCCATCTGTCTCTTCAGGAATACATTTTACAGAATACTGATTATAAGTACCTTTCCCTTCTCTCTCCCCCATAAAAATCTTAAAAATTTCACTCAGATGTGGAGTCCATCTGTACTGGCACCTCCCGCAGTCTCAACTTTTGTACTTGCAGTATTTTTGTACTTGCAAGGATGTGGACAAATTGGAGAGAGTCCAGTGGAGGGCAACAAAAATGGTTACGGGGCTGGGAAACAGGATGTATGGCAGGAAGACAGGCTGAGGGAACTGGGTTTATTTAGTCAAGAGAAGGCTGAAAAGGTATTTAATAGCAGCCTTCAACTACCTGAATGGGAGTTCAAAAGAGGATGGAGCTAGACTGTTCTTAGTGGTGGCAGATGACAGAACAAGGAGCAATGGTCTTAAGTTGCAGCAAGGGAAGTTTAGGTTAGATATTAGGAAAAGCTTTCTCACTAGGAGGGTAGTAAAACACTGGAACAGGTTACCCACAGATATTGTGGAATGCCCATCCTTGGCTGTCTTTAAGACCTAGCTAGCCAAACCTTGCCTGGGGTGATGGTTGGGGCTGGACCTGATTTGAGCAGGGGGTTGGACCAGATGACCTCCTGATGTCTGTTCCAACCCTAATTTTTGGTATTTATAGTGCATTCAATTCTTTGGATCCTTTTCATTGGTTATTTGATTCTCCTGTGAAAATAACTGCAATAACAGTTCATGATCTTTATGTGTAGTTATTGATTTTTTTATTTAGGGGAAAAAGCTTTCTTTTTCTAAAATTGAACCTGAAAACATGAATTCAGAGTAGACTTATTCAGAACAATACTGTACACTGAGTCTGTGCTACTGTCTGCTTCCTCTACTCTTTTCCTGTAAAGGTGGCATGCTATTTATTACTCATCTGCCCAAATATTCATGGAGTGGAGTTAAGCAAATGTGAACAGTCATCATTACAAGACTGCATGCACTTAAAGCAATGGAGCTGCTATGTCAACACAAATGGAGCCATGTTACTTGAAGCAGTTATGGTAAAAGTTCTTCTGTTTAAAAATTCTTTAGGAGTTGTCATGTGGACAGTTCCCTACACTTAAGGAAAGGGTAAAACATGTTGATATGCATGGGATTTTTTTCCCACTATCTCTAATGTCA